>NW_026652277.1:66621835-66851136 GCF_009828535.3 Hylobates moloch
GGCCTCTCAAAGTGCTGGGATTACAGGCGTGAGCCACCACACCCAGCCTGTTTCTTTTATTTGTTTTGTTTCTTTCTTTCTTTCTTTTTTTTTAAGAGAGAGGGTCTCACTCTGTTGTCCAGGCTGCAGTGTCGTAGCATGATCATAGCTCACTGCAGCCTTGGACTCCTGGGCTCAAGCCATCCTCCCTCCTCCACCTCTTGAGTAGTTGGGACTACAGGTGCACGTCACAATGCCCAGCTAATTTTTTTTTAATGTTTTTAGAGATGGGGGACCTGCTGTGTTGCCCAGGCTGGTCTCAAACTCCTGGTCTCAAGCAGTCCTCCAACCTTGGCTTCCTAAAGTGTTCTGTTTCTGGATCTGGGTGCTGTTATATGGGTGGGATTGGTTGGCTTAATTTGTAAAAGTTAATTAAGTTGCATCTTTATGGTTGCATGCGTGTGTGTGTGTTTGTGTGTATGTGAGACTCTTTTTTTTTTTTTTTAATGGAGACAGAGTCTCGCTCTATCTCCCAGGCTGATTGCAGTGGCCCGATCTTGGCTCACTGCAACCTCCACCTCCCGGGTTCAAGCAGTTCTACTACCTCAGCCTGCCAAGTAGCTGGGACTACAGGCGCACACCACCACGCCTGGCTAATTTTTTGTATTTTTAGTAGAGACAGGGTTTCACCATGTTGCCCAGGCTGGTCTCGAACTCCTGAGCTCAGGCAATCCACCCGCCTCCAACTCCCAAAGTGGTAGGATTACAGGCGTGAGCCACTGCCCCCGGCCGTGACTCATTTTTTTTTTAAGTGACTGGGCGTGGTATCTCACACCTAAAATCCCAGCACTTTGGGAGGCTGAGGCTGGAGGATGGCTTGAGGCCCGGAGTTCGAGACCAGCCTGGGCAACATAGGGAGACCTTGTCTCTACAAAAAAAAAAAATGTTTTTAATTAGTCAGATGTGGTGGCACATGACTATAGTTCTAGCCACCAGGAGGCTGAGACAGGAGGATCACTTGAGCTCAGGAGTTCAAAGCTTCAGTGAGGCCTGACTGTGCCACTGCACTCCAGCCTGGATGACAGAGCAAGACCCTGTCTCAAAAATAAAGAAGTTGACACATAAAATTAACCAAAAAATAAAAAACAAAAAATAAAAGAAAAAAAGAGAAACTAAGTGTGTGGTTTTTTTAAAGCCAGCTTTTCTTCAGATTTTTTGGTGGGCAGGTCGTGAAAGACAGGTGGGGAAGTAGATCTTGGGCTCACCATCCCTCTAAAAGTATAATTTCTTTTTTTTAATGTGAAAAGAAATGCATAACTCTGTTTCTGTTCCTGTCCCCCTGTCTGCCTCTGTGGTGCCTGAGATGCTGGGGATCCCACAGCTGGGGCCACTCAGAGGCTACCGGGAACTCTTCCAGTTTGCATCTGGCTGTTAGTGCCAGGGACCAGAAACCTACAGACTTCTTCACAGACCTCCTGACCATGATGTCCCTGAAGCCTAGAAGGCTGTCACACAATGAAGCAGAATTGAGGGATGGGTGTTTGGGCCAGCCCTGTCACTAGCTTACTGTATAAACTGTGTAATCTGAGTGAAGTCAAGTTCCTTGACTTCATTTGGCCCATTTCTTCCTTACTACCAAAAAGGAAGATGTTAGACGGGATTTAATACTCTGCTTCACAGTAGGGAAAAACAAAACTGTGGATTAATCCCAGAAGAGAAATGCTGACCCTGTCGCCTTCTGAATTGTAGGAGGGGAGCTGGCACTGTCTGCATTCTTAGTGCTAGTATTTCTGTGGCTGCACAGCTTACGAAGACTCTTCGAGTGCCTCTACGTCAGTGTCTTCTCCAATGTCATGATTCACGTCGTGCAGTACTGTTTTGGACTTGTCTATTATGTCCTTGTCGGCCTAACTGTGCTGAGCCAAGTGCCAATGGATGGCAGGAATGGTGAGTGGATCCAGCCCTGCCAGGAGCTCCCCACCCCAGGGTGTATGACGTGCTTTCAGGGCTTGTGCTCTGCTAAGTATTATGAGACATGCAAAAGTAAGAGACAGGCCCAGTGCATTTTGCATTTGAGGAGATAAGACTCAAATCGATTTTAAAAGGCCGAGCGTGGTAGCTCACACCTGTAATCCCACCACTTTGGGAGGCTGAGGCAGGTGGATCACTTGAGGCCAGGAGTTTGAGACCAGCCTGGCCAACATGGTGAAACTGTGTCTCTACTAAAAATAAAAAAATTAGCTGGGCATGGTGGCACATGCCTGTAGTCCCAGCTACTGGGGAGGCTGAGGCAGGAGAATTGCTTGAAACCAGAAGGCGGAGGTTGCAGTGGGCTGAGATCGCGCCACTGCACTCCAGCCTGGGCAACAAAGCAAGACTCCATCTCAAAAAAAAAAAAAAAGAAAAGAAAAGAAAATGAAGGAAGGGAGGGGTGCTTGCATGGAGTTGGGATTTGCAGAGGGGGTGGGGAGCCGTTTTGTTGCCACTTAGTTCCTGTGATTGTTCCCATCACAACAGAGCTTTTCTTCAAGTGACGCTGCCTGAGAGGAGAGGACAAAGAGTACTGTGGTAGTGAAAATTGTGTTTTAGTCTCTAAGCTCTCACTAGCCAGGAAGAGGGAAGCCAAACCACGACCTTGTTTATGAGAAGGAAATGAAATGGATTTTTTGTTTTATGGGGGGAGGAGGGGACGTTATCTAACACATATGACTACCATTTTTGTAAAAACAATGCATGATTATAAAGAATTCAAGTCACTTGGGGTGATGGGAATGAGTTTATAGTGCTGAGGTTAACCTGACCTTGCAGCCTTAGTATCTGTCAGTCTGGTCCCTGTAGGTCTGTAATGACCATTGTCTCTAAACCCAGGGCTCCATGTTTCCAGCTGCCCTGTCCATCCTTGTAAACTCAGGCTGAGGTCTAGCGATTTCCAACAATCTGTGAGTGAGCTTCCTCCTCAGATTAGATTTTGGTATGAGTGCCCCGTGAAAGTCGTCTCTCTGTTGCTGTAGCTCAACCTAAGGCCTCTGACTAGAGGAGTGATTTTAAAGGAGGATTTATTGATGATCTTTCTCAATTCATGAATTATTGATTGGCTCCAGCCACTTAGCTATCATCTCTCTGATTCCTCTGAACTTACTCCTCGCCGGCATGTCTGTGATGGCATTCTGCCAGCCAGTACCATGGAAGGGGCTGTCATTCCTGGTGGGCAGTGCTGGTTCTCCCGCTAAAGGAACTTTGCAGAGCACTCGGTGGCTGCTAACTTTCAGCATGTTTGTGTCTGTTGGCATTACCTGCCTCTCCCGGAGGTTCCTCTACTGGCTGCATCTCAACTTCTGCCTTCCCTCCTGCATAGCCAGTCAAGGAAGAGGAGCCCACAAAAATAGCTTTCTAAGCACTCCTTTCTGAAGCTGTTTTCTGTTTCACCTCCTTGTCCTTCAAGGGTCATCTGGGATCATTTGGGACGATATGGGGAAAGTTGGTTTCAGTAATTCATTGAGAGAAAACACATTGGGGCATTTGCCAACCAAAGGGTGTGATAGAAATAACATGGGAGGCCGGGCACGGAGGCTCACGCTTGTAATCCCAGCACTTTGGGAGGCCGAGGTGGGCGGATCACGAGGTCAGGAGATGGAGACCACGGTGAAACCCCGTCTCTACTAAAAAATACAAAAAAAAATTAGCCGGGCGTGGTGGCGGGCGCCTGTAGTCCCAGCTACTGGGAGAGGCTGAGGCAGGAGAATGGCGTGAACCCGGGAGGCAGAGCTTGCAGTGAGCCGAGATTGCGCCACTGCACTCCAGCCTGGGTGACAGAGCGAGACTCCGTCTCAAAAAAAAAAAAAGAAAGTGTTTTTCTTCACTGTAAAACATAAGAAAGAAGACTTAAAACTGGACTTAGCAAGGGAAACACAAAGGAGTCTTACCATGTGAAAGTAGATCACAGTAGGGGAGCTGAACTTTGTGCTTGAACCATTTAGAGAAGAAGCAGGAGAATGTGTCTGTGTGGAATTCTCTGCCGGGGAACTGAAGCTGCCCATAGCTGAGAAACATATCTCCTTTGTCCAGAGAGACAGGGCTTTTCCCTCTGTATTGGGAAATTACATCAGGAAATTACATCGGGATATTGAGGAACAGGTTCCCCTCTTTGTACTTGGGAAATTATATTAGGATATTGAGGAACAGAATAAGTGGATAATTGTGTTTCTGCTGACTAAATGATTTGTTTAATTCCCTGAGCCTGTGAAGTTGTTTAGTGTTGGCTAACAATTCTCATTCCTATAGCCTACGTAACAGGGAAAAATCTACTGATGCAAGCACGGTGGTTCCATATTCTTGGGATGATGATGTTCATCTGGTCATCTGCCCATCAGTATAAGTGCCATGTTATTCTCGGCAATCTCAGGAAAAATAAAGCAGGTGAGACCTCTTTTAGAGCCTCTGCATATGGATTTTAACCCTCAGAAGTTAGTTCTCCGTGGTCCTGCATGCTTTTCCTTCCTGCCCTAGTTAGTTGACTGTATCAAATATTTATTTTTGGCAAGACACTTCTCTGGGCCTTGATCTTCCCATCTGTGAAAATGAGAGCCTTACATTGAAAGACCTCTCTAGACCCAAGTAGCCCTGACATTCTGTGATGCTACGTTTTGTGTCTGATCAGCATGTGAGAGCTAGTGTTACCACGGAGTTAGTACCAGCCACAGCATAAAAACTTGACCTTTAAGTTAGCTTGTGTTGACTTATCATAGGTATAGTTTCCATTAGGTTTTTTGAAATATTAAAAATTGAATAGGCCAGGCGCAGTGGCTCACGCCTGTAATCCCAGCACTTTGGGAAGCCAAGGTGGGCGGATCACTTGAGGTCAGGAGTTCAAGACCAGCCTGACCAACATGGTGAAATCCTGTCTCTACTAAAAATACAAAACTTAGCTGGGTGTGGTGGTGCGGGTGCCTGTAGTCCCAGCTACTTGGGAGGCTGAGGCACTAGAATCACTTGAACCTGGGAGGCGGAGGTTGCAGTGAGCCAAGATCACGCCACTGCGCTCCAGCTTGGGTGACAGAGCTAGACTCTGTCTCAAAAAAAAAAAATTGAATAGTTTTATTTATTTATTTTATTTTTGAGACGGAGTCTCGCTCTGTCACCCAGGCTGGAGTGCAGTGGCATGATCTCAGCTCACTGCAACCTCCGCCTCCCAGGTTCAAGTGATTCTCCCGCCTCAGTCTCTCAAGTAGCTGGGACTACAGGTACGCACCGCCATGCCCATCTAATTTCTGTATTTTTTAGTACAGACAGGGTTTCGCCATGTTAGCCAGGGTGGTCTTGAAATCCTGACCTCAGGTGATCCACCCACCTCGGCCTCCCAAAGTGCTGGGATTACAGGCGTGCGCCATTGCACCTGGCCTATTATTTATTTATTTTTGAGACAGAGTCTCACTCTGTCACCGAGGCTGGAGTGCAGTGGCACCATCTCAGCTCACTGCAACCTCCTCCTCCTGGATTCAAGCAATTCTCATGCCTCAGCCTCCCAAGTAGTTGGGATTATAGGCGTGTGCCACCACATCTGGCTAATTTTTATATTTTTAGTAGAGATGGGGTTTCACCATGTTGGCCAGGCTGGTTTTGAACTCCTGACCTCAGGTGATCTGCCCACCTCAGTCTCCCAAAGTGCTAGGATTACAAGCACGAGCCACCGCGCCCAGCCAAAAAATTGAATAGTTTTAATATTTATCAAGTACTTATTTTGTCCCAGGCCCTGTTCTGAGTGCTTTACATATAGCTTCACGATGCCAACATGAGATGACTACAGTCCAGTCTTCATTTTACAGATGAGGAAACTAAGGCACAAAGAGGTTAAGCAACTTATCTAAAGTTACACAGCTAGTAAATGGGAGAGCCAGGATTTAAACTTGTGCAGTCTGACTCTGGAGTAGTCTGAGTCCATTGCTGGAGTAACTGGCTTTTCTCTTGTGCTATTGACAGTTGACAATTTAACCTAAGCATATGACTTTTCAATATGTAATAGACTGACAGTAGAAGTGTGACAGGATGGTGGTTTACACATATGTATGATACTCTTTTCTAAATAAGAGTTTCTGGGCTGGGCAGGTTGGCTCACACTGGTAATCCCACCACTTTGAGAGGCTGAGGTGGGAGGATCACTTGAGCCCAGCAGTTTGAGACCAACCTGGGCAACGTAGGCAGACCCTGTCTCTACAAAAAATTCAAAAAATGAGCCAGGCATGGTGGTGCGTACCTGTGGTACTAGCCACTGGGGAGTTTGAGATGGGAGGATTGCCTGGGCCTGGAAGGTTGAGACTACAGTGAGCCATGACTGCACCACTACACTCCAGCCTGGACAACAGAGCAAGACTTTGTCTCAAAAAAAAAAAGTTTCTGTAAATGATTTGGGAGTGAAGTGGTGAAACTTTCTTTTCAAACCTTTAAATGCTTATGAGATCTTCTTTTACCCTTTCAGGAGTGGTCATTCACTGTAACCACAGGATCCCATTTGGAGACTGGTTTGAATATGTTTCTTCCCCTAACTACTTAGCAGAGCTGATGATCTACGTTTCCATGGCTGTCACCTTTGGGTTCCACAACTTAACTTGGTGGCTAGTGGTGACAAATGTCTTCTTTAGTCAGGCCCTGTCTGCCTTTCTCAGCCACCAATTCTACAAAAGCAAATTTGTCTCTTACCCGAAGCATAGGAAAGCTTTCCTACCATTTTTGTTTTAAGTTAACCTCAGTCATGAAGAATGCAAACCAGGTGTTGGTTTCAATGCCTAAGAACAGTGAAATCTGGAGCCCAAAGTACAGTTTCCGCAAAGCTGTTTGAAACTCTCCGTTCCATTTCTATACCCACAAGTTTTCACTGAATGAGCATGGCAGTGCCACTCCAGAAAATGAATTTCCAAAGTATCTTCAAAGAATAAATACTAATGGCAGATCTGCGATTTCTGGGTCCACTTTCTGAGATGCTTTATAAAACCAACCAACTGACAAAAAGTAGATGAGACTTCTCCAAGCTGCTTCACAAGCAAACTAACCAAAAACATACAAACAGCTTCACACACACACACACACACACACAAAGGAAGAGATAAGATCATCAATGGCTGCAGTAGCCTAGTAGGAATGGACTATATAATAATATAGCAGGTGCTCAATAACTGTTGCATTTCAGTAAAAGCAGAATAACCTTTCAAAATGATAATAGGCTGGGTGCAATGGCTCACACCTGTAATCCCAGCACTTTGGGAGGCCAAGGTGGGCAGATCGCGTGGGCCCAAGAGTTCGAGACCAGCCTGGGCAACATGGTGAAACCCTATCTCCATGAAAAAATATAAAAATTAGCCAAGAGTGGTGGCACATGCCTGTAGTCCCAGATACTTGGGAGTGGGCTGAGGTGGGAGAATTGCTTGAGCCCAGGAGGTCATGGGTACAGTGAGCCGAGGTCACACCACTGCACTCCAGCCTGGCCTGGGCAACAGAGCAAGACCCTGTCTCAATAATAATATATAATTTTGGCCGGGCGTGGTGGCTCATGCCTGTAATCCCAGCACTTTGGGAGGCCGAGGCGGGCAGATCACGAGGTCAGGAGATCGAGACCATCCTGGCTAACACGGTGAAACCCCGTCTCTACTAAAAATACAAAAAATTAGCCGGGTGAGGTGGCGGGCGCCTGTAGTCCCGGCTACGTGGGAGGCTGAGGCAGGAGAATGGCGTGAACCCCGGGGGGGTGGAGCCTGCAGTGAGCCGAGATCGTGCCACTGCACTCCAGCCTGGGTGAAAGAGTGAGACTCCTTCTCAAAAAAATAAAATAAAATAAAATATATTTTTACACCAAAAGTTTCAGGGAAAAATGAGTTTGTTAGAGTTAGTTTATACTTTCACATATTACCACAAAGATCTCCAGTTAAATAACTATCAATAGCCATTTCCATTCATCTCCCCCTCAAATCATAGCCTAACAGAACACTTTGAAAGCTCTTTTATGTAATATTTTTTTACATCCTTTGAAGGGAGTGCTTCAAAACTGAAAACATCAGAAGATCAAATATTTTTATATGCATAGCAAGCCTTCATGAATGGAAGTGACACACTCTGGATTGAATAATACTGTAGCCTCATTCATATGTAGTTATTCAAATTGGATTAATGTCTGTGTGAGTTTATTTGAACTAGCAGAATGTATCTGAAGATATTCAGGAATAAAGTTTATACTTAAAATAGCTTATGTTAAAGAAAATACCTGTGATTAATTCAGAGGGAAATAAATGCATGGTATAAAAGAAAACCAAAAACTTAAAAAAACAATACTACAGCCTGAGCAACACATTAAAACTGCACATTTGTGCAGCATAAGATTCTCCGGCTTATTGGCTGAGGTGTTAAGTTTATTCCTTTTATGAAGATGTCCTATTACAGTCAGCTAAGCACTAAAGCTTTGCATTTAAATGTACTTTGCTATGGGAGAAAGAACCTTATGATTAATAAGACACATATCAAATGCATAGTCAATCATTCCCACCCCCATCCCTGGAGCTGTAACCCAAAACTGTTAAACTAAGATTCCTTTTTTGTTGTTGTTGTTTTTGTTTTTTTGAGATGGAGTCTCACTCTGTCGCCCAGACTGGAGTGCAGTGGTGGGATCCTGGCTCACTGCAACCTCCGCCTTCTGGTTTCCAGCGATTCTTCTGCCTCAGCCTCCCAAGTAGCTGGGATTACAGGCACATGCCACCATGCCTAGGTAATTGTCGTATTTTTAGTAGAGATGGAGTTTCACCATGTTGGCCAGGCTGGTCTCGAACCCCTGACCTCAGGTGATCCACCTGCTTTGGCCTCCCAAAGTGCTGGGATTACAGGTGTAAGTCACCGCTCCCGGATGCGTGTCAAGCACATTCGAAAGTTCTTACAACAATTCTGATGGAGCATTTTCTCTCCCATCAGCCAAACACCACTTAAGATTAACCAGTGGCTCAGTCTACTTAAATAAATGACGTATTTATTTTACTTATAGTTTAGAATTTGCCATTCTCAGAAACAAAACTCTTTGTACATTGGAAATGGAAAACATTGCAATTTGGTCTTAATTTCCACATGAATATCAAATGTAATTTTTAATAAATTATTTGGAGAAAAATGTATTTTATTTTAGCATGCAATTTTATGCCCAGGTTAGACTAGAGATTTGGCTGATGTTCTGGAATCTCATTGTACTCTTAAGTAAAATAACGAGCATCCCATTACGCACCCTGTCAGGGGTTGTGAGAAAGCTGCAGTGTCCAGTTTCCCACCCCTGTTTCCTGCTGTCTCCCACTCATCCCTGTTTCTTACTCATCCCTTTTCCTTCTTTGCCCAAACATCACATTTCTAGGCAAAGATAAAAGAGGAAATAGTGATGTCCCGAAAGGGGTTCAGAACAACGTAGCATGGCCTTTGATGAAAGCGTCACCGATGGGAAGTAATTGAGAATTGTGCAGTGCTTGCAGTGTCAGAATCAGCACTGTTTTTTTGTGTGTTGGTGAAAATATTTCATGTGTGTAAAGGGAGAGCATCAGGGACTTTGCAAATTCTTCACAAGGACCCAGAAATAGCTTAAAGGTAGAGATTCATGATTTTCCTGTTGGCTTGAATAGCCTTAATCTTTCATTTTCTACTACTATGAAGTCAGGGGAAATGACATTGAACTACCTCATTGGCAGCCTTCCCTTGATTAACTACTGACTAAAAGTGTGCTGAAAATGGCCTTTGTTTTTGTGAAGCTCATCCTATACACTAACATTTGCTTACTCTAACCATGGATTATTTTGTCTCTACAAAGCTGTGCCCTGTATTCGATTTTTACTTCAATGAGTGGTTATTGCTAGAATTCCTACAAAAGCAAAAAAAACCGTTGCAGATATTTTTGTATGTAGCTTAATAGATATTTGGTTTAAGGAGACTGCAATATTTGCATAAGGTGCCTGAAAACTCAAGAGCCATTGATAAGTGAGATCACTCAAAATGAGCTGATATATTAAAGAAGACCTTAAAACAGTAAATGAGCAGTCAAATTTCTTTACCCCTGTAACCTATCTAAGCAACTTCTGCCCACTCTTTCACATTACTTATCAGGGGAAAAAAAAAAAACCAACATTCAACTGGTTTTTCGTAAATAAATTAGTCTAATCTAAGATTTTCCTGATAAATAGACAAGAAACAGTGGAGAGGCCAGTGATCCATAAATAATGTATATGATACCTCATCGTTTTTCTCAAATAGCATTGATCTCCTAGAAAGCCAAGTATTGGTTTTGGGAGAAGTAAAACCTAATTATCCAAATGAAACTATACGTCAAGGGCTACTTTATGCATATAATTGAGAAAGTATAATATCGGGTCTCTTCCTTCAAGAAGACTGAATGCTTGAAGCAATTTGAGGATACCAGTCCACAAGGGGTTTTTCAACAAAAGGGCACATCTCCCTCCAGTTCAGCCCTCTGGCTTAAACCCCATGGTGCATATGCAGTCTTTATCAGAGCCCCCTGGCCTATACAGCACCCTTCTGGGAAATAGAAAAGGCATGACCCAAGGAACAGCCCCATGGTGGCAGGGCATGAGCCTTTGTGGGCCAAAAAAGTCAGCTGGTGATGGGGCCACAGTCAGTGAGCAGAGCTCAGGATGGATCTCAGCCCAGTGTCCCTTGTGCAGTGTACAAACTGCACAACCTTCCACAGAGCCCCTGCTCATCATGCTGCCTGCCTGTCTGCAGATTTTGTTCACTCCTGGAAAAAAAAAAAAAAAAAAAACTTGATTGCATGGAATCAGCACATTGAGAGAGACTAGAAGGAGGAAGAAGTAAGCACTCCATGGAAAACACCTGTCCTCCTACACACAGAAAGGGGAGTGTGGTGGTTAGCAGGTAAGTGATCCTCGAACAATAGAATGTCTGTTCAGATGCTAGAATGCTGACCCCAAACAGAAAGTGTTGTTTTCTTCCTTTCTGACTACTAACACCTGCCTTTCCAGCTCGTTGTTTTAGTGCTGCAACTCCAGCAATCTCTCAACTCTACTGGGATCTCCAGTCTTTTGATCTCATCACATTTTCACTGTCATTCATTTCTCATGAGTTTTCTCTTACCTTCTTACCTGGATTAAATTCCTAGCAAATCATTATAATCAGTCCTTTATATATATCCCCAACTCTCTTGCCTGCTTACATTGCTTCTGCCTACTCACTTAGCAAAGCCAAAATCCTGGTTAAATTCAACCCTCCCTCCTTTGTGTGTGCACCTGTGCAGTTGAACTGTGCCTGGAGAAATTCAATCCATTAGCAGCTCACTTTAAATTCATGACCACTAACCTCAAATGGCTTTTTTTTTTTTGAAGACAGTCTCCCTTTGTCACCCAGGCTGGAGTGCAGTGGTGTGATCTCAGCTCACTGCAGCCTCTGCCTCCAAGGTTCAAGCAGTTCTCCTGCCTCAGCCTCCCAAGAAGCTAGGATTACAGGTGAGAGTTACAACGCCTGGCTAATTTCTGTATTTTTAGCAGAGACGGGTTTCACCATGTTGGCCAGACTGGTCTCAAACTCCTGACCTTAGGTGATCCGCCCACCTCGGCCTCCCATAGTGCTGGGATTACAGGCATGAGCCACTTTGCCTGGCCTCAAGTGGTGTTTAATGCTGCAGTCATACTAAAATTCTCTAGTCCATTGCCACTCTCCTATTTTACATCTTTTCTTTTCTCAGAAAAGTGAAGCTATTGGAAAGAACTTGCACCGGTTGGCACCACCACTTCCACCCACCTAAGCATCTGTGTGTGCATTACCTCCCCTCGTGTTATTACTGTTGAAGTTGAAGGATCCTTTTTTTTTTGTTTTACTAGAGTCAAGGTCTTGCTATGTTGCCCAGGCTGGTCTTGCGCTCCTGGCCTCAAGCGATCTTCCCATCTCAGTCTCCCAAAGTGCTGGGATTACATGCACTGCACCTGGCCTCTTTAAAAAAAAAAAAGTTTCTCATATAAATATAAAATGAACATGTGCCAAAGATTTTACTTAACTCACTAATAAAGGAACTACTAAGATGTTGGAACCAGTTTAAAAAATAATCCTAAAAGCAGATACATATATAGATATGAGGCATGTCAAAATGAATTTGCTTAATAGATGCACAACTGGCCTCTACAATGGGGGAGGGGAATCAACTGTGCCTCCACTAGGCAAAATTCACTTGTATGTCTATGGAAAAGAATTATTTGCATTTCTATCAGTTGTCTGCCATTTACAGAGTTGTAAAATACCTCAAAGACAATGAAAGACACAGATAATAACTTGAAGAGACTACTAGATAAGACACCAGTAATATTTCTTGTTCATTTCAGCCGTTTACATTTTTTTTCCTGAAACTGTAAACGAACTTTGAATTTCTACCCAAAACTCAGCCCTCTTGAGCACTAGATTGGATTCCCTTTCACCTATCTAAGGACATTGGCCATTTTTCCCTCTATTATATCAATTTTTTGCCCTCTTCTCAACATTCCCACTTTCTTATCAGAAGACGAATCTCTTTTTGAGGCCGGGTCCCCTTCTGTCACCCAGGCTGGAGTGCAGTGGCATGATCACGACTCACTGCAGCCTTGACCTCTCTGGGTTCAGGTGATCCTCCTGCTTCACCTTCCTGAGTGGCTGGAATTACAGGTGCGCACCATTGTGCCCAGCTAATTTTTGTATTTTTTATAGAGACGGAGTTTCACCATGTTGCCCAGGCTGGTCTTGAATTCCTGGGCTCAAGCAATTGGGCTGCTTTGGCCTCCCAAAGTGCTGGGATTACAGGCA
This sequence comes from Hylobates moloch, assembly GCF_009828535.3. NCBI lineage: Eukaryota > Metazoa > Chordata > Mammalia > Primates > Hylobatidae > Hylobates > Hylobates moloch. The sequence continues at coordinate 66,634,625 of NW_026652277.1, forward strand.
TGAACCACTGCGCCTGGCCCCAAATATCTTTTTAAAACCTAACTCCATTTCCCTCACCAGATACCACCTGATTTCACTGGTTCCTTGGCAGCAAAGCTTCTGGAAAGATTAGTCTATTTTTACTAACATCAGTCCTTTCCCTCCCACCGCTAAATCCCCTATGGTCACTTTTTTTATTTTTATTTTATTTTTTTTTTAGCTCTCAGAACTTTACTAAACTGCTCTTGAAAAGGTCTAATGACCATGCTGCTAAACCCGACAGTTGTTTCTCAGTGTTCATCCCAGCATGGTAGCAGTTGGTTACCTCATTTGAGATGCGTTCTTTAATTGGTTCTGAGACACTACACTGTGGATTTTCCTCCTACCTCCCTGTCTGTTCCTTCCCAGGTTCCTCTGCGGATCTCGTCTGTTTCCTGATGTCTGAATGTTGAATTGCCCCAGTTCTCAGTGCTGAGTCCCTTTCTTTATCAATACTTGGTGATCTCATCCAGTCTCATAACTTTAAATACTATTTATATGCTGACAACTCCTAAATTTATATATTCAGCCCAGACATCACCCTGACCTCCAGACTCATATATCTAGTTGCCTACTTAACAGCTCTACTTGACTTGAACAGCACTAGCTGTTCTCAAGTTTGACATGATTAAAGGTGAATTTCTGATTTTCCTCTTCCCCACACCTGATCCACCTACATTCTTCCTGTTTTTTCACTTACTCAAACCAAAACCCATGGAGTCTTCCTTGACTCTTTCTTTCACAGTCCAGAAATCAGTGGGTCCACAGTTAGAGCATGTCCAGAATCTACCTCTGTTATCATCTTTCTACAAACTACCATCGTGATTTTCATTCATTTCTTGCCTAGCTTATTGCAATTGACTAAGTGAGCGCCCTGCTTTCCCCCTTATACCTTACAGACAATTCTCAACACAAGCTAGAGTGATCTTTCACAAACATAAATGAGGTCATGCCACTACTGTCTCCAAACCCTGCAACACAGATGCCAATTTCTCTCGGAGTAAGGCTAAAGTTCTTCTAATAACCCACTAGGCCCAATATGTTGTGGCTCCCAGTCACACACATTACCTCGTCTGCTATTCTCCTCAGTGGACTGTAGATGATCATGTACATGATGCTCCTTATACACATCAGTCATGCCCTGCTTCAGTGTCTCTGCACTGGCTTTTTCTCTGCCTGGAATGCACTTCTCCAAGATATCCACATGGCCTTCTCACTCAGCTTCTTCAAGTCTTTGTTCAAACATCACTGTATTAGTTATTTACTGCTGTGTAACAAAGTACTCCAAGTCTTAGGAGCTAAAAACAAACATCTATTATCTCATTGTTTCTGGAGTCCGAATTCCAAGTACAACTTAGCTGGGTGCCTCTGCCTCAAGGATTCTCTGCAGTCAAGATGTCCCCACGGCTATTGTCTCATCTTTAAGCTCTACTGAGGGAGGACCCACCTTCAAGCCCACTCACATGGTTGTTAGCAGGATTCAGTTCCCCATGGGCTCTTGAACTAAAGGCCCTAGTTCCAGGCCAGGCATAGTGGCTCACACCTGTAATTTCAGCACTTTTGGAGACCAAGGCAGGTGGATTGCTTGAGCTCAGGAGTTCAAGACCAGCCTGGGCAACATGGCAAACCCCATCTCTACAAAAAATACAAAAATTAGTCGGGTGTGATTGCTTGCATCTGTAGTCCCAACTACTTGGGAGGCTGAGGTGGGAGGATCTCTTGAGCCCAGGAGGTAGAGGTTGCAGTGAGCCAAGATTGTGCCACTGCACTCCAGACTGGGTAACAGAGGGAGACCCTGTCTCAAAAAAAAAAAAAAAAAAGAAAAGAAAAAAGAAAAAAAAGGACCCTCATTGGCTGGGGCCCCCTTCAGTTCCTTGCCTCTGTGGAGGGACCTCTCCATAGAGCATCTCACAACATGGTACCCAGCTTCCATCAGAGCAAGTAAGCAAGGGCGTCCACAAAAAAAGACAATCTCATTATAACTTAATCTTGGAAATTTCGTCTTGTCACTTTTGCCATATTCTTTTTGTTAGAAAGGAGTTACTAGGTCCAGCCTATACTCAAAGAAAGAGGATACACAAAGAAGCCCAGGAAATTCAGACTATTGGGGAACATCAAAGAGGCTGCATACCACAGCTGCCTTCTCAATCAGGTGATCCCCTTATTTAAAATTGCAATCCAACCCCCTTGTACCTCTCCTTCTCTCTTCCTCTTTCTCTCTCTATCACACATACATTTCCATTTTCCTTTCCCTTTGCTCTGGTGAACAATAATAAATACTTATTGTTTTGAGTCACTGGTTTTGAGGTGGTTTGTTCTGTAGAAATGAACCTCTACAATGTACTTTTTCACTTATGTGACTGACTGCCACTGCTACTGCTTGAGACCATCATTACAAGACTGAAGGAAGGGACGGACGTAGAAATGTAAACTTAAGACAAAAGAAACTATTTTAAAGGAAGGGGAGTCAGGAAAGAAGAAGAGAGCTCCCCGCTTCTAGTGAGCAAAGGCAGCCCCCAAGTTTCCACAGCCCTTCTTATTTATTGGGTAGAAAGAGCAGGGAGGAGGAGGTAACGATTGGTCAGCTGCTTAATTGATCACAGGTTCATATTATTACTAACAGGCTTCAGATGTACATAATCACAAGAAACACTGCGCTTGGGGCGTGACTGCCCTCAGCATTCTTTCTGGTGGCAGACGCAGTTTGTCAGTTTGCCAACATTCTGCGTTTATGAGAACAGTTTGCTGTTTACTCACATAGCCTCCAGTGGTATACTGAGTTGATAACGACCCTCAATCTTTCGGCCTCCAACACACTTAGGTACATTATTTTTTGCCTGTGTTTCCTCAATGTAATGTGAGCTACATGAGGGCAAAAATTTTTGGTTTTGTTTTTATTGTTTTGTTCACAGATAGATCCCCAGCACTAGTAAAGTGCCTGATATATAGTAGACACTCAACATTTATTAAATGTATGACTCTGTTACTGTTATCTGCATAAGTAACTAGGTCCCCTGGCTTACTTTACTCTGTTGCAGAATTGCAATAATATCTTTCTTTCAAAGATTGAATGCAGTTTATACTGACATGTGTGAAATGCATCCAATTGTGCATTTATATTACCAAGAATCTGGTAATAATTCTCATTAGGAGGAAGTAAAATGAAAGGCAAAATAAATGTTTAGGAATTCATAAACTGTTACAATCTTTTTTTTTTTTTGAGACGGAGTCTTGCTCTGTCGCCCAGGCTGGAGTGCAGTGGCACAATCTCGGCTCACTGCAAGCTCCGCCTCCCGGGTTCACGCCATTCTCCTGCCTCAGCCTCTCCGAGTAGCTGGGACTACAGGCGCCCGCCACCACGCCCGGCTAATTTTTTGTATTTTTAATAGAGACGGGGTTTCACCGTGGTCTCGATCTCCTGACCTCGTGATCTGCCCGCCTCGGCCTCCCAAAGTGCTGGGATTACAAGCGTGAGCCACCGCGCCCGGCCGGCAAACTGTTACAATCTTATCCACATCTTTTTGTCAGGTTTTTCGATTTTTGTTTTGTTTTTTTCTTCGAGACAGGGTCTCACTCTGTCACCCAGGCTGGAGTGCAATGGCATGATTACGGCTCACACCAGCCTCGACCTCCTGGGCTCAAGCTATCCTCCCACTTCTGCCTCCCAAGTAGCTAGGACTATAGGCACAGGCCACCACACCCAGCGTTTAACAGGTTTTATTAGAGAAGTGCAGCATTTGTGGGAATTGGAATAAATATATTTACTCTTCAAAATATTAAGATTAAGACCTGTTGGTGAAGAGGACAGTGATTAGTCTTTAACTTAGAGACTTAGGTCTTTAATATTTGTTCTTCCCATAAACTTAAAAAAAAATCAGCACTTTGAGATTTCTTGCTCCCTCACATCTAGACCTATAATCCTGTGATCTGCTATTAACTAATAGCATGACTAGTGATCATGAATTTTTTTTTTTTTTCCCAAGACAGAGTTTCACTCTGTCGCTCAGACTGGAGTGCAGTGGTGTGATCTCGGCTCAGTGCAACCTCTGTCTCCCGGGTTCAAGCGATTCTTCTGCCTCAGCCTCCCGAGTAACTGAGATTAACAGGCACTTGCCACCGTGCCCGGCTAATTTTTGTATTAGTAGAGTCAGGGTTTCACCATGTTGGCCAGGCTGGCCTCGAACTCCTGACCTCAGGTGATCCGCCCGCCTCGGCCTCCCAAAGTGCTGGCATTACCAGCGTGAGCCACCACGCCCAGCCAATCATGAATTTTTGACATGTAGGTTGTGTAAAATCTTTGAGGTTAAAAAAAATTCATGCTACAGGAACCATGTAATCCAGTAAATGGGAAATAACTCATTCCTCTATAATGTTATCCCTCCTTTCTGTTCTTATGCAGTGAACGTAAATAATGTTCAGTGCAAAACGTAGCCCATAGTAATAGATGGAAAAGGATGGACTTTGGCTTATTAGGTTAATAAGTTACTTCTTATTACTTTAAGTACTTTAGCTTATTAGGTTAATAAGTTTCATCACCCTTTCCCACCTAATTGTCATGGCCAAATTGAACTTCCAATCCTTTCTTCTTCTCTATCTGAAATTGTCCATAGAGTTTCCTTCTAGGATTTTGCTTTTAAGACATGGAAACAAAAGGGAAAAAATGAAATCCATCATGTGATTCTCTGTATATGCAAGCAAAACTAGAAGGAGTCTCCTTTACCAAACTCAGGAAGTTTATACAGGGCACATTTGTGGAAAGAACACAGAAAACACAATGCTTACTAATGATATTTCTCCTCCTGGATCAGACAAGATCAGATTTTTTTATACCAGTTTTGATCAGTTTAATGCCTTATATAAAAGGACCACCTGTTTCCAACTCTTTACATGTTACCCTTCTGAAACAGAAGAATAGCAATTTATGTGTTCAACCTAACGTACTTAACATCTGCTATATGGAAGGCACAGAGGTAGGTCCCATGGGGAATACAGGGCTACATAAGACAAGATTCTTGCTCTCAAAGAGCATTCATTTAAGTATGAAGATGATGTAGATTTATCAACAACCTATTGCTTTAAGTTAAGATCATGGAGGAAATCTGTCAGTGCCCATCATTTCCTCACCACCTTATCCTCTCTTCTACACAAAGCCCAAATCCTGACACCTAATCGACTATCTATAGGACCATATGCTGTGCAGTTGCACTCTCAGAAGGGGCCCATGCTTGGTTTAATCCTCTGCTGCTGCTGTCTTGGAATTCTTAGTGATTTTATCTTTGAATTTGTGTTTGGTAAGTGAAGCCAGTGAGACAGTGAAGCATGCACATGAGCAGTGGAAACACTCCAGCCGGGAACGCATGCATGTGTGCATGATTCCGGGCAGTCCGGAGTGCAGCTGAGCCAGTACCTGGGCCCAGTTGCAGTGGTGATGGTGGCGGGCAGCAGGAGTAACAGTCAGGACAGCAATGGCTGTGGCTCCAAAGACAGGAAAGGGCTCTGCATATGGACATTGCCAGGACCAGCAGTGGGAGACCAGCTCACCTGTCCCTTCCCAGAGCTTAGCCCTGCATCATCTGCACAAATAGTAACTCTCCACCCTGAGTACTGGGACAGGAACTCATTCTGCTAACTTCTCAGTAAATTAGTACAACATATATACAATAAAAGTGTATACATGAATATTGTCAAAGCATAGCAGGGGGTTATTAGAATTCTTAAAGGATTTAGAATGTCTAATTTTGAAGACTACTACAACATGGCAAAGCAAATAACCTCAGGCTTAGAAACAGAAATTAAGTTTAAAGACTGCCACATTCTACAGAAAAGAATGCTATTTTCCTAAGAAGTACAAACCAATTGTTTAGCAGAAAGATAATTAAACATGTTTTTTTTCTTGTAATTGAAGAGTCAGTGACAGAATACATAAACAGGCCTTATGAATTATATGCAAATTATGAAGCCACTTTCAGTTTCTTGTAAGACCTCCACAAGTTTCAGGAAATATTTCCTTATGTCTGCAGAAACATTAAAATATCATTGTATAAATTTATACTTAAAATTAAATTCAGACTTTTACATAAAACTGAGTTGTCTAAGGAGTTAAGTCCCTTTAGAAAAATTATTCCACAAGAACCAACAACTCTAGAAGTACTAAAATTTATATTTCAAAATAATTTATCAGAAATTTATCTCAGTGTTGTCACAGTTTATGAAACACTCTTAACAGCTGCATCAGCAGAAAGATCCTTTACAAAATGAAAAATCATCAAAATGTATTTGCGATTTTATATTTCCCAAGACTGGCTGGTGTTGCTTTCAGTCTTATCTATTGGTAAAGAAATTGTATTACATAAATTTCCTATCTACTGAAAATGAAAGTGAAATGAAAAGAATAAATTTTGATGAATTTGCAGAAAAGTGAGCCAGAAAAATATAATAGTCAGGACATCACATTAATGAATGATTATTGTTTATTGTATTATATAAAATTATGACATCACAACTATTAGTTTTGCAATGTTTAAGTTCATGTAGTTACTCCAGTATCACGATTATTCCATTACATTAGTATCTTTAACTGTACTTTTTTCCTGTTTTGTACAGAGGAGGTCCCATATTTTCATTTTGCACTGGGCTCAGCGAATTATATAGCCAGCAATGACCACAAGTAAGAGTGTTACAGATTTTTGTTGTAAGCCATCATAGTAGACAATGCATGCCTATGAATGCTTAAGGAGAGTAGAAAAAGAGCAAGAAATGCAAGAAAATGCATGTTCTTAATGTGTGCCATAGAAAATCTATCAGGTAATAGGCATTTAATCTATATTAAGAGTAAAGCAATATAGCCAGGCGTGGTGGCTCACACCTGTAATCCCAGCACTTTGGGAGGCCAAGGCAGGAGGATCACGAGGTCAGGAGTTCAAGACCAGCCTGACCGATATGATGAAACCCTGTCTCTACTAAAAATACAAAAATTAGCTGGGCGTGGTGGCACACGCCTGTAGTCCCAGCTACTCGGGAAGCTGAGGCAGGAGAATCGCTTGAACCCGGGAGGCAGAGGTTGCAGTGAGCCAAGATTGCACCACTGCACTCTACCCTGGGCGACAGAGAGAGACTCTGTCTCAAAAACAAAAAAAAAAAAAAAGAAAGAAAAAAAGAGTAAATAATACTGTGGGCTATAGTGCAGAATTTGTCATAAGGAAAAATCTGTTTGCATTTGATCCAGGACTGATGTCACAAAGCAACTGGGGACAATGTCTTCAATGGATGCCATTCTCATTAAAATGAGGAGTTTCGGCTGGACACAGTGGCTCATGGCTGTAATCCCAGCATGTGGGGAGGCCAGGGCAGGAGGATTGCTTGAACCCAGGAGTTCAAGACCAGCCTCGGCAAAGTAGTGAGACCCTCATCTCTACAAAAAATAGAAAAAAATCAGCTGGGTATGGTGGCACGTACCTATAGTCCCAGCTACTCGGGAGGCTGAGGTAGGAAGATAGCTTGAGCCCGGGAGGTCGAGGCTGATGTGAGCTGTAATCATGCTGTTGCACTCCAGCCTGGGCAACAAGAGGGGACTCTGTTTCAAAAATAATAATAAAGGCCGGGCGCGGTGGCTCACGCTTGTAATCCCAGCACTTTGGGAGGCCGAGGCGGGCGGATCACGAGGTCAGGAGATCGAGACCACGGTGAAACCCCGTCTCTACTAAAAATACAAAAAATTAGCCGGGCGTGGTGGCGGGTGCCTGTAGTCCCAGCTACTCGGAGAGGCTGAGGCAGGAGAATGGCGTGAACTCAGGAGGCGGAGCTTGCAGTGAGCCGAGATTGCGCCACTGCACTCCAGCCTGGGTGACAGAGCGAGACTCCGTCTCAAAAAAATAAAAAAAATAAAAAATAAAAAAAAAAAAATAATAATAATAATAATAATAAAAATTTTAAAATTATGTATTTTGCTGTCCAAAGCATAAGTTTGACAGGGATAAACATCCATTCAAATGGGAGTCAAATTCAGGTATCTTATAAATGGCAAGCCTGTTAGATTGTCCTCCTATGAGCATTCTTAGTTTTCAAATATGGAGAACTATTTTTCTAAAGATCAGAGAAATGGCCACCACAGTATGGGCCCACCTCATCTATTTTTGGTTTCTTCAAAAATGATGACTCCAATGAACTTTGCAGTAAAAACAAAATGACAATACAGATGACTTACTTGTGAAAAGTAAACAGCAGGGAGAAGCACTGAAGCCAGATAAACCAAATCTGCTTCCCATAAAGTGAAAAAAGATCCACTGAATTACAATTGTTTTTATTTTTATATGATGATTGTTGCATAAAGCTAATTTGTTGCTGAATTAAGAAACATAAGACATATATTTACCCTAAATAATTTTAGTTCTATCTCCTGGCTTTTAGTGAAATTATCGATTTCTAGGTGATATAATTTGTGTGCTGGCTGGGCACAGTGGCTCATACCTGTAATCTTAACACTTTGGGAGGTGAAGGCAGGAAGATCACTTGAACCCAGGAGTTCAATACCAGCCTGGGCAATAGGGTGAGACTGTGTCTCTACAAGGAATTTAAAAATTAGCTGGGCATGGTGGTGCACGTGTGTAGTCCCAGCTACTCAGGAGGCTGAGGTAGGAGGACCAATTGACCCTGGGAGTGAGCTGTGATCACGCCACTGCCCTCCAGCCTGCATGACAGAGTGAGACCCTGTCTCAAAAAAAAAAAAAAAAAAAAAAAAAGTGTGTGTCAATGCTTTTTTTTCCTCCTTCTTTTTGTTTTTATTTTTTCCTCACTCTGTCACCTAGGCTGGAGGGCAGTGGTGCAATTATATCTCACTGCAGCCTCTATCTCCTGGGCTTAGGTGATCTTCCTGCCTCAGCCTCCCGAGTAGCAGAGACTACAGACACATGCCACCATACTCGGCTATTTTTTTTTTTTAATTTTTTGTGGAGATAGAATTTCACCATGTTGCCCAGGCTGGTCTCAAATTCCTGAGCTCAAGCAATCTGCCCACTTCAGCCTCCCAAAGTGCCGGGATTGCAGGCATGAGCCACTGTGCCTGGCCCAATGCTTTTAATGGGCCCATTTTAGCCACATTTCTGGTACTTATATTATTCAAATAGACTCAGAAAAGCTGTAAGCCTGTACAGAATTACAGTGTAAGACATCATAAACAATGTTTTAAAAATTAGAAAAACCAATTGCAATACATGTAAGAAAGAAAAAATAAATATTCACAATATATAAACCGCTCTTACAAATCAGTGACAACACAACTTTACAGCATGACAACTTTGAAAGAGAAACACCAGATAAGAACTGTCTGGGGTGAGCATAGAAGAGTCTCATTCCTCTGTCTGAGTGGTACTGGGTGAGTAGAATGGTTGGTGATTACATGCTGACAAAGCCCTGGGCTTTTTCTTAGCCCCAGCTCCCTACCTTCTCCCCTCGCTGCCCCCTCCTGTGACTCTAAATCACTACCTAGCAACTGAGGTTTGGGTTTTACAGTGAAAATAATTTTATGAGTCAGAAAGGAGTCAGAAAAGTGTGTTATCAGATAGCATTCCACAGTGGTAAAAGCAAAACAAACAAAAAACAGGACTATTTCTGTACATACTGTCTGGGACTTTGGGACCTTCACTGCAGACCTCTTGTGGCAGTGTATGTGTGATTCCAGTCGCAAGGTGGGTATGTGGTTAGGGTATTATCACATCGTAGGTCTATAAAGGGCCAAGCCCCTTGCTCCAACATGCAAAGAAAGGATTGCAAACTGGCAGGCTGCAGGTCATACCCTGCTCATAGACAGCTACTGTTTTGTATGCACAGTTTTTAAAATTGTGAATTAGTGTAATGGTTAATTATATGTGTCAACTTGGTTAGGCTATGGGGCTCAGTTTTTTGTTCCAACACTAATAACAATGTGGCTGTGAAGATATTTTGCAGATATAGTTAATATCTACAACCAGTTGACTTTAAGTAAAGGAGTCTACTTTCAATAATGTGGGTAGGCCTCATCTAATTAGTTAAAAGCCTTAAGAGCAAAATCCGAGATTTCCTGGAGAAGGACTTCTGCCCCAGGACTGTAACTTAAAAATCTGGCTTGAGTTTCCAGCCTGCTGGTGTTTTCTAAGATTTCAGACTTGTTGTATGCCTCCTACTGGTTCTGTTTCTCTGGAGAACCCTGACTGATATAGTTACTATGACACAGACTATTAATTGCTGACCCCAAGAGCCTTTCTCCCTTTATTCTCTATAGTAAGTGCCTCTGAAATAGAGACTACATTTCCCAGCTTCCCTTGCAATTAGCTGTCACCATGCAGCTAAGTTCTAGCCAATAAGATGCAAGCAGATGTGTTTTGTGGCAGCTCCCTTAAAACATACCTGATGCATACCCTGTGTCTCCTTGTTTTTCCAGCCAGTCCTCCATCCTTCTGCTGGGAACTTGGATGCTAGAGCTCTTGCAGCCACACTGGGCCATGAAGATAAAGGTCACCCCCTAGGAATGATAGAGCAGAAAGCTGGAAGGAACCTGGATCCCTGATCTCTGTGGAGCCACTGAACTGCCTCTAATGAAGGAAAACATTTCTCTCTCATTTATGTTGCATGTTCTTTTCGATTTTATGTTATGTTTAGTGGAGTATAATCCTAATTTGATACAATTGCCAACTTTTAAAAATTAGGAAATTTCACACAAATATTCAGCTCTCTGGCTTTTCTCTTGAAAATTTGGTCCATCTGACAAAACTTGAGGTCATGCTTCCCATTGCAGCAACTGACCTGGGCAGGATAATGGATGCCTGCTTCAGACAGGGCTGGAGACCTGGGGGAGATGGAGTGCCCTGGGTTGAAGGATTCTTGGTGAGTTAAAGACCCATTATTGTCTTTGGCTGTAAATGAACTCAAGGTCGCTAGGAAGTGAGTGGAAAGTCAGATGAACTCTGTCTCTCAGAGGCAGGCCAAGCGCAAAGAAGGCACAGAAGCCACTTCAAAACTGCTCAGGCCTTTTGGGAGGAAGTGGTGGGTATGGAATGAGGCTGACTTTCAAAGATGAAGCTGTGACAGATCAGAAATCTGTATTTTTGAGCCAGACTACGTCTGTGTCTAGATTTGCCTTTGTCTTTTTGTTGTCAGAATTTCATTAAACTAATTATTCATTCATGTATGAGTGTCTTCTACAGCCAGGAACTCTTTAGACAAGATTCTGGCCCCGATGACACTTACGTTTTAGTTGCCAATACAGATAATAAATATAAGAAGTAAACAAAGGCTGGGCATGCTGGCTCACACCTGTAATCCCAGCACTTTAGGAGGCTGAGGAGGGCAGATCATTTGAGGTCAGGAGTTCAAGACCAGCCTGGCCAGTATGGTGAAATCCTGTCTTCACTAAAAATACAAAAAAAAAAAAAAAAGAGCTGGCAAGATGGCACATGCCTGTAATCCCAGCTACTCAGGAGGCTGAGGCATGAGAATTGCTTGAACCCAGAAGACGGAGGTTGCAGTAAGCTGAGATCGCACCATTGCACTCCAGCCTGGGTGACAGAGTGCGACCCTGTCTCGAAAAACAAAAAACAGGCTGGGCGCAGTGGCTCATGCCTGTAATCCCAGCACTTTGGGAGGCTGAGGCGGGCAGATCACTTGAGGCCAGGAGTTCAAGACCAGCCTGGCCAACATGGTGAAACCCCGTCTCTACTAAAAATACAAAAGTTAGCGGGGCACAGTGGTGCATGCCTGTAATCCCAGCTACTCCGGAGGCTGAGGGAGGAGAACTGCTGAACCAGGACTTGGGAGGCGGAGGTTGCAGTGAGTGGAGATCACGGCATTGCACTCCAGCCTGGGCTACAGAGTGAGACTCTATCTTGAAAAACAAAACAAAACAAAAAAAGAAGTAAACAATTAGATAATCAGGATGGCCAGGTGTGGTGGCTCACACCTTTAACCCAGCACTTTGGGAGGCCAAGATGGGTGGATCACTTGAGGTCAAGAGTTTGAGACTGGCCTGGCCAACATGGTGAAACCCCGTCTCTACTAAAAATGCAAAAATTAGCCAGGCATGGTGGCATATGCCTATAATCCCAGCTACTCAGGAGGCTGAGGCAGGAGAATCGCTTGAACCCAGGAGGAAGAGGTTGCATTGAGCTGAGATCATACCACTGCACTCCAGCCTGGGCAACAGAGCAAGACTCTGTATCAAAAAAAAAAAAAGATAATTTCAGATAGTGATAAATGCTATGAAAAAACTTTCAAAAATCCGCAAACTTGAACCAACAATGAGACACAGTGACAAGGGTGAATGGAAGAGTCTATTTTAGATGGGTGGTCTGGGAAGGCTGCTCTTGAGGAAGTGGACTTTAACCTAAATGACCAGAAGAAGATAAAAAAAAAAAAAGTTTTCTCAGAAAAGAAACCAGAAGTATGAACAGTCTGAGGTGGAAATAAGCTCTTGGTTGGGCATAGCACATGAGGTGGAGAAAGCCAAGAGACAAGGTCACACAGGGAGGCAGGGGTAGCTCACATTAAACTTGCTTTTCTTTTTTTTTTTTTTCGAGACAGAGTTTCACTCTTGACACCCAGGCTGGAGTGCAATGGCGTAATCTTGGCTCACCGCAACCTCTGCCTCCCGGGTTCAAGCGATTCTCCTGCATCAGCCTCCCGAGTAACTGGGATTACAGGCGCCTGCCACCATGCCCAGCTAATTTTTGTATTTTTAGTAGAGATGGGTTTTTGCCATGTTGGCCAGGCTCGTCTCGAACTCCTGACCTCAGGTGATCCACCCGCCTTGGCCTCCCAAAGTGCTGGGATTTACAGGCGTGCGCCAACGCACCCGGCCTAGCTCACATTAAACTTTAATTCAGAGACAGGGACTTTGGACTTTATTCTCTGTCCATTTAGAAGTCATTACTTTTAAGCAGTGGAATGAAATTATTTTAATTTTGAAAGCTCATTCTGGCTGCTTGTTAGATTCTAGATTGGCAGAGACAGGGAGACCAATTAGGAGGCCATTTAATTGTCCGGGTGAGAAATGACACCTGGTTTGTACAAGGTGGTAACAGTGGAGATAGAGGTGAACAGATTCAGATAGATTTTAGAATTAGAGACAAAATTTGCTGGTGGATTGGATGTGGGGTATGGGGAATCTAATGGAGTAATCTAATATGGTGGATGTTGGTTCCATTTACTAAGATGGAAAGCCTGAAGGAGGAACAGGTTTTTGGAGGGATATCAAAAGACCTGTTTGCCGTTGCTCTGTTGGAAATGCCTGTGAAACATCCAGAAGGAGATGCAAGGAAACAGTTGGGTAAATGAACCTGGAGCATGTATTTAGCATTCTTTTTGGAATTTTCAGCCTGCTTGTGGAAACCTAGGAAAGCCCAAGAATGTAGCGAAAGGGCTGCCCTCCCTTTCCCCTGTACCAGCAGAGTTCCCATACAAGGGTCCAGATCCCCATCATTTAAAGGGGTTTAGCAAGCTGATGGATAGCAGTGTGCTTTGTTTCATGTGCTTTAAAGAGTTGAGAAGGTCAAGCAAGTTGCAAATTGCTATTCGTCATTCACTTACATTTGCTGAGTGCTTTAATTTTTTTTTTTTTTTTTGAGACAGAGTCTTGCTCTGTTGCCCAGGCTGGAGTGCAGTGGTGTGATCTCAGCTCACTGCAACCTCCACCTCCCGAGTTCAAGCCATCTCCTGCCTCAGCCGCCCAATCCCAAGTAGCAGGGACCACAGGCACACGGCACCACACCTGGCTAATTTTTGTATGTTTAGTAAAGATAGGGTTTCACCATATTGGTCAGGCTGGTCTCGAACTCCTGACCTCAGGTGATCCACCTGCCTCGGCCTCCCAGAGTGCTGGGATTACAGGTGTGAGCCACTGTGCCCAGCCTGAGTGCTTTAAATTTGAATGACCTTCAGTTGACTCTTAGTGTGAAGTTTCTGGTTTTTGCTTCTCTTCTTTACTCATATCTCCCTGCCCTGGCTTCTTTAACCAACCTTTGCTCTGTGGACTATTTAAGGCAAAAAACTTTAATGGGCCTTTGCTGATTATGGGGAAGGAGGGTTGTCCAGCAGAACTCAGGAAATAGCTCACTTCTCCCTATTTCTGAAACACTGAGGATGAAAACAGAGAGTGACACAGACAGGAGGCCAGGTTGGAAGGAACAGTTTTAGGTCTGGTGGCCAGGTGGGCTGGGCTGATACTGAAGTCCAGAATCAGGAGCTGTTGAGTTGCAGGCTGCACTGGGCTGGGGGCAAGCCCCGGAGAGAACAGCAGATAATGTTTTTCCCTTAGGGGTCTGTCTCCCCAGAGGAAGAAGGCACTTACTGCTACTTACTAGCTGTGTAATTTGGGGAAAGTTCCTTGACCTAAGTCTCAGATTTCTCATTTGCAAAAAGGAGGATAGAAATAATTCATGTAACACACTTAGTGCTCTGACTGGATCAGAATAGCATTCAATAAAGTTTTACTACTACTTTAATGATAACTATTCCCATTACTTTCTTATATAATCTACTAGGCGCTAGGAATATAAAGATAAAAGGCATAACCTTACCATCTAGAAGCTTAAGGCTTAGTAAGGATGTTGGAATAAAAGACATTAAAATACAGTGCAGGCCCGGTGCAGTGGCTCACACCTGCAATCCCAGCACTTTGGGAGGCCGAGGTGGATGGATCACTTGAGGTCAGGAGTTTGAGACCTGCCTTGCTAACATGGTGAAACCCTGTCTGTACTAAAAATACAAAAATTAGCCAGGCATGGTGGTGGGCGCCTATAGTCCCAGCTACTTTGGAGGCTGCGGCAGGATAATCGCTTGAACCTGGGAGGTGGAGGATGCAGTGAGCCGAGATCGCACCACTGCACTCCAGCCTGTGTGACAGAGCGAGACTCCATCTCTACATAAATAAATAAAAAATAAAATATAGGTCGGGCACAGTGGCTCACGCCTATAATCCCAGCACTTTTGGGAGGCCAAGGCGGGCAGATCATGAGGTTAGGAGATCAAGACCATCCTGGCTAACACAGTGAACCCATCTCTACTAAAAATACAAAAAATTCGCAGGGCGTGGTAGCACGTGCCTGTAATCTCAGCTACTCAGGAGGTTGAGGCAGGAGAATTGCTTGAACCTGGGAGGCGGAGGTTGCAGTGAGCCGAGATTGTGCCACTGCACTCCAGCCTGGGTAACAGAGCGAGACTCCACCTCAAAAATAAATAAATAAATAAATAAAATACAATACAATGTAATGCACATGTAGCAGCGTTTCTTTCCATAGGATGCCTGACAGTGGTTACATTTTAGTAAGACTGTATCGGTGCAGGGTATGATTAAAAAAACAATCATCTTGGAATTGTTGAGCCACCACATCCTTATTGGGTAGGGGGTCTAATAAGTAGCTTCAGTTGTTCTTCAAGAAAGGTATCAGGAAAGCTCCTATAGTTTTTAAATTGTTTTTCTTAAGGGAGTTAGTCATCAATGAGGACTAGAAGAATGACGGCTCTAAACCCTCAAGGTACTGAAAACTGGAACCAGCCTTGATTTAGCATGCCTGAGCATGGACCCCAGGAGGTAGATGTGTGTGGAAACAGAAATACCAGATCCCATGAGAATCAGACACCTAGAGCCTAGCCTGGCAGCACCTGAAGCCCCTTGGTTCAGGGTGACACTGGGGCAGGCTAGAAAGGTCTCACTCTGGCCCAGATTCTGATGCTTTGCTGAACCACTGTGCCAGTTCGCCGATGCTTTATTTCCATTTATGTTACGTCTTCTGCCAAATAGCTTTGCTGCCTTGCCCCTGAGCCACTGCATGCTCAGCAGCTAGTGCTTCAGCATCCTGCAGCTGTAGCCCAGAAGTCCTCACTACCGCATATGTTGAGATGACTGAATTTGGCTAGGAGTCCTTCCTGTGAGAAAGCCCTGGAGTGTGGGCAGCCCATCCTAGAAAATAAACAAAGCAGCTTTCAGCAATGAGGGACACACAGCCAGTTTTGCTACATTCACCCTTCTGGCTGGCTCTGTCTTCAGCCTAAGCTGCTCCTTTCAGGTCCCTCCCTTGGGACCTCAAGCCTCCTTTTCAGGCCCCTTTTAAGCACAGCAAATCCTGTATGCATTAAGGGGAGGTAGTTGAAGAAGTTTGGGCTTCTGGGTTTTATGTTATTACTGGCTTATGAAAGCTCAAACATTTGCACTCCAGCGATGATAGTTGCATCTGTTAAATTTAGTGTAAAGCTGCCTCCTTACGTATTTTAAGTTCAGCCTAAAGGTTTCCCCATACATAGTGAACTGTAGCCTAATTGGGTATGTAAACAGACTGTAACCTATTCTTGTACCAATCACAGAGTTTTGGCCAATCACAAGTGGCCAACTGTTCAAACCGTGTTCAAATAAGGCAAACCCGAGTTATAACCAATCCAGCTGTTTCTGTCCCTCAATTATGTTTTCTGTCAGTCACTTTATTTTTTCCGACCACTGGGCAAGACTGGAGCCTCTCTGAACTTACTTTGGTTTGGGGTCTTTTTGATTTGCAAATCATTCTTTGGGTTCTTTGCTTGATTAAAAGCTGCTAAGTTTAATTTGTCTAAGGTTTTTCTTTTAACACACCCCAAACTGTAAGGGGAGGCATCCTACTTACACAATAATAGAAGAATGCATAAAGCTATAACATGAAGGAACAAGTGACAAATTCTGTAACGGCATGTGTTGGGGAAAACTTCTGAGAGTGGTGGCTTGAATAGGTATTGGAAGTATGAGTAGGAGTTTACAAGGAGAGAATGGAAGGAGGGGAATTACGGACAGAACAACATGGACGGAGGCCGGCCGCGGTGGCTCACGCCTGTAATCCCAGCACTTTTGAGAGGACGAGGCCGGCGGATCACCTGAGGTCTGGAGTTTGAGACCAGCCTGACCAACACGGAGAAACCCCATCTCTACTAAAAATACAAAATTAGCCGGGTATGGTGGAGCATGCCTGTAATCCCAGCTACTCGGGAAGCTGAGGCAGGAGAATCGCTAGTACCCGGGAGGCAGAGGTTGCAGTGAGCCGAGATCTCACCATTGCACTCCATTCTGAGCAACAAGAGCGAAACTCCGTCTCAAAAACAAAAACAACAAAACAAAACAAAAAAACAGACGGAAATTTTATTATCCTATGACAAACGCTGTATCTTCGGTGAACTCAAAGTAGGTTTGCCCACTTTCCCACAGATTGTTTTGGTGAATTAATTTTTTGTTTCAGTTAATGATAAACTTCCTTAGCTCTTTACTGAGTTCAGGTTTACTGTATGTAAATATGTGTAATATTAGATTAGCGCCTGACACATGGTTAGCATTATCGATTTTTATTAGGGACTAGGTCTCAAACTTATGGTAATTAAGTAGCTTTTTCTTTTGGGAAGACGTAAAAATATTCTCAAGCCTAACTAACCATCCTTTCCTGTCTTCTAGTCTTGCCCACCCAAAGCTCCATCCTGCAAAAGTCTTCAACAGTCCATTTCAAAAGCCCAGCATTGTTAAACGGTCTAAGGAATAGCACAAAACAAGATGCACCCAAAACGTCAAGGCCATACTGGACAAGGGCAACGTTAGCCATTTTTGGTCTGGGGTAACTATAGGCAGTATCTTAAAACAAGGCTTGAAAGATGTCATGTTATTTCCAAATCCCATTTCAGAACTTTAAAAAAAAAATTGCATTTTGAGCTCCCAAGAACGTTTTTGGCGGTAGGTGGCCACATGGAGGGTGGCACAGAGGCTCGGCGGCGGAGAGCGGAACAGAGTTGGGCGTGGCAGTGCCTGCGAGTCAGCGCCACGTAACCAGAGGCGCTCGCACTAATTTGACCTCTAAGACTAAGCGCAGGAACAGCGGGTGCGGACATTAAGGCGGAAGGCTCAGGAGGAAGCAGAAGTGAAGGGCCCCGCAGTCCTGGGACGGTGGGGCACAGGGAGAGAAAGGAAGCCCCGGGCGCGGCGCGGCGAGGATGCGAGCAGAGGAAGGACACGCGGCGCCAGGTACCTGCCGGCGTTGCCGGATCCAATGGGAGGAGGGCGCGCGCCGCACCTCAACCTGGCCGAGGACGTCACGACGTCAAGGCGGACGCCGGGCCAATGGGAGGCCGTCGCGGGCAGGAACGGGGCCGAGAGGAGTCGGGGCTGGGCCGCGCCGAGGCGGTTGGCTGACTCCAGTTTAGCCGCCGCCGGAGAGAACGGGTCCCGAGCCGGGGCTGCGGAATCCGGCCTGCCCCTCACCTCACTCCCGCTGCTCGCACCTCCCGGATGGTGCTGACTGCTCCCTAAGCGGCGGCAGCGGCGAGTCGTGAGGACGCGCGGCGGATGCTGTTTGGAGTCGAGGCTTCCCGTCGCCGGCACTTCCTCTTGCGGCGCCCGTGCGCGGCCGGCCCGGCAGGCGGGATGGCGGCCGCGGCTCCGGGGAACGGCCGCGCATCGGCGCCCCGGCTGCTTCTGCTCTTTCTGGTTCCGCTGCTCTGGGCCCCGGCTGCGGTTCGGGCCGGCCCAGATGAAGACCTTAGCCACCGAAACAAAGAACCGCCGGCGCCTGCCCAGCAGCTGCAGCCGCAGCCGGTGGCTGTGCAGGGCCCCGAGCCGGCCCGAGTTGAGGTGAGCGGGCCGGGATGGGGCGGGCGAGGCTGCGGGGCCGACTGCACCGGGTACCAGGCTCCAGGCCTCTGAGAGCGCCGCACTCCCCCGGCCTCAGCTGGGGGAGGGGAGCCCGGCCCCTGCTCCCGGGGTGGAGGGCGGTCTGCTGCGCTGTTTTCCGGTGAGGCCTGGTCTTGCCCGCTCCTTTAGGGAAAGGGAGAGGGAGAGTCCAAGAGGAGCCCGCTATAAACGTTGATCTCCGGAGGACCGAGATGCTGCTCAGGAATGGGCGTTTTATTGATTAGATGTGTCTTAGAGTAGCTAGAAAGACTCATCCCTACCAAAAAGTTTTTAACAGATGGCTGCTAGGAGGCTTTTTGTATTCCCTGAGGATCATCACATCGGCCATTTCATTGTTGAAATAGCTTATCCCAAACTGCTTACCCGAATTCAACTTGGCACTGCCTGTGCTTTTTGCCAAATAAATATGGATTATGAACCATGACTCTCACTTTTTAAAAACGTGCTTTGGCTAGCAGGAAGTAGCCTTTAGCAACGCAGAAGAATTAGTCTCCGGCAGTACAGCGTGCTGCAGCGATGTGGGATGCCAAAACTATATTTATAAGTAAAACAGAATCCTGTATTTTGTCCTTCCCTGAATAGATACTATAAATCAACTTTTTAATCTGTTAATAGGATCAGTCCTTAGTCACTTGGCAGCGTTTTAACATTTCTCCCTTCTCCCAGTCGTGGGTTTTGTCGTCATTTCCAGTATCTGCTCCCTGAATCCCGGCCAGTGTGGCACTCAAACCCCCACTCCCACCCAGGCCACATCCAGCCCATCTCCAAGTAACTAATCTTCCCGAACATTGAATTCTGCCATCTTGTCAGAAGTCGTCGGTGAGTTGCCTCCACTAATTTCAGTCCAGCCTTTTTAGGAGGGTGATGTTCAGGTTTCTCCTGATGTGGCTGCAGCTCACCTCCAGGCTTTTTAGCCACTGCTTTCTTGCTCATATGCTAAAGGGATATGCTCATCTGCAAAAAAGAATGTGCTTCAAGAAGCCTTTGGGACAGGCTTTGTGCTCTTTTGCCAGTTCCTCCCAAACACAAGACCTTTTCAAAGAAAAAAAAAAAGACCTAGAGTTTGAAGCCACGGCTCAACTCTTCCCACCTTGGAGAACCAGCAGATACCTACTCTCTGTGAAGCCTTCCCTGAAATTTCTTGGTTAAGAGTGATTTATCTCTGACCCTTTCCTTTCCTTTCCTTTCCTTTCCTTTCCTTTCCTTTCCTTTCCTTTCCTTTCTCCTTTTTCCTTTCCATTCCTTTCATTTCTCCTTTGCTTTCCTTTCTCCTTTCCTTTCCTTTTAACGTTTTCTTTGTTGAGACAGCGTCTCGCTCTGTCGCCCAGGCTGGAGTACAGTGGCGCCGTCTTGGCTCACTGCAACCTCTAATTGATCCTCCTACCTCAGCCTCCTGAGTGGCTGGGACTGCATGCGTGTGCTAACACGCCCGGCTAATTTTTGTTTATTTTTTTTTTTTAGAGAGGAGATCTCACTATGTTGCCGAGTCTGGTCTCAAACTCCTGGGCTCAAGCGCTTCTCCGGGCTTGGCGCCCCAAGTGCTGGTGAGCTCTCACACCGGTGCATTGTTTTCGTGTTTCATGTTTTCATTACATGTTACTTTCTTAGGCTTTTCCAATTTTCTGTTGTTTTTCTGTGTAAGACCATAGGATAGAACTTTCTGAGAGACTGATCTTGGTTTCAGTAAGCAAGAACATTTGTAAGAATCAGTGCTGTCCCAGATGTAGTAATCGATATTGAGAAATAATGAAGTTCGCCTTACTGGAAGTACTCAGGAGGAAGTTGAATGACTAACTGCCTATGAGGAGATTGTGGTATGCGAGGGAAGCTGGGAGATAAAGTTACTGGGAAGTGAAGATTCTGTGAGCCAATTTAATCCTCACAACAGCACGTTAAACAGGTAGAGGAGGTTTGGAAGGAATAATGGTTTAATACACAGAGCTAGAAGCTAGTTTCAGCAGAACCAGAATTAGAATCTGGACTTCTGTGCCTTACTGTTCTATTAGCATTCATTGTGTCTTCCTCTTTTGACTTATTTAATTCACTAATGGATTTTAATGGTTTATTGGATTGTATGCTGGTGTACTTCTTTGATCTTGAGCTTAGCTTTCTCTTTCTCCTCTTTCAGGGAGCTTTATTGTGTATATTGTGGCATGTTTACACACACATCTTGCTGCCTTGGGTTCTTGCAAGTTGTGTGCATGTTTTATGTGTCCCTACTAGCTTTTAGGTGTCTTGAGAGCATGACTGGTTTACTCATGTCTGTCTATTCCAGAAGACCTTGTCTGTTCTTGGCATTTATTAAGTAATTTTCTAAGACTGGGTTGAAGTAGTTGCATGTCAAGTTTATATCAGCTGTTAAATACCTTTATGGAAAAACTGGCTGTAAAATAAACTCAACCAGGAAAAAAAACAACAACAACCCGATTTTTAATAGTGTCTATCCAACCTTTTTTTTTTTTTTTTTTTTTTTAAGTTGCAAGGGATCCACCAGATGGAATTAAGAAAACTAAGCTTTTATCATCTGCTGGATATAATGTGATTTTGTACCCATTATTGGATTGGTGTTGGTTTAGACAATTTAGTTTCAGCTGACTATATAGTTAATTCTGGGACTCTTACAAAGTTTTTTTAAGAAAGAGAAGATCAAAAGCACTGGAACTCACGAGTAAATAACCCATGATAACAGATATAATGCAGTGATGTCAGAGGTGTACAAGAAGTGTGAATCATTTAACATGTGAAGCCAGGGTCTTTAGTCCACTTGGGCAGAGCACAGTGGTGAGTGGGCTTCTTCATCTTTTTCCTTCTGCCTGCCCTGCTGCCCCCAGCCATATGCTTAGGAGTGGGACTCCCATTTACACTGCTGTGCTTGTCGCTCCTGGGCTCAGCTGACCCTGCTTGACATGTCCACTTCAGTAAATTGAACTGAAATGCTGATTCATGAACTTAATTCTTAGTGTTCATCTTTTAGCCCTGTCATTTACCCCAGTATCACGTTTATTTTTAAACAATAACTATTTTGGATTAAGTTAATTGTGTGAGTGAGAGATTATGAATATGAAACTTTGAAGGTATTTTGTTGAAGTTTTAGTCATATTGGAATTTTTAAGATTGAAATAATGGTAGGTGTAGAGCTACTAATATCCTTTTTAAGAAGCTAGGAAAAATCTAGCCATGCAAAATGCCACAGTGGTAGAAACAGTGTCCAGTAAACATATTAAATGGTCTTGAGGATTCTTGTCTTTTAAAGTTCTATTTAATTTTTTTTATAGAGACAAGGTCTTCTTATAGCTCATAACTCATTGCAGCCTCCAGCTCCTGGACTCAGGCCATCCTCCTGCTTCAGCCTTCTGAGTAGCTGGAAAGGGATCCTTGTCTTTAAACTAGGGGTGTGGAGGGAAGGGCGGGTATAATATAATATGATTTTTCCATTGAATATTGTCATATATTCTTGGTGATTCATTTTAGTTAGGCATTTATTTATTATTGTTTATTCTAATTTTGTATTATAGTATATTATAGTAGAATATAATTGTCTTGTTTTCTTCCTTTTTTTTTTTTTTTTTTTTTAGAGACAGGGTCTCACTATGTTGCCCAGCCTGCTGTCAAACTCCTGGGCTCAAGGGATCTTCCCCTCTTGGCCTGCCAAAGTGGTAGGATTACAGGCATGAGCCATCATGCCTGGCCTTGTCTTGTTTTTATTTTATGTATGTATATATATACATATAAAATAAATAAATATATATATATATTTTTTTAGATGCAGTCTCGCCCTATTGCCCAGGCTGGAGTGCAGTGGCCCGATCTTGGCTCACTGCCATCTCTGCCTCCTGGGTTCACGCCATTCTCCTGCCTCAGCCTCCAGAGTAGCTGGGACTACAGGCACCCTTCACCACGCCTGGCTAATTTTTTGTATTTTTAGTAGAGACGGGATTTCACTGTGTTAGCCAGGAGGTCTCCATCTCCTGACCTCGTGATCTGCCCGCCTCGGCCTCCCAAAGTGCTGGGATTACAGGCGTGAGCCACCGCACCTGGCCTTAATTGTACTACACTTGATCTTAGCCAAAAGGCCGAGAAGCGGTTTTAATTGTATTTTTATGTAACTTTTTGATACTATTCAAGTATTTTTTCCTCTATGGCACTCACTATGCTGAAAGATTTTTCTTTCACGTTTTCTAAACTGTACAATATAAGCGTCATTTGCTATTTTTGTCCACCTGATGGAGGTAAGAAATGATCAAAGTACAGTTTAACAGCAGTATTAGCAAGAGTTGAGCATTGCTGAATATGTAAGTTTCGGCGGATTTGCTTTGCAACTACATGCAGTAGATCTTTTAAGAGGGTAGGATGTTTAAATTTAACCTTTTTGTGCCACTGTGTGAGAGTGGGCTTCTGAAAATGGAGGGGGGAAGCATCTCTTCTTGGTTAGTAGGCATTCAAATGGAAGATATGTTATAAAAACCTAGTTGTATGTTATAGGGTGCTAAAAGCAAGGTGACTGAACTTCTAACAGGGCATTCTACATTGAGTATGTACTTTTCTCTATAATTAGGCTAAAAAAAGTTGGTAAGTAATATGAACTTACAATCATGATTAACCCCCAGTTTACAAACCCATGATAAAAAGTGTTGTTGATTACTTGGATCCTATCTTTTCTGCAGTTCGTGTTTCTAGTGGCTTACTCAGTAGTTTTTTCTTACTCATTCCCTGGGCAGAATTTGTAATATAAGAAACATAAGTCCTTTGAGTTGAGGGAGATTAGATAGATTTAATAGAAGTCATTTATACTTTATTGCATATTCTGGAAGTCCAAAGAAGAATGACTCTGGTTGCATAGCACTTCTAATAAAGCCACAAAATCATTACCTGACTCAGTGCCAGTTCTTGTTATCATATTTTTACTTTACTGTTTTTGGTATTTCATTTATTTATTATATTTCAGCTGTGAGAGTATCTTCTACAAAACATTTTAAACTTTTTTCTATTTTCATTAAGTTGCAGTCCCTCTCCACCCAGTCCAGCCTCCTAATTCTAGCCTCTATACAGCTAAGATTGAGGCCATCAGTTATAAGGACACCTGCTCATAATTACCTTCTCAGAAGGTAATTACATTAATACTGAATTTATTTAGTGGTATTCTGTCATCAAAAAAATTCATTAAAAAAAATCAATGAAGGCTGGGTGCAGTGGCTCACGCTTGTAATCCCTCCACTTTGGGAGGCCGAGGTGGGTGGATCGCCTGAGGTCAGGAGTTCTAAACCAGCCTGGCCAACATGATGAAACCCCATCTCTACTAAAAATACAAAAAATTAGCTGGGCGTGGTGGCGTGCGCCTGTAATCCCAGCTACTCAGGAGGCTGAGGCAGGAGAATCGCTTGAACCTGGGAGGTGGAGGTTGCAGTGAACCAAGATCGTGCCACTGCACTCCAGCCTGGGCAACAAGAGCAAAACTCTGTAAAAAAAAAAAAAAAAAACAAAAAAAGAAAAAAAAAAAATAAACTAAATACATTTAATAAATTTCCAGTGCATAAATACATTACAAAACAACATTCATAAAAATAAACATTCATTAAAACAAAAAAGATAATTTTATAACAAAATAATTATTACATATAAATTCTAATATAAATTAACAAGTAACATTAATAAAGTATTTAAAAATAGTGAAACCATTCACAAAAATACATAATAATGAAAATTAAAATATATTATCTTTAATGACATCTTTCGAAATCAGGTTTATCTGTGGTGTCATGTATATGTGTATATATATATTTTTTATTTTTTTTAATTTTTTTTTTTGAGACAGAGTCTCACTGTCACCCAGGCTGGAGTGCAGTGGCGAGATCTTGGTTCACTTCAACCTCTGTCTCCTGGGTTCATGCAATTCTCATGCCTCAGCCTCCAGAGTAGCTGAGACTACAAGTGCATGCCACCACGCCCAGCTGATTTTTGTATTTTTAGGAGAGATGGGGCTTTGCCACGTTGGCCAGGCTGGTCTCAAGCTCCAACCTCAAGTGATCCATCTACCACGTCTCCCATGTTGCTGGGATTACAGGCATGAGCCACCATGCCTGGCCTAAGTGCATATGTATTTTTGTGCACATTTTTACAACTTTTAAAAAAAGCCTTTTTTTTTTTTTTTTTTTTTTTGAGACGGAGTCTTGCTCTGTCGCCCAGGCTGGAGTGCAGTGGCGTGATCTTGGCTCACTGCAAGCTCCGCCTCCCGGATTCACGCCATTCTCCTGCCTCAGCCTCCCAAGTAGCTGGGACTACAGGCGCCCGCCACACGCCCAGCTTATTTTTTGTATTTTTAGTAGAGACGGGGTTTCACCATATTAGCCAGTATGGTCTCGATCTCCTGACCTCATGATCCGTCTGCCTCAGCCTCCCAAAGTGCTGGGATTACGGGCCTGAGCCACTGTACCCAGCCTCTAAAAAAAAGCTTTTTTTGACTTAGTAGTGCCCAGGAGACAGTTCTAAGCAAATTGTAAGCCTTTTCTTCTGACTCCTTTGTCTTCAGATAATCTCACCTCTTGTTTGATAACTTATTGAGCAACTTTGTTTTTGTTTTTTTGCTGGGACATCAGTCTTTTTCTTGGTAGCAAGCTGTAGATTTTGTTTCAAAGAAAGCATCTTCATCTTCTCTAGTTTCATCATGTAGAGATGGAGATTCCGATACAGGTATCTGTATCAATTTCAATACAGTCACATTTGTGTTCATTTGAACTCTAGAACTAGAATAGGAATTACTTTTTTCTTTGATTTTCTTTTTCTTCTCTTGAGGATCATGAAAGTATAAAAGAATACTTTCTAAATGAGGGTGCTTTTTTCATTTTTTTTTTTTACAATTTTTAAATGTGGAATTAAAATTTTAACTAGAAAAGAGTTTTTATTAAGCAAGTTTTTTAAAAAAAATCTAAGTGGTTAATCCTGCTCTCAAGATGTAAGTAAGGTGTGTTTCAGACATTATTAAAATACTGAAATAGTGGTATTTGTACCAAAACACGAGTATCTCATTACTTACTATGATATATAACACTGTATAACTGAATAGTGGAATACCAAAATTGGAATTGCACACTGCATCTAATCCTGTATGCATCTAAGTATATTCTTCTGTGCCTGTACTTTCTGCCTTTTCCATGTTTTGGACAAAACTGTCATCCTTTGTGTACCTCCTCTCTTGTCCACATTCCTATTCTCCTCCCTCAGTGCCTTTATTCTCTCTCTTCCCTTTGCTTCCTTTATATCTGCTTACACATGTTCATACATTTCTCCTATTTTGGAAAAGAAAAAAAAAGGTCATTCATTTAATCTTACTTGACCATTAGTTTCTTTTCTCTTTCTTTTCTTTCCTTTCTTTCGTTCTTTCCTTCTTTCTTTTTCTCTCTTTCTTTCTTTCTTTTCTTTCTTTTCTTTCTTTCTTTCTTTCTTTCTTTCTTTCTTGAGATGGTGTCTCGCTCTGTTGCCCAGCCTGGAGTGCAGTGGCACAATCTTGGCTCACTGCAACCTCAGCCTTCTGAGTAGCTAGGACTACAGGTGTGTGCCACCATGCCTGGCTACTTTTTTTTTTTTTTTTTTTGGTACTTTTAGTAGAGACGGGGTTTCATCATGTTTGCCAGGCAGCTCTTGAATTCCTGACCTCAGATCTGCCCACCTCGGCCTCCCAAAGTGCCAGGATGACAGGCGTGAGCCACCGTGCCCAGCCGTATTAGTTTCTTCAGTTTTATAAACCAAACTTCTAACTAGGGGATTTGCTGCTTTTTCACTTTACTGTAGTATGTTGTTATCTGGCTTCGGTCCTTGCCTTTTTCTTGAAATTTTTTTTTAATTTTAAAGACAGTCTTGCTCTGTTGCTCAGGCGGTTCAGTGGCACAATCATAGCTTACTGCAGCCTGGAACTAGTGGGCTCAAGTGATCCTCCCACCTCAGCCTCCCAAGTAGCTGAGACTACAGGTGCATGCCACCACACCTGGCTAATTTTATTTATTTTATTTTATTTTTTTTGTGGAGATGAGGTCTCACTATGTTGCCCAGGCTGGCCTCGAACTTTTGGCCTCATGCAATCCTCCTGCCTTGGCCTCCCAAAGTGCTGGGATTATAGGCATGAGCCACCACAAATTCCATTTTTTGAAAGAATCTTGTAAGTTAGCAGATTGCTAAATCCAGGGGTCTTTTTCAGTTCTCATTTGACACTTAATTCTCTACTTTTTAAGAATCCATCTCAGGTGTATGAACTTGGCAGAATAATGAAGCCCGTTTGACCTCAGTTTTCTTGCGTTAAAACAGCTCCTAAGTTTTTTTGAATATCAAATGCAACAATATGTCTGAAAATATCTGGCATCTAGTTAGTAGCTCACCCTAACCTGATGGTCTGTGATGCTTTAGTTGCTGCCTGGCTCTCGAAATATCTAAGATAGCTTTTTTTCCTATTTTTTTCCTCCTTCCACCTTCTTTAAATAAAGACATTCTCTAAGGCGCATTCTTTGAACTTTATCTCTTTGCCTTATCTGTTGGAAATCTCATCTACTTGCAGAGCTGTAGCTGATAAATTTGGGCCGCCGGTAACCAGATACAGTACGTCCTCACTTAATGTTATTAATAGATTCTTGGAAATTGTGACTTTAAGTGAAGTGACATCAAATGATGTCATTTTAATTCAGTGTTGTTTCATTATAACATTGATGAGAAAAGAAAGTTGGTTTTCTTTTACATCATTTCACTTAAAGTTGCAGTTTCCAAGAGCCTGTTGAGGACACGGAGGCTGTCAGCCTTGAGGCTACATACCTTGAGGCTGTCCTAGGCTAAACTCTGGTGATCCATTTCCGATAACCTCTTTCAAACCTTCATTTGAAATGCTTTTTATCACCCCAAGTGAAATGTATATGAAACCAAACCCCTTGTTTTTATTCCCCTTTCCCACATACCTTTTAAGAGTACTAAATACATAATGGCATTTTAAAAGTACTAATATTTCTGCCAACCAAAAAACCTCATCACCATCTTTGATTCCCTGCACCCCGCCTACCTTTTTTAAAGGTCTAGTGATTTTTCTTTCCATCGTGTGCAGAATTTTTTCCTTCTCTTATTTGTCTTAACACGGGTTTCATGCGGCTGACCTCCTGATCCAGTGGCTGGTACTCTCCACTCTGCGCTGATAATTGATCACAGTGCCTTGATGGTGTTTATGTGTTACACAAAAATAAAAATATGTAAGGACTTCCCTCTTGCCTCTGAGCTTGTCCACAAACATAAAGGATTTCAGGCCCAGTTTATCTTTCTCATCTTGCCCCACCCATTCTTCTGATGGTTTACTTCTTGTTCTCAGAACATGCCTGTATTCTTTCACATTGTCAGTACAGAAAAGAGGTATACGCAGAAAAGGAGTGATGTATTTTCAAGTTAGCCACTCCGTGAGTGACTAGTACTGAATCCCACTGAAACTTCCAAGGAGGCTTATGAAATGAATCTTAGAACCAGCTTCCATATTGGTTGCCCCACAGCTATTAACTCCCCACACTTCCAGGTAGTGAATGAGTAAATACAGAGCAGTGCTTTTTGGTTGGACCTGCCCGAAGTCAGTCACAGCTTACAAGAAATTGATCCTCTATAGCTGGCATAAGATGTTGGGTCAAGAGGTTTTTGAAATGGTACATAGCATGTGTCTATAATGGTGTGAAAGTTAAAAATTCCAGAAGATACAGAAGAATGTAGAGTGAGAAGTTATGTCTCTTTTCCTTTTTTCTACTCTAGAAAAAGTTTGCCAACCCCTGTTCTAGTCATTCTGGTTCCTTTCCTGGAAACATTTATCATTAACTTGTTTCTGGAGACTTGGTGTGTATTTATGATTCTTACACCATCCACTTACACACATACTTAGTATATACTTTTTCTCAACTTCAAAATATCTTAATGATTTTCTATATTAGTATATCGAACATTCTTATTATTCTTTTAGTTCTATAATATTCCGTTATGTGGATCTACCGTTTATTTAACTAGTTTTCTATCAATGGACATTTAGTTGTTTTTTTCTCTCTTTGTTTTGAGACAGGGTCTCACTCTGTTGCCCAGGCTGGAGGGCAGTGATGTGATCTCTGCTCACTGCAACTTGCACCTCCTGGGCTCAAGCGATCCTCTCACCTCAGAGCCTCCCAAATAGCTGGAAACTACAGGTGTGTGCCACCACACCCAGCTAATTTTGTATTTTTTGTAGAGATAGGGTCTCACTTTGTTGCCCAGGCTGGTCTTGAACTCCTGGGCTCAAGGGCTCCACCCATCTCCCAAAGTGCTGGGATTACAGGCATGAGCCACTGAGCCCAGCCGACATTTAGTTATTTTGTGTCTTTATTACAAATGATAGCATTACATTTATACATATTTGTAATCCGAAAAGGTCAATTCCTTGAGTGTTCCTATCTTGAAATTTTTTCTGTAATAGGCCTCCCATACTCATTGCCCACAGTTTGCATTCAGTTTTATTGTAGTGGGTCAGGATCATTAAGAGCTGGAGTTGCTGGGATAGGCCTTTCTCAAGAGGTTCTACTTGAGTTGGACCTTGAGGAATCTGGATGAAGAGGGGGATAATGAAAAGGAGGTAGGAAGGGAAAAAGGACTGTGTGGCTGAAGGCTTGTGGTTAGCAAAAGCCTGGCCGGCCTTCGAGCTGCACTGCCCAGCACTGTAACCATGAGCCATGAGTACATGTGGCTGTGAGCGCTTGATATGTGGCTAGTCCAGAGTTGAGGTGTGCGGTGAATAAATACCTACCAGGGTCTGAAGACTTAGTATGAAAAAAAGAATGTTAAAATATCTCAGTAGTTTTAAAAATATTGCTTATAATTTAAATAGTAGCATTTTGGATATATTGGGTTAAGTAAAATGTTATTAAAATTTTTACCTGGTTTTACTTTTAAATATATGGCTACCAGAAAATGTAAAATTGCATTATGTGGCCTACCTTTGTGGCTGCATGATTTTTTGTTAGACTCTGCTCTGGCTCATCCTTCAGGATGGAGAAGCAGGTTCATTTGGGGAACCTGGTATGTGCTTCAGTGAGAACTGTTGGATAGTTATCGGAATCAAGTATTTGGTATGAAAAGACCATTACGTTTCTTAAAATAGTGAAGTTAACATGAAATTAGTTTCAGGAAGATTCAACTGTTTATATTTTGTGGCACTACAAAAACTAATTGAGCACTTACTGTGTACTGAGCACTGTCCTAAAGGGCTTTATTCATTTAATCCTCACAGCAACCCTTTGAGACATAGGTAGCCCTTATGTTACAGATGAACTTGAGTCACAGGGAGGTGTACCTATTGGCCCAAGGTCACGCCGTAACTGATAATGACTTGGCTATGAACTGGCAGTCTGATTCCAGAGCCTATACACTTAACCACTACACTGTGTCCCTGTGAAGGTGAATTAGACAAAGAAGATGATCCTTGCACATAGCAGCGAAGGAATGGTAATGGATCACTTTTTAATCCTGTTAATATTTTAATTAAAAAAAATCTTCTATCTTCACAGTACCCTGATACTTTTCATTTTAAGTTCTTCTCACCATGATTGGTTGTATGATTTTGGCCATCCAGGACTAGCTTAGTATGTAACAAGCTTTAAGTTTATTTTTCTGGTGTTTTGTGTATAGGAAGGTTTTAAGAATATGTAGTTTTTAAAAATTTTGTTTTGTTTTACAGTCATGCATCGCTTAATGATGGGGATGTGTTCTGAGAAACGCATTATCAGGCAATTTCATTGTTGTGCAGACGTCCTAGAGTGTACTCAACACAAACCTAGATGTATAACCTGCTATATACACCTAGGCTAAATGGTATAGGCTGTGGCTTCTAGGCTACAAATCTGTACAGCGTGTTACTATATTAAATACTGTAGGCAGTTGTAACATTATATATATAAAATATAGAAAAGGTACAGTAAAAATTTGGTACTGTAATCTTATGGGACTACTGCTGTATATTCGGCCCATCATTGATCAAAATGTCATCATGTGGTGCATGTCTGTACTCTTAAAGCAAATTTTATTTTATCCCTACATTTTACAGAGGAACAGAGATTAAGTAATGTGGCTGAAGTTTCATGGCTGGGAATTACAAAACCATGAGACTATGTAGCTTTGATCACTATTGTGTTTGATTTAAAAAGTAAACATTTTGTGTTTGAGCTTAGAGCTAAGTGATCATAAATGGTGTATATTTATTCCTAAAATTTTTCTGGGATTTAAGATCCTGAAATTTCATATGAACCTTTAAGAAGCATTTTCAGGAGGAAAATGTGTCAGAGCCAAGTTGAAATTTGAAATGCCTTTTTTTTTTTTTTTTTTTTTAAAATATAAGGATTCTTAATATTGGAAGAGAAAGGAAGTTGTTGTTTTGAGAAGGGGGCTTGCTCCATCACCCAGGCTGGAGTGCGGTAGTGCCATCATAGCTCACTGCAGGAAGCTCATTTTTAAAGGGCCATCAACGTAGATGGAACCAAAATAGTAGTGGAGAGAAAGCAAGAAGCTCTTAAAATGATACTTGCTTAATTAATTAAACTTAATTCATTAAGAGCTAGCTGTCAAGGCAGCAAATACTTTCCATTTTGTTAAATTTCTCCAGTATTTAGCTCAGAGGTCTAGTCTGAATGGTAATACTTAAATTTTTCTGATCTTTACTGTGGAATTTTGGAATCAAGTTTATGTTATGTGTTAAGGAATGACATGCACACTAGGAATTTACGATTTTATTCTCACCTGTGACTAGGGCCTTTGTAATAAATCTGTTTTTACCCTGTCCAAAATTACTATGTTCTTGGATTTCTTTTTCCTTGTCTCTTGGGTTTCTAGAGATTCATAAGCTTTAAAAATTAAAAATAAGTTATTAGGATTGGAAGAGACCTTTGGAAGTGGTTTATCTAGCCTAGGGCGTCTCAGTCTGGGAACTGCTGACATTTTGGATACATAATTCTTGGTTGTGGAAGGGCTGTCCTGTGCATTGCAGGATGTTTAGCAGCGTATCTGGCCTCTACCCACTAGATGCCAGTAGTTCCCCTTTGATTGTGACAGCTAAAAATGTCCCCAAGCATTGTCAAATGTCCCCTGGGAGACAAAATCGCCCTGGTTGAGAACCACTAGTCTAGCCCATTTCCTGGGAGTGGTGGTTCCCTTCTCTGGAACTCAGAAGTTGAGAAGAGAAGGGTATTTACCACCTCCTCTAGCAGTGTATTCCAACTTTGGGTGCCTCTTTGGAGATAGAAATCTCTCCTCTCTGTTAAGCTAAAACCTGCCATCTCTAACTTTTTAGTTCTGCCTCTTAGGACCGTATAGATTGGATAGATTCACATATAAACTTTCCCAATTATTGGAACATGATACCCCATCCTTCCTGGTCCCTCATGGGATTGTTTTAGAGCCAAGTCAGCAAACTTTTTGTAGTTGCCATGTATTTGCAGGCTACCAATCTCTGATGCATAATCTTCCTTTCCTTCCCTCTCTCCTTCTTGCCTCCCACCAGCCTTCTCTCCCTTTCTCTTTCTTCTTTCTTGTAACTTCTTAAAAATGTAAAAAAACATTTTTTTGCCCTTACAGGCTGGGTTTTGGCTTCAGTAACTTGCCATCCCTGGTTTTAGAGTCTTTGACATCTGCTAATCTTCAAAGGGCAGTGCAGTGCTTTAGAACTGTATAATAGAACTTTGGGGAAGGTCTGAGCAGCATAGAATAACGTTGGACTTGTCATTAACTCCTTCAAGCGAACAGCTTACTGCTTTTTTGGAGCTTTGTCACATTTTCAGCATAATGACAGCCAAGACAGTGGTTTGTCTTTTTCATTAGGCCACCTTACCTTCTTTTTTTTTTTTGAGACAGAGCTTCACTCATTGCCCATCGCGCAATGGCGCAGTCTCAGCTCACTGCAACCTCCACCTCCCAGGTTGAAGCAATTCTCCCGTCTCAACCTCCCAAGTAGCTGGGATCATAGGCTTCCGCCACCATGCCACTTTACCTTCTAAGATATTTTTAGACTTCAGCGTAGAACCATCCGTGTAAACAGCTGTATTAAACTTGTCTTAGCTGGAACCAACTCTCTATATCCTGCTGAGGTTTGTGGGTCTTAGTTTGTCCTTTAGAGTGTTAATGAAATTTTTCTTAGCTTCATGTCATTCAAATGTTTTTTAAACATAGCTGGGTCTTTCACGTAAGTTGCTAATACAAATTTAAATGAGATGTAGCTAAGAACTAAATCTGAAATCACAAATGCCTAACAAATAAGGTTATTTTGGCCAGGCATGGTGGCTCACGCCTGTAATCTCAGTGCTTTGGAAGGCTGAGGTGGGTGGATCACTTGAGGTCGGGAGTTCGAGACCAGCCTGGCCAACATGATGAGAAACCCCGTCTTGACTAAAAATATAAAAATTAGCTGGGCTTGGTGGTGCATACCTATAATCCCAGCTACTTGTGAAGCTGAGGCAGGAGAATCGCTTGAACCCGGGAGGTGGAGGTTGCAGTGAGCCAAGATCACACCACTGCACTCCAGCCTGAGTGACAGAGTGAGATTTTGTCTCAAAAAAAAAAAAGGGGGAATTTTAATGCATTGATAGAACAGGTCTGTACTCTGTTCTTAAAATTGTTTTGGAGAATTATATGTAAATCTGCATTATACATGTTTAGTATCCTCAATCTAAAATCCACAGTGCTCCAAAATCTGAAACTTGAGCACTGACATACATGAAAT
Source organism: Hylobates moloch (assembly GCF_009828535.3). Taxonomy (NCBI): domain Eukaryota; kingdom Metazoa; phylum Chordata; class Mammalia; order Primates; family Hylobatidae; genus Hylobates; species Hylobates moloch. The sequence goes on from NW_026652277.1 coordinate 66,668,035, forward strand.
GCTCAATGGAACATTTTGGATTTCTGGATTAGAGGTACTCAACTATGATATAAATATTCCAAAATCTAAAAAAATCCAAAATTCCAAATACTTCTGGTCCCAGGCATTTCAGGTAAGGGATACTCAAATTGTAGCAACCATCGTCAGAGGTTACTGTCATTACTGATGGCTTTCAGAGTGATTAGACAGTAAATAAGTGTAATGACCATGACAAGAATATTTTCAAAAAAACTAAATCTTATTTACGTGCAAAATAAAATAATTTTGAATAATGATTTTAAGAAGTAACTGCTTTTTTTTTTTCCAGAAAATATTTACACCAGCAGCTCCAGTTCATACCAATAAAGAAGATCCTGCTGCCCAAACTAATTTGGGATTTATCCATGCATTTGTCGCTGCCATATCAGTTATTATTGTATCTGAATTGGGTGATAAGACATTTTTTATAGCAGCCATCATGGCAATGCGCTATAACCGCCTGACCGTGCTGGCTGGTGCAATGCTTGCCTTGGGACTAATGACATGCTTGTCAGGTGAGTGTGCTTTTCCCCCTCATGAGTTCGCTGAATTAAAGGGAAAGCATGTTGTGTGACATGGAGTCATTGAGTCATTAACCTAGTCATATGGGAATTTGACTTACACCATATTCGTGGTCTTCCAACCTTTTCCTTGTGTATCCTCTAAAATAATTTTGTACCCCCTTTCGCATAGTTGTCTAAAATTTTTCATCTTAAATTTAAGAAATTGCAAAGGTCTAATTTCTGTTATATTGTGTAAAGTAAGATTGTTAGGGCTGGGCACAGTCGCTCACACCTGTAATCCCAGCACTTTGGGAGGCCAAGGTGGACGGATCACGAGGTCAGGAGTTCCAAGACCAGCCTGACCAACGTGGCGAAACCCCATCTCTACTGAAAATACAAAAATTAGCTGGGCATGGTAGTGTGCGCCTGTAATCCCAGCAACTCAGGAGGCTGAGGCAAGGCAGAGTTGCAGTGAGCCGAGTCCAGCCATGATCCAGCCTGGGGAAGAGTGAGCCCCATCTCAAGCGGGGGGAGAATGTTAGGGTGTTTTAAAAATATACCCAGTGACTCTGAATACCATTAGCAATTTGATACCCACTATCACCATCATTCCTTTAAAACAAGTGTGAATATACTTTTTTAACAGTTGGAAATTTACATTTTTTTCTTCCTATAATTTATATTTTCATCTGCTTTCCTTAATTTTACTCTGATGATTATAAATTTTTGCTTCAAAATTTATTACAAAGCTGGTCCAAGTGCAGTGGTGTTTACAACTAATCGATGACAAACCAGTTACAGATTTCTTTCTTCTTTGTCTACCCCCAGTGCTTCACTTCATGAGCCTAAAGAAATATATATATGGATCACCCCATCATATCTACCTGCAATAAAAATATGCATTTAATATCACTGAATTTTCAAAGATATTGTAAATTTCTCCTAGTAAATCTCTTAAGTGTTAACTCTATGAATTGAGTTGTTACAGTTATTAGTACTCAAAGAAAATATGTTACAAATTTAAATAATCATTTTAAAAAATTGGAAATACATCTCTTAATGAGATGATAGGGCTATTTTTTATTTATTTATTTTTGTTTTTTGTTTGTTTGTTTGTTTTTGAGACAGAGTCTCACTCTGTCACCCAGGCTGGAGTGCAGCCACGATCTCGGCTCACTGCAAGCTCTGCCTCCCGGGTTCACGCCATTCTCCTGCCTCAGCCTCTCCGAGTAGCTGGGACTACAGGCGGCCGCCACCACGCCCGGCTAATTTTTTGTATTTTTAGTAGAGACGGGGTTTCACCGTGGTCTCGATCTCCTGACCTCGTGATCCGCCCGCCTCGGCCTCCCAAAGTGCTGGGATTACAAGTGTGAGCCGCCGCGCCCGGCGTTATGTATTTTTTTTTTTTTTTTAGAGACTGGGTCTTGCTCTGTCACTCAGGCTGGAGTGCAGTGGCGTGATCATAGCTCACTGAGACCTGGAACTCCTGGGCTCAAGTGATCCTTCCACCTCACCCTCCTGAGTAGCTGGGACCACAGGCTCATGCCACCTTGCCCAGCTAAATTTTTTGTTTTTTGTAGAGACAGGGTCTGGTTGTGTTGCCCAGGCTGATCTTGAACTCCTGGGCTCAAGCTATCTTTCCACCTTAGCTTCCCAGTGTACTGATATTATAGGTGTGTGTGCCTGCCCTTCCTTTTACCTTGTTTTTATTTTTTAAATTTTTATTTATTTATCTTTTTATTTATTTTGAGACAGACTCGCTCTGTCACCCAGGCCGGAGTGCGGTGGCATGATCCCGGCTCACTGAAACCTCCACCTCCCAGGCTCAGGTGATTTTCCTGCCTCAGCCTCCCAAGTAGCAGAGACTACAGGCACGTGCCATCATGCCTGGCTACTTATTGTATGTTTTGGTAGAGATAAGAGTTTTACCATGTTGGCCAGGCTGGTCTCAAACTCCTGACCTCAAGTGATCCACCCACCTTGGCCTCCCAAAGTGCTGGGATTACAGGCGTGAGCTACCGCGCCTGGCCCCTGGCCCATCATTTTACAATTTTTAAACATTTTATAGAAATAATTTTAAGTTTACAAAGCAGCAAAAATAAAATAGTACGAAGAACACTTATATACCTTTTGCCTAGATTCACCTGTTAACATTTTATCCCATTTGTTTTAGCATTTGTACTCTATCTAAATAAAATTGTAAATGTGTATATATACACATTGTTTAAATACCTGTCTACAGTGTGTACATATACATACATTATTTATAAGCTATATAAGCCACACATATAATCACAACATTTAATATATATTATGTATTGATACAGTACTTGAATCTGTCATCCATATTTTAATTTTGGATGACCTAATGTCCTTCTTTTTTTTGTTTTTTGAAAGGACATAGGCCGGGCACGGTGGCTCACGCCTGTAATCCCAGCACTTTGGGAGGCTGAGGCAGGTGGATCACAAGGTCAGGAGATCAAGACCATCCTGGCTAACACGGCGAAACCCCATCTCTACTTAAAAAATACAAAAATATAACCAGGCTTGGTGGCGGGCATCTGTAGTCCCAGCTACTCGGGAGGCTGAGGCAGGAGAATGGCGTGAACCCGGGAGGCAGAGCTTGCAGTGAGCCGAGATGGCGCCACTGCACTCCAGCCTGGGTGACAGAGCGAGACTCCGTCTCAAAAAAAAAAAAAAAAGAAAGGACATAAAATTTATTAAATATTTCACTTGTGATACCAGTTTTATGTAATTTAAGTGGGTTTAACAGTCTTTATATTATTATTTTGCCTCAACTGTTAAATCATATTTCTTTATTTCTACATCTTCTCTTTTACAGCTTTATTTAGTTTTATAGATTTAACCACTTTTTTTTTATACTTTATGTTCTGGGATACATGTGCAGAACGTGCAGGTTTGTTACATAGGTATACATGTGCCATGGTGATTTGTTGCACTCATCAACCTGTCATCTAGGTTTTAAGCCCTGCATGCACTAGGTATTGGTCCTAATGCTCTCCCTCCCCTTGCCCCCGACCCCTCGATAATGTCCTTTATATCAGTGTTTTTCCCTTCGGTCTAGGTCAGATGTTGCATTTAGTTATTTATTATCTTTTTAGTCTTTTAATCTGAAATATATCCATAGCCTTTTTAAAAATGTTTTCTGACATCAACTTTTTTGGGAGAATACAGTGTATCCCTCCTCCCTCCACCCCAGGAATGGACTGTTCCCCATTTTTTGTTTGTCTGATGTTTCCTCATGGTTAGATTGAGGTGGGCATTCCTGACTAGAAAACTGCATAGGTGATACTTTGGCTCTCCAAGAATGTCTCATCTGGAAGCACATGGTGTCCATTTATTCCTCATTGGTGACATTAATTTTGGTGACCCAGTCAATATTTCTTTTCTGTGTTGTCTTTGTCTTCCCTTGCAACTAATATCTAATCTGTAGGGATATACTTAAAGACAGTACAAATACGCTCTTCCTCATCAAAATTTCTCCAGAGATTTTGCATCAATTGATGATTCTTGCATAATTAAATCTTTCCTTGATGCTTGCAAAATGATGCTTTTAATTCTAATACTTCTTGCATATTCACCAGTGAGCCTTGGTATTCTACTGCCAGCAAGAGCTCTCCTTCCTTTCCCATTTGTTTGTCTTTTTAGTATCAGTACAAACTCATGGATTCCTTTTTTCAGTGGTTTATAATTAATTATTTAACTATTTTGCTGATTAAATTATCCCATGTTAGGCCAGTGAGAGCCTCTCCAAACTGTGTTCTGTGTCTTTGTGGCATGCTCCCATTTGTTTTTGCTCCTCACTTTCTAGTACAACAAGATATTACACGTTCATCAATCACCTGCTCTGCCCAGTCCTGGAACTGGCCATTTCTCAGCGGAGTTTTGAGGAGCTTTGTAGGGGAGAATGGTATTAGAACCAAGATCTAGGTGCAAGGTTACTGAGCTCCTTGTTACTGAGATGTCTTTGCCTCTTGTCTTTTTCAGTGGACAGAACTAGAAAATATATGCTTGTATCTTGTGTGTACACATACATATATACAAATATACATCCATACATATACACACACACAATAATTTAAATACAGATGTGCACACAAACATAGGTTTGCTACATTTCTAACCATGATTTTAAGATCTTTTCAGTTTTGTAATATAGGGAATTATTTACATACAGGTTATACATTTAATCTTCAGGCAGATTTTTAAGTGTTGTACCCATTTTATAAAAAGAGCTGGTGAATTAAAGAGTAATTGTATTTTTCTTTCTTTCTTTTTGTTTTTTTTTTCTGAGATGGGGTCTCATTCTGTTGCCCAGGCTGGGATGCAGTGGCATGATCGCAGCTCACTGCAGCTTTGACCTCTTAGGCTCAAGTGATCCTCCTACCTCAGCCCCTCAAGTAGGCTGGGACCACAGGCGTGTGCCACCCCGTCAGGCTAATTTTTGTATTTTTTTGTAGAGACAGGATTTCGCCATGTTGACCAGTGGTCTCAAGCTCCTGGGCTCAAGTACTCTGCTCGCCTCGGTCTCCCAAAGTGCTGGGATTACAGGCATGAGCCACTGTGCCTGGCCAGAGTAATTGTGTTTGTTATGTGTATGGTCGTGTCCTTTGTTCCTTACATAGCAGTTTTTGTTTGTTTATGAGACAGGGTTTCACGATGTTTCCCAGGCTGGTCTCGAACTTCTAGGCTCAAGCAATCCTTCCACTGTGGCCTCGCAGAGTGCTGGGATTATGCCATTTCGCCCAGCCAAATTTTTAAGTTTTAATTACTGAATTAGTATTACTGATGTACTTGTGTTTCACCATTAGGATTTGAGTTCTTGATGTAATTCCAAGCATCATTTTTTCTATAACTTACACAGATGTCTTTCCTTATCAGTGGGAAAGAGTGGAACTGAATGTTTGAGCCTGTTGTAACATTATTTTAATATATGTTATAAGAAATTTTTAGATTTTTTTCATAAAATGTACTTAAATAGTTACAAAGGAGCAGAGTTTGAATTTTGCTATGTGAGAATCTTGTCATGATTCTTCACTAGAAGTTTGTGATTGAAAGATTTGTGATAAAGAAATACCACTACGCAAGTCGCGTGGCTTCCAGGTTATAAAATCTGAGCTCTTGAGAGGGCCTCAGCTAACTTCTACTCCAGGTACCGTGCCTTGCACAACATAAGGCAAGCCAGCCTCTGGCTGAACATGCCTGGAAAGGAGTTTAGTATCTTACTTAACATCTCTCAGGAAGATGTGCCATCTTCAGCTGGACCATTGGCTTCTGAGTAAGCTGTGTTAGACCTGGGCTAGACCTAATGGTTTATCATTGGTGGAGAGAAAGAACTGGAAATACTTGAGGTTATTACATACTAGATTAGCTTCTAATGTGAATTATTTTTCTTTTAACAGTGATAAATTATTATTTCTGAAGTTAACTGTTCCTTTAGTCGGTCGTGATACAGACTCGATTAACAAACATGCTGTTGTATTTTTTCCAGTTTTGTTTGGCTATGCCACCACAGTCATCCCCAGGGTCTACACATACTATGTTTCAACTGTATTATTTGCCATTTTTGGCATTAGAATGCTTCGGGAAGGCTTAAAGATGAGCCCTGATGAGGGTCAAGAGGAACTGGAAGAAGTTCAAGCTGAATTAAAGAAGAAAGATGAAGAAGTAAGCCATGGCACTGGTGATCTGGACGAAAAAGGCACTCAACTAGGAATAAACACTCTACAGAGGTTTCTCAGTGGCCCCATCTGCGTGATATGTGGGGCTACACAAAAATAGCTTCTTTTGCTTTGTTCTGTTCTTATACCTGTCTGTGATCTGACTTGGGGTTGGTGTGAATGTAGTAGAGAAAGGAAGCTGACAGATGAATACTGAACACAGGTAATCAGTTTCCTTAATTAGGTTGATTATAAGCTCCTGAAAAGCAGGAACTGTATTTTATAATTTTACATATTTCTCCCGTAGTGTCTAGGATAGTAAGTGAGCAGAGCAGTAAATACTGTTTGGTTTGTTCAGCTGAGGAGAAACAGAAGAATTGAGACTATAGCATTTATTGCTGTGTGAGACCAGTGGTTCAGAGGGGAGGTTTGGGGGTCACATAAATGTATTTTTTTTGGAGCATATTTCATAGAATTTAAACACTTAGAAAAGTGATTTGTGTGCTATTTTGATTTGCTTCCTGTGCTTACTTTCATTTGTTTATTATTTATTTTAGTTTCAACGAACCAAACTTTTAAATGGACCAGGAGATGTCGAAACGGGTACAAGCATAACAGTACCTCAGAAAAAGTGGTTGCATTTTATTTCACCCATTTTTGTTCAAGCTCTTACATTAACATTCTTAGCAGAATGGGGTGATCGCTCTCAACTAACTACAATTGTATTGGCAGCTAGAGAGGTGAGTGATATTTGAGAGGAGACTGTTTAAAATGAAATGTAATTAATATTACTTTGTTCCAGAAAACACTGGACACACTCAAGTGGGCCACAGCATTCCTTCATGTGCAAGACTGTTTTACATCCGATAATTCTGCTGCTGTCTAAAAGTGGCCTTCTCTCAGTCCCTCAGCATTCCTTCCTGTGCAAGACTGTTTTACATCCGATAATTCTGCTGCTGTCTCAAAGTGGCCTTCTCTCAGTCCCTCAGCATTCCTTCATATGCAAGACTGTTTTACATCCGATAATTCTGCTGCTGTCTCAAAGTGGCCTTCTCTCAGTCCCTCTACCTGCAGGTGAAATTCTTGTAACCAAGCTCAGTTGGGCTCTTTTTACTCATCCATTTCCCTTTGGTTTTGCCAAAATGATGCCGTGGTACTTGTCATCTTAGCTTGGTTTTCTTTCTTATCATAGAACTTTCTTTTTTATAGTTGTTGAGAATATAAATCAGTATAATATTGAAGGCCATTTTGTTGTTTAATATCTAAAGCCTTAAAAATGTGTAGCTAGCCGGGCATGGTGGTATGCACCTGTAGTCCCAGCTCCTCAGGAGGGTTGAGGTGGGAGGATTGCTTGAGCCTGGGAGGTTGAGGCTCCAGTGAGCTGTGTTCGCGCCACTGCACTCTAGCCTTGGTGACAGGGAGACCCTGCCTGAAAAAAAAAAAAAAAAAGTGTATAGCTTTTGGTTCATCTGTTACACTAAAGAAATTGAGTGTTGCACAGACTACTTACAATTATTGTAACTTAGTAAAAATTTAGAAACAACCTAATAATCCAGCAGAAAATTGGTTCGACTGTTTACAAATCTCTGTGTAGCTCTTAGAATATTCACTCTTCAACATCATTTCAGTGACATGGAAAAATTTTAAAAGGAGGTTTACTTTTAAAATATAAAAAGAAGGCCGGGCGCCTTCCCTCACGCCTGTAATCCCAGCACTTTGGGAGGCCAAGGTGGGCGGATCACCTGAGGTCAGGAGTGTGAGACCAGCCTGACCAGCATGGAGAAACCCCTACTACTAAAAATACAAAAATTAGCCGGGCAAGGTGGCTCATGCCTATAATCTTAGCTACTCAGGAGGCTGAGGCAGGAGAATTGCTTGAACTGGGGAGGCAGAGGTTGCAGTAAGCCTAGATTGCGCCACTGCACTCCAGCCTGGGCAGCAGAGCGAGACTCTGTCTCAAAAAATTAAATAAGTAATATATAAAAAGAACAAAAAATACTTAAGGAAATAAAAACATTATTTTTATTTCAGTGCTTATCTATCGTTGTGTACTGCTAATATGGGTAATTTATTTATTTACTTTTTGGTAGGAGTGGGGTCTCACCATGTTGTCCAGCCGGTTTTGAACCCCTGGCCTGAAACTTCCTGCCTCAGCCTCGCAAATAATCCTTGCGGGATTATCGGCGAGAGTCACTGCTCTGGCCTAGGTGACTTGTTTGTTTCTGTGTAGGAACTTTTTGTTAAGTCTTAGCCCAAGAATCCTAAGTTCTAGACTGGGAAGCTAGAGACCTCAGCTCATCTTGTAGCTTTTACTCTTCAGATGAAGAACCTGACTCCCAGAGAGATCGGGTGACTTGGTGAGGGAGTAAGCTGGCTGGCTGTGGCCTTCTTCACAGTTCAATGCCACTTATTTAAAACATGCCCATTGGCTTTTGATTTTTTAATTTTTCTTTTGAGGGGAATAGTGAGGTTTTATATGAGGCTCTTGTCATTGTTCACACGGATTTATTAAGATTTCCTGTGGAGATGGTTGTGGAATGGAATACTGCTGCCACTTTTCAACCTCTTTTTCATCTTAACTAATATTATTTCTTATGTGTGTTTATATCAAATTCTCTTTTTATAAGATTAAAATTGTTTCTAATTCCTTGGAACTATCATAAAAGAACAAGTTCTTTACTTATAGGCTATGGTTTAAAATATAAGACAGTTGAAGGCCAGGACTAAGATAGATGGGAAAGGCTACTTTGTCATCAGAGAAGCCTCAAAAATGCTGTATTTTGGGAAAAAAAAAAATGGAACTCTGATTTTCATTTGATTCTCGTAAAACAAACTTTTCTTTAAAAATATCACTTTAATTAGCTGGGCGTGGTAGCGGGTGCCTGTAATCCTAGCTGCTCGGGAGTCTGAGGCAGGAGAATCACTTGAAACCAGGAGGCAGAGGTTGCAGTGAGCCGAGATGGTGCCACTGCTCTCCAGCCTAGGTGACAGAGTGAGACACTATGTTAAAAATATATTTTTTTTTTTATTTAATGGCTGTACCCTATATTCTTCTTGATTTCCAGCCTTTTATTGGCTCTCAGATTGCCAGAGTTGGGACTGAAAAGTAAGTAACCATTTTGTTGAGGTGGTAGTGGTTCTACCAGGGTGAGTTATCATGACAGCAGAATCACTGCATTTTTCTGTCTACTCTGTGGCATAGACTCTATGCCATAGAGTGACATGTGAAAGGCTTGAGGCTCCCTATCTACGAGACACCCTGGTCCATTCTAACAGTGTGGCACGTGCTGACTGGGTTTGAGTCTCTCGCTGTATAATCATATTACTGCACTTCCCTGCATTTTCTCATCCAAAAATGGGGATTACCTGCTTTGTGGATCGGTTTGCAGATGAAATAACACACGCAGGGCATCTAGCACGGTCCCCCACATGGCACATTCAGTGTTAGCCACACTTCCATACTAACTGCACTGCGGGGATATTTAATGAGCTCTTAAATGGCAGAAATGTTGTGTCTTTTCCTGTTCCCTTAGTATTCCTATTTTTTTTTTTTTTTTTTTTTTTGAGGCGGAGTCTCGCTCTGCCGCCCAGGCTAGAGTGCAGTGGCGCGATCTCGGCTCACTGCAAGCTCCGCCTCCCGGGTTCACGCCATTCTCCTGCCTCAGCCTCTCCGAGTAGCTGTGACTACAGGCGCCCGCCACCACGCCCGGCTAATTTTTTGTATTTTTTAGTAGAGACGGGGTTTCACCGTGGTCTCAATCTCCTGACCTCGTGATCCGCCCGCCTCGGCCTCCCAAAGTGCTGGGATTACAAGCGTGAGCCACCGCGCCCGGTAGTATTCCTATTTTTGTTGGTAATTTTTCTTATGAACCATGCAGTTGTCTAGTTCAGGCCATTTTAGTATGCCGTTTTATCTTTGCTTCCAACATGATTTAATGTTCCCAAATTGGATTTCACATAATCCTAGTGTCCTTTGAGACTTGAACTGGTTCTAGGCCAAAAAAGGGTGAGGGGGAAAGAAGAAATTCAGAGTCAAATTTGGCAAATAATATATGCCTGGTGTTTTGTTTTTTTGTTTTTAAGACTCGAGCCGGGTGTGGTGGCTCACACGTTTAATCCCAGCACTTTGGGAGGCTGAGGCAGGCAAATCACCTGAGGTCAGGAGTTCGAGACCAGCCTGGCCAACACGGCGAGAAATACAAAAATTATCTGGGCGTGGTGGCACACACCTGTAGTCCCAGCTACTTGGGAGGCTGAGTCGGGAGAATCTCTTGAACCCAGGTGAGCCAAGATTGCGCCACTGCATTCCACTCTGGGCGACAGAGCTAGATTCCATCTCAAAAAAAAAAAAAGACGACTCAGTATACAAATAAAGACTGAAAAATCCTATGTTGAACTAGTTAAATACTAGTTTGTTTTACTTAATCTAGTGAATTTTTAAATTTTTTTCTTTTTTTTTTTTTGAGACAGGGTCTGGCTCTGTCAACCAGGCTGGAGTGCAGTGGCACAATCTCAGCTCACCTCAACCTCCACCTCCTGGGCTCAAGCCATCCTGCCACCTCAGCCTTCCAAGTCTGGGACTATAGGTTCCCGCCACCACGCCTGGCTAATTTTGTATTTTTTGTAGAGACGGGGTTTTGCCATGTTGCCCAGGCTGGTCTCGAACTCCTGAGCTCAAGCAGTCTGCCCACCTTGGCCTCTCAAAGTGCTGAGATTATGCCCGGCCTAAATATTACTTTCAAATAGAACCATCTTCATAGGTAGCAGTTTATAATACACAAGTAGAATTTGGGAAATGGAGTCCCAGTCTTGCATTCTCCACAGTGGATGATGCTTCAGCCGGTTTCCTGTCTCTGCACACACACTGCCCGGCAGCGGACTTTCCCTCCTCCTTCAGAGCAGCAGCAGTTCCCTTTCTTCATTCCCACCCATCACAGTGGCAGCCCCTCTGCCCTCCTGTATTCTGAATCCCACCCTTATAATATGCTTAGATTTTGCCTTTCTCCCAGCCGTTTTGTGAGCATTGTTAGTGTGTACCAATTTTTTCTCATCCTTTAAAAAGAAAAACAAAAGCCCCTTTTCTCAATTCTACATCGCAAATCCCACTCTTGCCCTCCTGCAGTGTCAGAGGGCTTGGCTGTGATGGGAATAAGCCTTGGCTCGGTTCTCCTTGCATACTTAGCCCATGGGAACCTGGTTTCTGGCCTGGTTCTGACCTGGTTTCAGGAACGTTGTTGTGCTTTGAGCTCCCTGTGGCCTTCGATGGTGCCTCCATTGGTCCTTACAGGAGGTGATTGGCTTTCTCCTGTGGACCCTTCTTTCTCAGTCCTTCCTTGAATGCTGCCTTTGTCCCTCATGATTATGCCATCAACATTCTTCTCTTTCTGCTTTCTGTATAACAGGGTTATTGACTCTTTTTTTGAGAGTCTTACTCTGTCACCCAGGCTGGAGTGCAGTGGCACAATCTTGGCTTGCTGCAGCCTCTGCTTACTGGGTTCAAGCGATTCTTCTGCCTCAGCCTCCCGAGTAGCTGGGATTAGAGACATGTGACACCAAGCCTGGCTAGTTTTGTATTTTCAGTAAAGATGGGGTTTCACCATGTTGTCCAGGCTGGTCTCAAACTCGCAACCTCAGGTGATCTGCCTACCTCGGCCTCCCATAGTGGTGAGATTACATGTGTGAAGCATCCTGTAATCAGAGTCACCCTGATTCAGCTGACTCTAAACTTTAAAAATCACATTGGTCTTACCATAGTTCATCCAAAGAATTATGGGAGAGAAACTTGGGTGTCATGCTTGATTTTTTTTTTTTTTTTTTTGAGATGGAGTCTCACTCTGTCACCCAGGCTGGAGTGCAGTGGCATTATCTTGGCTCACTGCAACCTCAACCTCCTGGATTCAAGCAGTTCTCCTGCCTCAGCCTGCCCAGTAGTTGGGACTACAGGTGCCTGCCACCACACCTGGCTAATTTTTTGTATTTTTAGTAGAGATGGAGTTTCACCGTGTTTTAGTCTCCTGACCTTGTGATCCGCCCTCCTCAGCCTCCCAAAGTGCTGGCATTACAGGTGTGAGCCACTGCACCCAGCCAATTTTTCTTTTTTTAATAAGAGATGGAGTCTTGCTTTGTCACCCAGATGGAATTTGTAGCACAGTAGTGTGATCATAGCTCACTGTAGCTTCAAAGTCAGGCTCAAGTGATCCTCTCACCTCAGCCTCCTGAATAGCTGGAACTACATGCATGAACCACTGCACCGTTATTTTATTTTTAAGAGACAGGATCTCGCTGTACTGCTCAGGCTAGTCTTGAACTCCTGGCCTCAAGTGATCCTTCTGCCTTAGCCTCCTGAGTGGCTGGCTCTACTATGCTTGGCTCTGATATTTTTCCATAAAGCCTATCATTCATTTATCATGGAGGTGTGTTAATTTTGCCTTCTTACTTTCTCTCAAATTCACCTGATCTTTGCCTACAGTCATCTACCCCGATCTGGGGCAACACAGTTTCTTCCCAGGGCCGTTGCTGTAGCATCGCAGTGGATCACCCTTCCTTCAGTCTTGTTCCCCTCTGATTCTTTCTCTCCAGTAGACTTTAAAAAATTTTTGAGATAGGGTCTTGCTCTATTGCCCAGGATGGAGAACAATCACAGCTCACTGCAGCCACGAACCTCCTGGGCTCAAATGATCCTCCCACCTCAGCCTCCCGAGCAGCTGGGACCACTTGTACTTGATAGGATGCCTGGCTGATTTTTAATGTTTTTGTAGAGATGAGGTCTCACTATGTTGCCTAGGCTAGTCTCAAACTGCCAGGCTCAAGCAATCCTCTTGCTTCAACCTCCCAAAATGTTGGGATTACAGGCATGAGCCACTGCACCTGGCCTAATGGACTTTTAAAGCATAAATCTGTTCTGTTACTTTCCAGCTAAAAACGAACAAGTGTCTGAGGACACAGTTTAAACTCCAAGATGATAGGGTCCTCCCTGATCTGGGCTCCCACCTACCCTCATGACCTCCTTTTGTGAAATGCTGAAGGGCTCTGCAGCTGGTTGTCTGGTACTGCTGGCCTTTGCTTTCTATTTAGCATGTTCCTTCTCCCACAAAACAAAATCACATTCTCACTGCCCCCTGCTCATTCTTCAGGGCTATCTTCTGGGAAACTTTTACTAAATACCCCTCTCCCCCTAATCTGAGTGCCTGCTTTGCTCAGGTAGCATGTGTTCACTGGATAAATCCTTGGGTCCTGGCACTGAGGCAGGGTTTCTGTTCCCAGGAAGCAGAGGCATACTGTTCTGTGAAGGATTGACTGAGTTTCTCGTAATACCAAGCAGTACCTGAGGGAACAGATGTCTAGCTTAAAATCCTCCCTAGAACTTGTCATAGCAGTGCTACGTATTGCCTGTGAAGGAAGGTTAATAACTGCTGAAAGGTTCGATTAACTTTATTTCATCAGGATTTGTTTGACTTTACAAATTGATTTGGGTTATTTCAACTTTTAGGTCTAGTCTTAAGTATAACTGGTACATATTCCTTAAAACAGCCATTATACCTTTCATAAATTTATTATATACTTGCATTTTTATAACTATTATGCTTTTTAATTGTTGGCCACCATTTTTAGTGCTTCTGAATTGTTACGGTTCTCAAGCAGCAGTTGTCACCTTGGTTTTGAATTAATGCTGTGACGCTTGCTTCCAGGACCCCTATGGTGTAGCCGTGGGTGGAACTGTGGGGCACTGCCTGTGCACGGGATTGGCAGTAATTGGAGGAAGAATGATAGCACAGAAAATCTCTGTCAGAACTGGTAAGTCTTGAAAATTACAAATCAGATAACATTTTAGAATCACTGAGAGATTAAAGGGTGTTAGTTTTTATTATTTAAATTTCTGCTGCTGAAGTATACTTGGTTTTTGTAATTACCTACCATCTCTTATAGAGGTATTACTCGTGGTATGGCAAATACGGACTTTCTTCACCTGTGTACAAGTTAGCAAAATACAAAGTCATTTGTATTGAATTCATAGTAGCTTCTTGTTAACATATTATCTTAGTAAAACAATTGTCATTTGGAAGTATGAGAGGTTTTTGGCTCTAAAAATGTGTAGTACAAGACTGGAATCATGTGGAGACCATATGTACTGATTCTGCTGAATATGTCCTGTGAAGCTACAGTTAGGTCTAGAGATGGAAGAATTGCCTCTTTGCTAGTCAGAAGACTTGAACATTTTCTTTTATAACTGGATTTTAACATGAGTTATATAGTTCTACTATTGCTTGCCAGCACTGTCTGGATTTAATACAGTCCTGTCATTTATCAAAACAGTGCTGGAGAAAAACCTGATTCTTACTGTTCACAGTCAAGCATGTTAAGTATTGTTCCTTGCTATGTAAAAGGGGTTGAAGTGATTCTAATTTGTTTTCAAGGTTAGTTTAATAGATGGGAAGAATAATTGGCCGCCTCATCGGCTCCCTTTTCATTTTGTACAGTGTCAAGGTACAGGAATTTTGCTGTATTTGACTTTTTTCCCTCTCTCTTCCAGTGACAATCATAGGAGGCATCGTTTTTTTGGCGTTTGCATTTTCTGCACTATTTATAAGCCCTGATTCTGGTTTTTAACAAGCTGTTTGTTCATCTGTATTTAGTTTAAAATAGGTAATATTATCTTTCTGTACATAGTGTACATTACAACTAAAAGTGATGGAAAAATACTGTATTTTGTAGCACTGATTTTGTGAGTTTGACCCAGTATTATGTCTGAGATATAATCATTGATTCTATTTGTAACAAGGAGTTTTAAAAGAAACCTGACTTCTAAGTGTGGGTTTTTCTTCTCTCCAGCATAATTATGTTAATATGGTCCTCATTTTTCTTTTGGTGCAGAATCGTTGTGCACTGGGGTCTACCATGCAATTTTCTTTCAGCACTGACCCCTTTTTAAGGAATACAAATTTTCTCCTTCATCACTTAGGTGTTTTAAGACGTTTACCTTAAAGTTTTTCTTGGGGAAAGAATGAATTTCTGTTTCTTAAAACATTTCCCTGAGCCAGTAAGCAGTAGTTTAATCATTGGTCTTTTCAAAATTAGGTGTTTTAAAAAAGAGACATATATGATATTACTGTTATATCAATAACATGGTACAACAAGAACTGTCTGCCAGGTCATTCTTCCTCTTTTTTTTTTAATTGGGTAGGACACCCAATATAAAAACAGTCAATATTTGACAATGTGGAATTACCAAATTAAAAGAGAATACTATGAATGTATTCATATTTTTTCTATATTAAATAAACAATGTAACATAGATAACAATATAAATAAAAGTGGTATGACCAGTGCTTGTTTTTCCTTGTGTGTCATATACAATTATCAGTATTGATAGGCCAATTTCTAAAGCTGATGTAAAAACACTAACATATTAAATATGTGAGATGCCTAAAGTAGCTACACAGGGGCCAGGCATTGTTCGAAAGCATTGTCATCGCCCTTACAGTTCTGTGAGGTAGTAGGTACTAATATAAGGTTAAAAAAGAAAAAAACTAACTCACCCAAGGTTACATGGTAGAGTCACACCAGGCGGTTTAATTCCAGAGCCTAACGTCATTCATGATGCGAAGACTACCTCATTTTTTCATAGCAACCTCAGTCGTCACTGTCGTTTGAGTATATTGATTTGACTACTACTTCACCCAAGTAGCATAACAGCTGCTTTCTCTCAGCCTTTTATATTCTAAAATCATATGCAGTAACATTCCCATTAATAGCCTCACTAAATTGAAGGACAATTCTACAGAAACATCCATGTTATTTGTGTGAGGTATAATAGGAGACCCAGAGCAATTCAGGTTTATGAGCTACTACAAAGGTCCACAATGTAGTTTGCAATTTGAAGAGATTGTGAAAGAACCCAGTTAATCATCCAGCACTGTAGGACGCAGCAATTGTCCTACATGGTAACTAACTCTGTGAGGAAGACAGCTACTACTGTGGAGATCTTAGGGGTTTCAGCTAAAAAGTAGCTTTTAAATGCCAAGTTAGAAGTAGCACATGTTGGTGAAAAAGGTCATATTTGTAGTTCTCTGCTATAGGAAGTATCAAAGGGTAGAAAACAATGTCTGTGGATTAAGATAAACTCTGTGGTTAGGCAGTCTATATTGCCTTAGATTATTATAGTGAGGAATTCTCACTAGTACGTTGTTTTTTTTTTTTTCTGAGGTAAGAGTCTCACTCTGTCGCCCAGGCTGGAGTGCAGTGGTGTGATCTCGGCTGACTGCAACCTCCACCGCCCAGGTTCAAGCAGCTCTCCTGCCTCAGCCTCCCGAGTAGCTGGGATTACAGGTGTGTGCCACCATGCCTGGCTAATTTTTTGTATTTTTAGTAGAGATGGGGTTTCACCATGCTGGCCAGGCTGGTCTCGAACTCCTGACCTTGTGATCCGCCTCCCAAAGTGCTGGGATTACAGGCGTGAGCCACCATGCTTGGCCTACTAATAAATACTTTTTTTTTTTTTTGAGACAGTCTCTCTCACTCTGTCACCTGGGCTGGAATGCAGTGGCGCAATCTCAGCTCACTGCAACCTCCGCCTCCTGAGTTCAAGCGGTTCTGCCTCAGCCTCCCAAGTTGCAGGGATTACAGGTGCCTGCCACCACGCCTGGCTAATTTTTTGTATTTTCAGTAGAGACAGGGTTTTACCATGTTGGCCAGGCTGGTCTTGAACTCCTGACCTTAGGTGATCCACCCACCTCGGCCTCCCAAAGTGCTAGGATTACAGGCGTGAGCCACCGCACCCAGCCGTTTTTTCTAATAACAAACAGAAAAGACAATTCCTCGTAGAGAGTAGCTGGCACCATCATCGCCTAACCTCAGTTCAGGTAGCTTGGTCCCATTACTAGCTTCATAGGCGAATAACAACAGCATCGCATTCTGAGCCACCACAATCTTGTAGCAGGACATAATTCCTCTGAGAATTTGGTAAGTCAGACCTAAGCTACAAGGTAAAAATCGCTATTGCAGTTAGGCTCCATTGTTGAATAAAAGAAAGGGAAATGTCATTGATAGTGATCTTAAAATATTTAATAGTCTTTCTTTAAAATCCAAAATGTGATTCTTACAAGTTATGTGCCACATGAAGCAGGTGTTATTTTTTGAGAAATGCAGGTGATACTGAAAAACATAGCACTGAGGTATTTTTTATTTTTGAAATTGAAGGAAACAAAGTCTGGATCTAATTATTTTTACATTTACAAAAACTGCTACTGCTTGGCTCTTTTGCTATAAGTTTAGGTTCTGAATACATGACAAGAGTATGGGAAAGAGCAGAATAATAGTACACGCAGTTTTAAAAGCTACGCACATCATAACCTGGAATAATGATTACACAGCAAGAGGCCTGAGTGGAGGTAGGCTAACAACACATTTTGACTTTCTCCTCAAAGGATAGCTTTGAAAAACAAGTGTAACCAATTGTTACACCAAATTAAAATGGCAATATTAAATCGGTAACAAAACGATCCACATTTTATACAATATTGTATTTCCAAACATACATAGGTCATGAAAATCAGAGAACCTAATATAGCACCGTTGAAACCATTCATTATCCTTCATGCGTGTATGCAATTCAGAATTTTGGCAGAAGACAACAAATGGAAAATGTCAGTTTCGTTTCTATAAATCAATTTGGATTTCAATTAAATCTTTGCCTTAGTAAAGGGTATTCTTATCTCAAGATCAATTAGCCGTTTTTAGCTCCACCGTTTTGGAAGTAAAAATGATGGGCTACATCTACTTTTTAATTTAAAACCAAGAACCAAGCAGTAAGGACAGCAATGTCAAGAATATCACATTGAGAACCACACAGAACATTATAAAGAATTTGGTGCATGTTTTAACAACTACCAACTGATGTTAACAATGAAAAATTTACAAAGGTAAAACTTTTTTTTTTTTGCACTGACTGGTTTCAATACAGCACTGAATTTAACTCATCTTTGGGCTTCAATCTTTACATAGAGTGAATATGAAAGTGCCATACTGAGGCCTTCCCCAACTTACACCATTGTAAAGATTTCAAAATCATTCCAGAATGGTCTGAATGATAGCTGTTCTGGCTGACACATCTTTTTTTTTTTTTTTTAAAGACATTTCCTGGCCAATTTTTTTGCTTGAAGATGATTGTCTGGTTATACAGGACATCAATCTGAAGGTAACAACTTATTTTAACTTTACTGGCATAACCATTGCCAGCAGTGAACTTGCACTAGTCCAAGCCAACTCAAAAACACATTATAAACATTTGAATGTCATTTTTAAAAGCGATGTCACAGTTTGTTTCCTAAGAAATTTAAAAGCTTTTATTTGAAAACGTATCTTCAGTTCAACCCTCGGAGTTAAGAAATATTTTTTAGATCATTAAATTCAATTGTGGTTGACGTGCTTTAACTACCATTCTCTAAGTTGTGTGCTATACCTAGCCTGTGGGACTCCATAGCTTCTCTGAGTCCTAAAGTGGAGGATTCTGTTCCAATGCATGTGAGCAAGAAGGATCCTCAAATGTCTAGGCTTCCAATATTCCAACACTGCTTTATTGGGCAGTGCCGTGTGTATGGAAGTTTTGTTTTGTTTTCAAAGGACCAAGTAACATGACACCATATTAAAGACAGCAAACATTTTTTGTAGAAGTTTACAGCCTGTATACATTATTCCACCAAATTTAAGAACTTTAAATGGATTTTAATATGGATATGATAATGACAGCCATTAAAAGATGCTATTTCTTTTATTAACATTTCCCCAAATGGGCAAAATAGAGGCATCATGTGCCATTGGTTCTGTCATACTGGCCTTTGGCTGTGTTGGGGAAGTAATCATACAAAAAGTGCCCATAAAACAGAGAAGGCAGCACGTGAAACTAGAAAAAGGTCGGAACTGTATGAATCCGATTTGAAAGGAGTTATTTTTAAAATTCTTTCTTAGATGACGTGAGAAGAGGAGGGAAGTGCAGGGGCATCTGGAGTTGGCCCCTCCACTGCCATCCTGAAGTAAAGTAGATTCAGACTGTCCGTAAAGATTATCGTGAAAGTTGGTGACTGCACCCCAAATCGGAGCCAGTTCTCTAAGAATATGGTGCAAAACAAAACAAACCACAAATTAAATACATGACACCGAAATCACTTTGATGAGAAAACAGAACACACAAATATTTTAAAATATAAATAAATACATTTAGCCATTTTTATTCAAGAACCCCAGAGAACTGCTTTAAAAGCAATTGCTTCTTTGAACCCCTTTCTAAATTCTTTCATAAATACTTACTAGTTTGATTGTCACTTAATGCAGCACCTCAGTGTTTGCTGGTGGTGGTGATGGAATTTCACTTAATTGTCTCTCCATAAACTATATCCCTATTCCACTAAATAATGTTTCCCTGAGGAAACCCAGGCAGCTTACAAAATACTGTTAAACACAACAAAACCTGCGGAGTATTTTATTTAAGAAAAACAAGGAATGTAGTGTTATGACAGGGGGAAAAAACTATGCAAAACAGTCACATGGAAAAAAAGTATTTTAATTTTTAAAATCCAAGTTTGCTTAATTTCTTGTGAACTGTTCAACACTGTTTTAAATATCCTGAATAACTGTGCCAACAAAATTTATCCCCAGTGTTTCCACAAGAGACATTAAAATTAAAGACCAAATTATACTATTTTTTTCCTTTAACCAAAGTAGTCTTTTTCTCAGTCCTTTTTGTGCAAAAATATTACAGGAGCAATTCAAATGGAAATGCTGAAATGACATGCCAACATTTCAGGGCACATTTAAAACACTCAGAATAATTCTTGAAATTATTATATTCTAAAATACTACTAGCAATCACTTTTAGATTAGTTCTGTACATCTACTCACACGGATGCAATTTTCCTACACCTCTGAAAAATAAACAGGCTCATTGGTCTCTTTTGGTGTCCACACAATAGGCAAGATAGGTTTACAATAGTGTTTAAATCAAACTAGGCATCTACAATCTCTTGACTCCACATTCAAAACAAAAGTCAAAGTTGATTTGGCTATCTTGAAATCACTCCCATAAACCAACTACGGTTCACTGGACCTAAACATTTCTCAGAAATGTGTCATTTTATATAATTTCACCTAAGTAAGTGATGATTTGGGGATCCTTTAGAAATGGTTAACGCCTAAGAATAAACTTTATCAAAATGAGTAATTGCAATAAAGTGCTTGTTACATTTCAAAATGATGCTTTTAGACTGTGGTAGGTTGTTTTAAAAGTGTGTGCTATTCCTTCCGTAAAGGATCCCCAGGCATGAGAGTTGGGTCTTCTCACCTGTCTCATAAAGCAGCAGCACTATCTTTTGGTAGGCTGACAATAGGCACATTACCCATGCGGATGAGGCTATACTAGTGCTATGGCAAAAGGGGAAGTAAATTAGAAAAGTGGGAGGCATGTAGAGGGTTCCTATTATACTCATAGTTATATACAAATATATTAAATATACTATAAAAATAGTCGATTCTATTCCTTTGCAATTACTTCAGAAGCTCCTTTCAGAAGAAAGCTCACCCAATCCAAACTTAAAAGGTTCTCTTTCTGCAAACACTTAAAATGGCAAGCGCCTTTGTGCTGTTTCTTCTCTACCATTCAAAAATTCCAATCAGCTTGTCCTGGCTAGAAAGACTCACTCAGCAACATTAATATCCAGTGTTTACGCCCTTCCAACAGGGACTCCCCGTGGGACTAACAGGGCCACAGGTAATTGGAAAGGTTATAGACTTGAATGCGTTTTACACAAATATTCATCAACAAACTTTCAATTACCAAAGAAACAGAAAGAAAAAAGCAGAAATACTAAAGTAAAATGCTATTTGCATTCCACTTTTAAAAAGTTTGCCTCAATGTAGTGGAGACATCTGAAAACATGTTGAGTAATATCCAGTTTGAAAGAATTTTCACTTGTCTGCGTAGAGTACTATTTTAAGGATCCCTTTCTACGGCTTCCTGAACAAGGGTTCTTCTCCCTTCAACACAGTGCTCTTGATGGAGCTGGACTGCTTCAGTGCTCCTAGCGTCAAGCAGACTGCTTTAAGGCAATGACCAACAACTATAGCACTTCTGAAGAATCCAAACATTTTCACTATTTTGCACTGAATATTCTATAACAAACTATTCCAAATCACTGGCATCTTGTTATTACTATTCCATTCCTAAGCCAGATATAAATGACAAAGGAGAGCACAGCACTGTCAAGTTACCCCCAGAATTTGGGATGCTTGAAGGCTAGACCATAGTATTTACTCACATGCTACCTGCATCTCCTATACTTGTTCCTCCAATATTTTCCATTCAAAAAATGAAGTACTTTCTAAGTATCTGGGTTCTGGTTTGACACCACTCTGAGGAGCAACTTTATTAACGCTTGTAGTTCTCACTTGCATTTGTTAAACAATACTGACTCCCCCAAAACTATGATAACTGCAAGTCCAAAGCACGGTAACTGCAGAGTAGCTAGCACTTTTCCTGAAACTCAATAGTTTCTTCCTAAAAAGTACCACCCAGAATAAGTGTTTTTAAGAAAGATGAATACCTGTGAGAGTAAAGCAGAGGGAAGACTTTTTTTTTTTTTTTTTTAAGCTGGAAGGTGTTTCTATTTGGCATTTTTAAATGCTATAGATTTGGGATTTTAACTAACAGCTTTGGCTATAGAAATGAATGAAGAACAGACACTGCTGAATCTTCACTTGAATGCTCAAGTTTCATGGGGCAGGGTGGGGGGCGGGATAGCTTTGCAACCCAAATTTAAGAGAATCAGGAGGAAAACAAAGCAGCAAAGAGGCAGCTGGTGTTTACTACCTCTTCCACTACTATGCTTCAGACTGACAGAAAAGCAGCTAGCTGCTCCTTTAAATTAGCAATGGTGAATTCTAAGCAGGAAAAGATGAGCTGCGAAGAGCAGTAACAATCATAAAGGAAAATTTTAATTTTTTTCCCCAACTATTTGTGGAGATGGGAAATAATTGAAGGGGCTGGAGTAGGACAATGTGAGTAAACAGTTTAGACGTTTACCTGGGGCTTGTCTTATGCTTTGTTGCTGTCAACCTAAGTAGTACTCACAGTTCACCATCTTTTAAGTGTGGTGTGTAGAGGGCAGGCCTCAATATAATCGTTCTTCATATCTTTTGTTAGCTAAATCCATATTACTAGGTATTGCCAATAAATAAATGAGGCACAACTCAGATATATATGGAATGGCATAAGGTCAAGAAAGGCAATTTGAAAGGGGAGAAGAACAATGCTATTGCCATATTCCACAACATCCCCCTTGTCTGTGTACGTATGCTCAGGTACATACATATTCTGACAACTATTCTTGATATTCATGGGAATGTGGGAAATCTCTACTGGATGGTCATTTAGCTAGAAGAGCTCCTTGATATGTTAATTACGGATTAACATGATTGGTATCTGGTCGCACTTCTTTTGTAGAAGGGTAAGTACCAATTTTCTTTGGTTGTTTTCTTTTTCAACATTAATGTTCAAAGTAATTGTAGCCAGGTAGAATTTTCTGCAGAAAGACAAAGTATATGCCTTAAGGGTAACAGCAAAGCAGAGGACAGAGAAGTCTTAAGAACTGGCTTAGCATTCCCCTGACCTCTTTACCTAGCAATTCTGCATTAGGTTAATTTTCATTGTTCAGAACCTCTTCTGTTTTAACAACCTCAACTCTGTTACACATTTTCTTTTGAGGTCAATTTTGATTACACTGTCCTCTCCTCCCTTTCCTCAGTAATAACATTTTTTATATTCTAATAATGTATTTCTACTAATCCTCTTCTGTTCTATCACTGTAAATTTCATTAGTACCATAAAATCTATAAAAGGTTTTTAAAATGTATGTAACTTGTATTGGAATTTATTACTTTTAGAATATGATATTGCCAAAGGAAATCTTAGTTCACGTTTAGAAGGCATGTGAGTTACAATATTCCAGTGTAGTAAAGGCATAGCCAAATCTCTACCCCTTCTTTTCTCTTTGTAGGAATATCAAGATCATATTGAGCAAATATTTGTGGTAAATTCTTAAATGACTAACTTTAAAGAAAAATGCTAATTTAGGAAACAATTTTAGGATCACATTAATAACTATGATCGTGTTAGGTTGTCATCTTTTATTTCTAAATTATTTGTACCTCCAGTCCAAGAGACTGATAGCAGTCTTCAAAGGAACTTATTAGGAGACTAATAATGACACTGACACTCACATGCTGTTAAAAAGGTACTAAAGTTTCAAAACTGCTACAGAAACCGGACAATGACTTCAAGATGGTGAGTTATCACCTGAATTAAAATCAAGGCACTATGGGGTTTTTTCCCCTCAAATAACCCTGAATCATTTCTGACTAAAAGAAGCATTGAAATTGTGAAGGATAATAAAAAAGATTCCAACAAATCCCAAAAGTTAAAATTCCCATGACTGAGAATGTTAAAAAGTGCCTAAGATGTTTTGTGTGCAAATTTTACCTCTATAACTGAAACATTCTTGAAATTACTTTCAGGCTTGTTGAAAACCATTTACACAAATATTTCCAACTATGAACTATATAACAAAATATGCAATCAAAACTCCCAACCACCTAAAATAAAGCAGTGCAAATCCTATTTTCAAACATAATTGAAAAATAATGAAATGAGGGATATTTCTGAATAACTTGAAAATCCTGCTGTATCAATAATTTAACCTGAAAAAAAAAAAAAAATCCATTCCCAGCAGCACATCATACCTCACTGAACAAACTGTGACATCACAGCCAAAGTATGAACAAAAAAACTTGTGCCCCGGAAAAGTGAACAGAACACTACTGTGTTGTAAACAAAAGGAAAAACAGAGGATGGTTCAGTTTGCACATGGTGTCAGAATCTCAGGAAAGGTGCTCATACCTGTAAGGAAGAGATAACGCTTTCATGCAGCATACAAAATGTTTTGCTTTCTCTCCTTTTATCTAGACATATATATATTTTTACATCATCTGTACATAGAGAATTTGAACCCACACAACATTCTGAAAGTAATTACTGTTCCATCATTATCTGAAAAGGGAGAGGGGTTGGGGGAGGGGGTCGCTACCAAGTCTACTGGACTGTCTTCATGGCATCACCGTGAGAAAACCCCTGACATGGCAGTGCTATGTCCTCTGTAACACTTGATAAGAGGCACAGAACCACTGAAAGTTACTAACATCATTAGTGCCTTTCTGATTCCCTGGAGGTCATTTCATAGCTGAGCTTCTTAACATTTGGCAATATATTCTTTTTCCATCAAAAAATATCCAGGCACCTAAAACACTGTCAGAACTGGCTATGCCCCTATGATCACCTCCTGCTGGCTGGTATTTAATATACATCTGTAGCACTAGGCAGCATTTTCTCTGCCAACTAATTCCAGGAACTAAAACACTCAATACTGCATCTCATGAAACTGCTGGAACTTTCCCTCCTTTCCTCAGGTCATTTGAGTAACTCTTAATGGGCCATCCCCTTCCTCCCTTGATGTCAGAGAGGAAGCACGTGTGCTACTGTGGTTGAACCTTGGAAGGGTCGGGCAAGCTGTCAGTCCTGTGCCGGCTGAGTTGCTGCTGTTGCTGAGACTGATGTTGCTGGTGATGTGACTGAGGGAAGGTGCTCTGTTGTAGAGGAAATGCAGCAGAGAGAATGAGTTGAGTTGAGGGATTCCCATGGAGCAACCTAGAAGTCTAAAAAACAAATGGATTATGCAGCATTGCTTTACTCCCTTTATGGCACCCACGTAAGATTTACTCACACTCTCCCCTGTCCATAGGGACAAAATCCTTAAAATTCTACATAATGCATATCACTTTGACTCTCTGGTTTAAAAATTCTAATTTGGAAAATGCTTATCAGGCCTTCCCTCTTTCTAAAAGTATGAGAGAGTTTCATTTTTTTAAAGGAATCTGAGCTGCAGATTTTATGGTATAGAAAGCAATCTAGATCTTGAGCCAAATCACACAGGTTTTTTCACTTTATGTCCTAAAGACCCATGTTTTAAATTATAAAATTTGAGCATAGTTATGACTATATGAAAAACAAATACTCTGAGGCCAGACAATGCCTTCTGCACACAGGTTCACTCAGCTGGTTAGAGTGGCACAGTTAAGTGGCCAGGAGCGTGGGCCCTGAGGTAGACTGAATGGTTCAAACTTGGGCTGCCCTACTTACCACATGTGTGACCTGGTCAAGCTGTTTACTTCTCTGGGCCTCAGTTTCTTTCTTTAGAAAATATGAATAACAGTGCCTACGACACTGGCTTCTTAATAAAGATTAAGTATTTATATTATTTAAAAGCATCATAAATATGAAGGCAAAGTTGGAGCCTTAGGTCCGATAAGCAGCAGTGTGGTATAAAGACAGACAAAACAAAACAAAATGAAAAAAGGCACAGGATTTGCAGACAGAAGCCCTGCATTTGAGTTTTGCTCTGCCATTTACATAAGTAAGCTGTGTGACTTTGGGCAAGACTCAAATATATGAGCCTCTGTTCCTTTCACCAAATTTTTACTTCTGACATGCTGTTCATTAATGTAAAATTTTCAGATACAAAAAAACGTTAACGGAAAGAAAGTGAATTTTTACAATGAAAGTCCTTTCCCCATTACTGACAATACAACTTGTTGCAGGGTTCTTAATTTCAAATGGAGCTGTGGTGGGCGATTTTTGCAAATGTATATGAAAGAAACATGCACAAACACACACACAAAAGAGCAAATCCCTGGCAAACCTTAAAGACTACTACACTTTGTCAAGGACCTTCAGAGTTTTCTTTCTCTCTTTGTTATTAGGAAAAGCTGTGTAAGGCAAGGACTTCGGGATACTTATGAGCCTTATAAGGTTACAACAGAAGCATGTTTTAGAACTAGATATTACATAATTTAGAAAAGCCAAATTGTGTATTTATTACCTACATACAAGTGTATTTATGAGGGGTATTGCCTGTCTCATTTCTTTGTGGGTCCTATGTCTTTGGGATGCCATCTGAGAATGTTTATTCTTTTAAGGGCCTTTCTTCCTTGACAGAAGGCTGAGATGTTAAGGCAGGTCCTCTCCTTTTTTAGCTTATGCTTACTTCTCATTGGATACATTTTCCCTACATAATTTAGAACTTGTCTTAAACTGTTGTTATTTCTTTATTTGTAATAGTAGCTACCCCAGTTATGTCTGCAGTATAGGCTTAAGGTCTAAGAGACTGTATGACTCTCAGATATTTAGGCAACTAGCCTGTTTTAGTTTTCTACATCACAAAGACAAGGATTATATTTGGACCAGGACACAAAGGGTGACAAATTAAGACTATATTTATGCCTGAATATAGAGTACAATAATCACATTACGTTATATAACTCAGAAATTGATGATAAGTGCCCGGCCTAGATGAAGTGGTCTCTAGTACATATCCAAACAAGCCTACATTCAAAATTGCTCCAGCTAGGCCAGAAGGGGAAAAGGTAGGTTTCTAGTAAGGATCCTGAGGTCCAGATAAGGGTTTTGTTCATTTCTCTGCTGAGGATCTTGCCTAGTGACTTTCTTCTGTATCCTATAGATAAGGAGAGCCTGTCTGATTTATGTACATGATATCTGTGTCTATATTTTGGCTAATCCAAGTGTCTATTACATTTGTCAATATAGCGGTCACAAATAACAGCTAGCTATGTGCCTTGTCTTATATTCAGTGATTTACAAGCATTATTAATCCATGAGGTATCAACTATTATGACCTCCACTTTACATGTGACGTTTAGCAAGAGTAAGCAACCTGCCAAAGGTCACACAGTACGTGGTGCAGCAGTGACTCAACCCCAGGGCAGATAGACTTTACAGCCCAAGTTCTTAGCTATACATATACTTAGCTCATAGATATACTACACCTCCGTGGTATTTCTCCTGATATTAATTTACAACTGAAAAATTATAATGATTGAATTCAACAAAATAATTTAAGATAACACCTATACTAGTAAAAAGAAATCCTGCTCTGTACAGAGTAGAGTTTATGGTAGGCTAGAAAAAGGAGGAAAGAGGTGCTTGCTTAAGTTCCAGAAACTCTAGCCAGAGACTGAGAAAACAGGTGGGCAGGAAGTAGGCCACTCACTCTATCCAGCAGTTCTGATAACTGGGTATGCCCAATGGCAGGTCTAAAGTCTTCCAATGACTGAGAGCAAGGGAAGAAAAAAAATCGCCAACCAGGACAAGCTTTCTATCTTTGTAGAGATTTAAACTGTACAATAAGCTTTTGTGAATTTTTCACATCATTCACAAAGCTGTTCACTTAATGCTTAATTTCATTATATGAAAGTAAATGAGTTTGAAGCAGCTTCCCCATGGGAAGAATTACCTGTAAAAATTGTTGCGGTGGCTGGGTCAGCTGAGCCTGAGATGGTTGCTGAACTGAAGTGAGCTGCTGCTCCTGGGAGCTCTGCTGCTGCTGCTGCTGCTGCTGCTGCGTTACTGACAATGTCTGTGACTGTTGCTGTTGTGTAGCAAAAGTAGGATATGCAGTCACCACCTGGCCCATGAGCATAGTACTAGGTACCATGACTGCCCCACAAGCTACAGGAGCGGTCACTAATTTGGTCACAAGTTGTTGACCTTGAGAAAATCTGTTAGAAGAAAGAAGGAAAAAAATTGGAGTCCAAAGTACAAGGTATACATCATAAAAGGCAGTGGAGTAAATACTTACCTAAAATAATACCCAATGACATTGCCAATTTAGTTTTTCAAGGTCTGTATATTCCTACTTTGTTTCATTTGAAGATTCCCTTTGGTATAACAGTAAAACAAAAAATTCATACAGCAAGATCAATGTATAACAAAAATACAAAAGGTTTTTGGATATTCACATTCAAAAGAATAAAGTTAGATCCTTACCTCACATCACAGACAAAGATTAACTTGAAATGGACCAAAGACCAAAACATAAGAGCTAATGCTACAAAACTCTTAGAAGAAAACATAGGGGAAAAGCTTCATGACATTGGATTTAGCAATAATTAGCAGTTGGAATTAGCAATGATTTCTTGGATATGATACCAAAAGTACAGGCAACAAAAGAACAGATAAACAGATAAACTGGACTGTATCAAATTAAAAATCTTGTGAATCAAAGGGCACTATCAACAGAGTAAAAAGGTAACTCTCCCATCCCACAGATGGGAGAAAATATCTGCATATCATCTTTTTGATAAGGGATTAGTAACCAGAATGTCTAAGAGCTCCTTCAACTCACCAACAATCAACCCAATTAAAAAAATGGGCAAAGGTCAAACTTGAACAAACATTTCTCCAAAGATACACAAATGGCTAATAAGCACATGAAAAGGTGCTCAACATCACTAATCATTAGGGAGATACAAATCAAAACCACAACAAAAGGCTACTTTATACCCATCAGGATGGCTATTATAAAAAACAAACAACAACAGAAAATGACCAGTGTTGGCAAGCAAGTACAGAAACCTTGTGCAGTGCTGGTGGGAATGTAAAAATGGTGCAGCCACTATGGAAAACAGTATGCAGTTCCTCAAAAAATTTACCATAGGATTACTATATGAAGGAATTCCATTTCTGCTTATATATCCCCCAAAATGAAAGCAGGGACTCACAGAGATATTTGTACACCCATAATCATAAGCAGCGTTATTCACAGGAGCCAAAAAGTGGAAGTAACCCAAGACTCCATTGACAGACGGAATGAATAAGCCAAACACAGTAGAGTGAAATATTACTTAGCCTTAAAAAGGAAAGAAATTCTGACAATTGCTGTAACATGGATGAACCCTGAGAACATTATCCTAAGTAAAATAAGCCATTCACAAAAGGACAAATACAGTATGATTCCATTTATATGAGGTACTTAGACTAGTCCAATTTACAGGGACAGAAAGTAGAATGGTGGTTGGGGAGAGAAGAATGGGGACTTGTATAATGGGTATGGAGTTTCTGTTTGGGAAGATGAAAGAAGTTCTGGAAATGGTTAGGGGAGATGGTAGCAATCGTACTCAATGACAATGAACTGTATACTTTAAAATGGTTAACATGGTAACTTTTATGTCATTTGTATTTTTCCACAATAAAAATTTTTTTAAATCTATAAAAAAAACCTTTTTCTTTTTATAAAATTACTAGGTTCTAGGGGAGTCAGATATATGTGGCACATGATTCATCTGCTACACTGGCACACAGTTCATGAATAAACAAAGCTATTATAATGTAATTTTTTAAACTCTAGGTTTATACAAGAAATTTACACAAAATTGTATCTTATAAATTTGATTCAAAACCAAATGACATTCTAACAGTGAATAAAAACTCCTCTCAATTTATAAATTTATCAACGCAGCATAGAGTCCTCTGTGCTAGAATTCATTAATTTTTCCCTCTTTCCCTGCTTCCTTTTGCTTTTTGAAATGAAAGAACAATAACACACAAAAAAAGATGCTTCTTTGTGCAACAATATTTCCATTTGCCTTTTCTGTGAGATGAAGTTAGTTTATAACATTGGTCATTATGGTGAGATATGACCCTAACGTACATGTGGCATGACATAACTGTACTTACAAACTCTTTAAAGTATGTAACAATATTACACTTAGTACAGATCTTGAAAATAAAATACCGTATTTTATATACTACACAACCAAATACTTTAATGCAAAACAAAAAAGAATTAAAATTGTCCAGATTAAGAAAGTCCAAAGAAATAAGTAATATTTACAAAGTACACTTAGTCACAGAAATACTAAGTGCTGACTTCTCCGTAATCTTAAATGAAATTAACGTCTGAATTAGCCCATGGCTCACTGGTAAATGTGATAACATTTTCTGTAATTTGCTTTCCTGTAACTCACACTTCTGCAGCTTTGTATACTCTGGGCTCCCTCTGCTCAGAATGCCTCCCTAGACTCCATGCCACACCCACACCTAAAGCCAAGCTCAAGTCTTGAAGAGTCAGGGCAAGTATCTTTGCCTTGGTGAAGCTTTCCTGACCACACCTTTATTCACCTGCTTGCCTCAACCCATGAAACTGCTTACAAAAACAAAACAAAACAAAACAAACAAAAAACTGCTCACTTCCTTCTTTCTAAAGACCTCTGAAGTATTCATCACACCAAACAATACTGATTTGTTTATCTTTCTATTGCTTTTACTAGTTTGGTCTTTCCCTTGGGGAAGGGATGATGCCATACTCATCTAGGTAGGCCTTCAAATGTTTGCTAAGATGTGGTTTCTGTCCCCTTCAAAAGATAGATGTTCAGAGAAACGCAACTTAAAACCACAATTAAATATCACCTTACCCAGCCAGACTGGCCATTACTAAAAAGTCAAAAAACAATAATGTTGGCGCAGATGTGGTGAAAACACTTACACACTGCTGGTGGGAACATGAGATTTCTCAAAGAACTAAAAGTAGATCTACCATTTGATCCAGCAATCCCACTACCGGGTATCTACCCAAAGGAAAAGAAGTCACTGTATCAAAAAGACACCTGCATACATATGTCTATCGCAGTACAATTCACAATTCCAAAGATATGGAATCAACCTAAGTGCCCATCAACCAGTGAGTGGAGAAAGAAAATGTGGTATGTATACACCATGGACTACTACTCAGCCATAAAAAAAAGAACAAAATAATGCATTTTGCAGCAACTTGGATGGAGCTGGAGGCCATTATTCTAAGTGAAGTAACTCAGGAATGGAAAACCAAATACCATATATTCTCACTTGTAAGTGGGAGCTAAGCTATGGGTACAGCAAAGGCATACAGAGTGATATAATAGACTTTGGAGAAGGATGGTGGGGGTGAGGGATAAAAAACTACATATTGGATAGAATGTGCACTGCTCAGGTGATCAGTGCACTAAAATAAGTCATAGATGGTTGCTTTTCCAGAGCAGTCCCCAAAACCTCCCTGTAATACATAATTAAGCACTTGAGCACTGAAATGAAGACACCAAGATCTGTGTTCAGAGCTCCCTTCCTCATCACCTTAACTAGCTATAGATCCCTTGGCTGATTACTGAAAACTCACTTTTTTCTTATCTGGGAAATAAAAGAAGGCCCTCACGTACATTTAAGTTTAATAAATGACAATTTGAGATAATATATTTTGAGCATTTAACAAACTTAAAAAAGGTAAGCTACCCTAACCACTGTTACTACATGGAAATTCTCTAGCATCTATATTGAAAAGACAAAAGCTTCACAGTGACACAGAGCCTGTCATAAATCTTTTCTAACAGTGTGCTGTAGAATTTGTATTCTATAATATTTTGTAGCATATTTTTAGACAAGAAAAAAATTTGTTGTTACCCTTTAATTATGCAGTCTTTAAACAATGAATACATTCTGTGTTTTTATTTCAAATTTAAGAACACTGGCTGCAGTGAGCAAATTATTATTTTCTAATCAATCGGTTTACAATTTTCAAAATAACAAATGAAATATGACAACTACCTTATCTGCCTGTCCTGAGTGAATGTAGTTACTGCAGCACTCTGGGTGCTGTTTTGTGGCATACTAGATGGAATCTGGACCATGCTTCCGGCTGCAGGCTGAGAAATCACCATAGTGTTATACAGTGGGGCTGTAAGAGTGCTCTGTGTCTGACTGGGTAGAGATGTTTGCTGACTGTGCCCACTCAGTACATTTTGTTGACTCTGTTAAAAATAAAGAGAGATTTTATAGACAGATTAACTGAAAATAATTATTTGAGAAGTATGCTAGAATTCATCATTCTAACAATATGACAATATGACAGAGAAAGAAGTGGCAGGATATATTACTCTGGGAGAAAGATAACCACAAAGGAATGACTCGTGGTAATTGAGAATGAATTAGTCTTGAATATCTTGCTGGAAGGCAAGCTATGACTTTAGAAAGGAGTGTGATTGTAATAGAGATGATATAAAATATACCCAAAGAATTTCTGTTAAATGCCCAAAGTGAATGACTAATTAGTGGGCATTTTTCTATTTTTCATTTAAATCCTTGAGATTTATAGTCACAGATGTACAATAATTACCAACATTTTCTGGAATATTCAATAAACTATTATGCCCCCTCCCCCAACAGTCTATTCTGCACATATGGGAACAGGCTTCCTGGTCAGCCTCTTGAGCAAGTCGTACCTTTTAAACACACAGAAATAGTCTAAGTTACAAGAACTTGGTATAACTACTAGACTACATCTTTAAACAGATTGTGACATATTTTAAAGCTTGGCCAGGCGCAGTGGCTCACACCT
This sequence comes from Hylobates moloch, assembly GCF_009828535.3. Classification (NCBI taxonomy): domain Eukaryota; kingdom Metazoa; phylum Chordata; class Mammalia; order Primates; family Hylobatidae; genus Hylobates; species Hylobates moloch. Next base: position 66,700,555 of record NW_026652277.1, read on the forward strand.
GTAATCCCAGCACTTTGGGAAGCGGAGGTGGGCGATTACCTGAGGTCAGGAGTTCGAGATCAGCCAGGCCAACATGGTGAAACCCCATCTCTACTAAAAATACAAAAATTAGCCTGGTGTGGTGGTGGGTGCCTATAATCCCAGCTGCTCAGGAGGTTGAGGCAGGAGAATCGCTTCAACCCAGGAGGCAGAGGTTGCAGTAAGCTAAGATCACACCATTGCACTCCAGCCTGGGCAACAGGAGCAAAACTCCGTCTCAAAAAAAAAAAAAAAAAAAGCTGAAAATACTTGATACTAACATGATTTGCACAAAATATTTTAAAAATCACTCTCAATACTGTACTTTCTAAATACTATTAAGTTTTGAAATGATATTTTATCATTAGAGCTTTACTTCTGTTTCAGCGATAGTGTGCCTTCCAACCACTGATCACTCCATAGCCCGCTGTGCTCAGTAACATTACCTGAGTTGGTGTACTCTGTAACGTCTGTTGTTGTATCATGTGCTGGGTTGTGCCAATGTGTCCAGTATTCATTCCACTTTGAATCTGGTTAGTAGGAACAACTTGGCCTTGCATATTTATAGGTGCAAGTTGCTGGATGTTAGATGAATTTCCAGAAGAAAGTTGAACGGAACCAAAATTCAACCCAGGATTTGATTGTTGCAAAAACATCTTTAAAAATAAAGATTATGTTAAAATGAGCTTTGTAGACTGAGAAGAAGAACGAGCATTAAAAAGAAGGCAAAATCAAGCTACAAAGTACGTTTAAAAAGCAAGTAACAAGGCTAAGTCACTTTGAAAAATTAGCAATAAATAAGTAGTGAATAAAATATGAAACTTTATATTCAATCCTTCAGTTATCTTAATTTTATCATGTTTCCAATTGTTAGAAAAAGTGTAACCAGTGTTGGTCTGTGGACTGACAGCTCTGTATCACTTATCATTTATAATTTATAATATCAGACAGAAGTAGTTTTCACTCCAAGTTTCCCTTTACCAAAGTCATAGTCTCCTAGAGTGGTCCTGCTGGTTGGTCATATAAGACTAATTTGAATCATACATACTGGTAGCTTAATAAAAATATTACTGATGATTGATTTATAAGTTCTGTACCCAAGATGTACCTAAAACTTTATGTAAAATATAATTTTTATATTATGGATTCAAACTTACTAAAATTTGGACTGGTAAAAAAAGATGACTGGAGAAACAAGGATGTTGACAGAAATACCCTCAGGAATGAATTTTCTTTAGAGACTGTAAGTATAATCATACTGAGTAGGTAACCAGTGAATATTTATTGAACTGAATTGATAAAACATATCTCTTGCATCTCACTTAATTCAGAGAAGTTAATTTTCCTAGAAATCCAAAATTTCCTAGAAATCCCAAAATGGGATGCTTTGTTTGTATTCAAATACAACAATTACCTGCAGCCCCTGACCATGGACCATCTGAAGTTGTTCTTGAATTTTTCTTAGTTCTTCTTGTTGCCGATGAATATTTGCTTCTATCATGCGTGTCCGTTGTTCCAATTGGTCTTTCAGATGTTGCATGGCTCCTAATTGAGCTGAAAACTGAAACTAAAGTACCACGTATGGAAAAAGTGTAATATATTTTAGAATTACTTACTCCTTGTAATTGCACAATGTGAAAAGTAAGCAGTATAACATGAGTGAAGGATGTTATGCTACTTAGGCCCTTAGTTTCTAATCCACCCATCTTTGCTCTGCTTTGTAATATTGGACCTGGACCTTCAAAGTATTTCTCCTTTGCCAGCAGGCACAAAGTTATCCACATCAGTAGGTGGTGCTGGAGGGACACTGCCAAGAAAGTGCTCAACTCCTGGTTCTGGTGCTTTTCCTTCTTGCTCTTACGTCAGGGTGCCAACGGGAAGCTTCCCAGTTAGCCTTGTCAGCTCCCCAGCGGGTGGCTTTTCAGCAAGTCTCAATGACATCCTAGTGGGCAGCTTCCCTGCAAGCTTTACCAGTACCCCAGCTGATGGCTTCCAGCTCTCTAGCTCTAATCTGTGGCATGTCAGTGAACTTCTCTATTATCCAGTTGCTATAGTCACATTTGCCCCCAAAAGATCTGCATCTTAGCCTGGTATGGGGGAAGAGGAGGTTAGGAGCTTGTGGGGAGTCTTCTAAGTATGTTCCTTCCTTAGGTACTCTCCATCTACCTTACAGTTAGTGGCTGCTCTCTGCATCTGCTATTTCTATATTCTTTTTGTTTTTTTTTTGAGACAGGATCTCACTCTGTCACCCAGACTGGAAAGCAGTGATGCAATCATGGCTCTCTACAGCCTTAACTTTCTGGGTTCAAGAGCTCCTCCCATCTCAGCCTCCCCAGTGGCTGGGACTACAGGCATGCGCCACCACATCTGGCTAATATAAAAATATATTCTTTTGTACAAACGGGGTCTTGCTATGTTGCCCATGCTGGTCTTGAACTCATTGGCTCAAGAAGTCCTCCTACTTCAGCCTTCCAAAGTGCTGAGAATACAGGCATGAGCCACCACACTCGGCCTTATTCCTATATTCTTTAGGTTCTCTTTACTTCTTTTAGGAGTTAATCTGTGTTAGCAGTTAATAATTTTTTATATTATTCCTGTTCAAATTTCTGGTATGCTTCTGGCTTCTGACTGGATACTGACTGATTACACATACACCCTGGATTTACAAGACCTGAGCTCATATTGTGGCTACCACCTACTGGAAAAAAATTTAACTTTTTTTTTTTTTTTTTTTTTTGGAGACAGAGTCACCCAGGCTGGAATGCAGTGGTGTGATCACAGCTTATTGCAGCCTCAACTACCCAGGCTCAGGCAATCCTCCCACTTCAGCCTCCCAAGTGGCTGGGACTACAGGCATATGCCACCATGCCTGGCTAATTTTTTTTTTTAAGAGATGGGGTCTCACTATGTTGCCCAGTCTGGTGTTGAACTCCTGAGCTCAGACAATCCTCCCACAAGCCACCATGCCCAGCCTTATTTAACTTCTTAGTTTCATTTCTACCCCTTAACAGAGGAAAAAGTAGTCTGCACCTGGAGTTAATTTGTATCAATTTCTGTCATCCCTAGAATGTCCTCTATGTGTACATGAGTAGAATTACCCAAAGTTGCAAAAATCTGACAGATAACCAATAATAATATTTTCACTTCTGTCTTCAATGGAGACTATACTCAGGTGAGTATAGAACATGGGCTTTTAAAGACTAGGCAAGTATGAATGAATAAACGCATACAGGAATGAAAATAAAATTATGTTTTCAATCTTATTTCACTGTTTTACTTGAGTCATGAGCAGCTCCTATTTTCTTCTGCTTATAATTTACCCACATTTGGTGATTCATCTCTTAAGTCTACACAGGCTCTTTAATTATTCCCATGAATTTTCAGTATATGATACAGTATAAGAGCAGAAAGAGTTTCACTTTATTGGAAGGAAATCTGTCTTAAAGTAGCCTCTTACAGTGAACTGTATGTAAAAGTGAGAAATGTCCTTCCCATCCAAAGCTTTTTAACTCTATCTTCAATAGTTTGTATTCGGGATACTAAATTACATTTCAGGGCACACAACTTTGATTTTAGAAATTAACAATAACTGGACCATATCATATATTAAGTGGTTGAGAAAATATTAAAAATTTAGTACCTCAACTTCCTCAAGCTTTTTTTTTTTTTATATTAGTCAAAATGTTATAATTATGGCCGGGCATGGTGGCTCACAGCTGTAATCCCAGGACTTTGGGAGGCCGAGGTGGGCAGAATGCTTGAGTCCAGGAGTTTGAGACCAGCCTAGGCAACATGGCAAAACCCTGTCTCTACTAAAAATATAAAAATTAGCCGAGTCTGGTGGCATGTGCCTGTAGTCCCAGCTACTCGGGAGGCTGAGGCGGGATCGCCTGAGCTCAGGAAGCAGAGGTTTCAGTAAGCCAAGACTGCGCCACTGCACTCCAGACTGGGTGACAGGGTGAGGCATCATCTCAAAAAAATAAAAAATAAAAAAGTTACATTTATGTCATACAAATGTTATTTTATTATAACTACAGTTATTTATACCTTTGGACAAGCATTATATTGCTATCACTTAAAAGATTTCTATCAAGTACAAAAAGAAAATAGTAACAAACACAGAAGGCAGGATAACAGGAAGTAAAATTACAGAACTAAGAGGCAAAGCATTTGGCTTTATTGGTGAACAAAATGTGAGATGTGAATGCTTACTAACATTTTTGACATAGTACATATCCTTTATTTCATGAAAATATCCCCATAACATGTTAAGAAATGCTTTAGAATCCTGAGATTAAAAAACTAATAATATAGAAAGTATGTATCTCCTATATGTATGATTTAAATAACCATATAAGATGGAGCTTTTTTTTTTTTTTTTTTTTTTTTTTTTTTTTTTTTTTGAGATGGAGTCTCGCTCTGTCACCCAGGCTGGAGTGCAGTGGCGCGATCTCGGCTCACTGCAAGCTCCGCCTCCCGGGTTCACACCATTCTCCTGCCTCAGCCTCTCTGAGTAGCTGGGACTACAGGCGCCCGCCACCACGCCCGGCTAATTTTTTGTATTTTTAGTAAAGACGGGGTTTCACCGTGGTCTCGATCTCCTGACCTTGTGATCCGCCCGCCTCGGCCTCCCAAAGTGCTGGGATTACAAGCGTGAGCCACCGTGCCCAGCCAAGATGGAGCTATTTTTAAAAAATACTGTTTTTACTTATTATTAATGATCATTCCTTGAAATCAAGACCTGCTAAGGTATATTTAATGCCAAACAAAACAGAAAAGTTGAAGAAAAATACTACTTCTCTGTAGCATTTTTAATGTGTTTGAGGCACTGAATGAGTACAGAGTCATAAATTACAAGTTGGGAAGTTAGGCTCCAAAGTAACATAGCATCACTCTTGGAATCACTCCCCCTTTTTTTTGGCTACTTTCCACATTCAGGCCTCCTTCTGGACTTAGGCCAAGAAACAATTCTCCTAGAAAGTTTTCTTTCACTTCCTCAGGTTGCATTAAGGAGTCACACAATCTGCTTACATATCAACTTACATACTTTCAGCACAGGCAATATAACATGGTATTGTAGGTATCTGTCATTCCCTCTACATGTAATGGTATTTTAGTACATATATTTGTACTGTCAGCATCTGCAATGCCTGTTACACACAAGGAACTCAATAAATATCGAAAGAATGAATATACAAATAAAGTTACTCAATTCTTCCAATATTCATAGGAAGAACAAGATGAACAGCTACATTTCATCCTTAATATCTTTATGTCTATAGTGTTTCTCAATGAGGGAGTGTTATAGCATATTAGGCAGGACAATTCTTTGTTGTGCAAGACTCTTATGCATCCTGAAAGATATTTAGTATTCCTGGACCATGCTCACTAAAGGCCAGTGATACCCCACAATCATTACAACAATCAAAAATGTCCCCAGATATCCTAAATGACCCCAGTTAAGATTCACTGCATCTGTAACCGTGTGTGTGTGTGTGTGTGTGCGCTCCTACCTCAGCCTCCCAAGTAGCTGTGGCTACAGGTGCTTGCCAGCAAGCCTGGATTTTTTAAAAAATTACATTAGCTTAAAAGCAATTTATCATTTTCAAATACACAAATGAAACAAAAACCAAAAAATACCTGAGACATGCCTTGTGGAATTGGTAAATTTGTAGCTTGAGACATCACTGGCTGCGTTAATGATGAACCAACAGACTGGGAATTTATGGACTAGATAGAGCAAAATAAAAAATAACATTGAAGTGATTCTCATTCCCATACATGAGTACTTCCAGCAGAAATATCAATATGATATTCATATTAATAAACTTACCATTTGCCTCATACTTTTGTTAGCTGAATACAGCTATGTCTTCCCATCTATACTGGAAAGGCCTGTTCCCTATTTATTTTTTATTTTCCAAGGAACTTCCTACAGTACCTTGAACAAGCTCTCAATAAAAGTTGGCCAGACTTAAGACAATTGGTATTTGAACTTAGACATAAAACAGCTATCAATTATGAGCTTTCCACAATTAAAAAAAACTAATATTTTACTTGAAAAATAATTAAAAGGACCAATACATAAGACAACCACTTCATACAAAAAAAGGAAGTCTTGAGTAAGTGTCATATATCAGTAACTATTTTGATCTTCACAAAGAGGGCTAACAAATAGATGAATTTCTGGAGATTTAGATCATTTTTCCCCTCTTAATAAATCTTTACTCAGAAGAATATCCACTAAAGAGCTTACCTGACTACTAAATGATGACCTTCTTTGCACCATCTTCTCATGAGCTGGTAAATGCTGCCTGGGCGGAGTGCTCGTATCCGTCGGGATCTTGGTTGGTGTTGCTGAAGTTAGTCAACAATATCAGAAGAGCATTAGTACTTTATAAAATATAGTTTTTAAAGATTAATCTCAAAATGTATTTCAGTTAATAAAAATGGCTTTTGAATTATTTTTCCAAACCATTCAATGAAAGTGAAGTCCATGACAGATGATTCAGTGTAGTTACTGCTATCTTTTTATGAGCACAAAGAAAGTATTTGAAATAGGAAAATTTTAAATACAAAAAGTTACTAATTTAATGACAATTATACAAGTCTTCATAAAGAGAAGACAATAAAAAACTTTCAAAAAAGCAAACCTAAGAACACTTACTGGCCCTACAGTAAAAAACACAATATAATAGTTACCTTTCTTTTTGAGGGATGATTAAGAACACCCCCACCACCATTACCACCTATATATTTTAATAGGCTACGTGAAGAACTTAATTCTTTGCTAAAAGTGGGCAATGTGCCTTTAATTCACTGGAAAGGTTAATACATTTCAGAAATGTAAAAACCTATAATTTTAAAGAAGCATTTGATGAGAAATGCTGATATAAGTAACTAAAAGTTTAGTTAGTTACTTTAAAGGAAGTCTGCTTTGAAGCAAGGGTACTCACAGGAAGGGTCTGAGACTGCCGTGTGAGATGATTTTCTTGAACTCCGAGAAGAGGCAGAAGGGGTTGGGCTGTGATCAAATCTTTCCAATGCTTCCTTGAGACTGACTGTGTTTATACGATTATCTGACCCAGAATCTTGGCTCTATGGAGACAGAGTAAAATAAATGTTTTCTTGTGGTTCAGTTCAGAGATCTCAAATTCACAATACTGTTAACAACAACAACAAAAAAATCAGTTTTTGTCTATAACAAGGCAAAAGTACCTGTATGTATACACATGTAAAGAAATGAAAATTTATGTGTTATAGCCAGAAAGTTTTGGCTTCATTTTCTATTTAAAGAAACAGAAGAAGAATGAAGTTGGAATCTCTTACACCATATACAAAAATTAACTCAAGACCAGGTGTGGTGGCTCACACCTGTAATCCCAGCACTTTGGGAAGCTGAGGCAGGTGGATCACCTGAGGTCAGGAGTTTGAGACCAGCCTGGCCAACATGGTGAAACCCCGTCTCTACCAAAAATACAAAAATTAGCCAGGCATGGTGGTAGGTGCCTGTGATCCCAGCTACTCGGGCGGCTGAGGCAGGAGAATCCCCTGAACCGAGGAGGCGGATGATGTAGTGAGCTGAGATCTTGCCACTGCATTCCAGCCTGGGCAAAAGAGCGAGACTCCATCTCAGAAAAAAAAAAAAAAAAACTAACTCAAAATGAATCAGAGACCTAAACATTAACAGCTAAAACTACATAACTCTTACAAGAAAACACAGGGGAGAAAGCCAGGTGAATGCCTGTGGTGCCAACTACCCAGGAAGCTGAGGCAAGAGAATTGCTTAAAGCCCAGGAGCTAGAGTTTCATAGTTTCATACAGTGATACTAATCTTTCCCATCACCAATGTTTCTTTCTCCATCAGCTCATTCTCATCAGTATACAAACATGCTGTTATTTCTCCCAACTTAAAAAAAAAAGGCAAAAACTTCCTTTAAGCCCACTTTCCCTTCCTACCACTGCCCCATTTCTCTTTGTAGCAAAACCCCTCCCTATTCACTGTCCCTAATTCCCCCATCCTGGAAAATTGTCTTTTAAACCAATTCTAATCATGCTTTCACTCACACTACTACCCCATAAAATCTGTTCTTATTGATCACCAATGAATTAAATGTTAAAGTCAATGCTCAGTTCTCAACACTCATCTAAAATTTAACTTATTTCAGCTGAATCTGATAAAGTTGATCATTCACTCCTCACTGATAACTCTTGTCTTCTAAGTAACTTCCTGGTTTTATTCCTAACTTACTAGCTATTACCCCCCGTTGTTGACTCTTCCTTGTCTCCATCACCTCTTAATACTGGAGTGCTCCAAGACACGCCCATCCCCTTGGTGATCCCATCAAAATTCACAATTTTCAAAGCATCCACACATTGAAGTTTCTCAAAAATATCTCAGAAGGACCTCGTCCCTAAACCCCAGGTGGATCATGATGCTGGCAGTAAACATGGTGGGAAAGTAGACATAGCTGGAGTGTATTTTGGAAATAGGGCTAATTTAGGATTTACTAGGATTGAATCTTTGCATAAGGGAAAAAGAAGGATAATTAATCTCTGTATTACTTCAGTTTTCATAATGGTCCCCTAATCAAGGAACCCTAGATTTTAAGAACTTTTCTCAGAAAATAATGTCTTTTACCAAAACATACTATGTCTTCTTCTTCTAAACATACAAAACCTCTTTGGAAAAGTTCTTTCACGTGGGATCCATGAAAGCAGGGAAGTTGTTTGCATTATTCAGTGCTATATTCTCAGTATCTAGATCCATGCCGGGTAGAAGGTACTTTATAACATTTGTCGAATGACTGAATGACATCCACCATATTGTCCCCTGGAATGCTGCCTATTTAACTCAAGTTTTATATAGATTTTTGACTCTTTTCATTCTGCTTATTTTCTGCAGGTCCAAAAATACTGTGGTAGGCAATTTCTGACATGGCTCACAATTCCTGCCTTCTGGTATTCATGCCCTTGCATAATCCTCCCATCTTAAGTGTGGGCTGGATCTACTGATTTCCTTCTATAATGCATAGAATAGACAAAAGTGGTGAGATATCAATTCTGTGATTAGGTTACAAAAGACTGTGACTTCCATCTTGCAGGTAGTTTCTCTCCCTGGCTCATCTTGCATGTTTGCTCTGATGGAAAAGGTCACCTGGAAAGGAACTGAGGATAGCCTTCAGGCAGCAAGAAACCAAGGCCCTCAGTCCAACTGCCCATGAGGAACTGAAGCGTGCCAGCAACCACTAAGTGAGGTGGAAATAGATTCCACCTCAGTTGAACTTTGAGATGACTGTGGCTCCCACCAACACCTTGATTACAGCCTCATGACAGAATCTGAAGTAGAGGGTCCAGCTAAACTGTGCCTGGACTCTTGACTCACCAAACTAGGAGATAATAAGTGTGTTGTTTTGTATCACTAAATTTTGGAGTAAGTTGTTACACAGCTATAGATAACTAATATACTACACTTCTGACCTGATATAACAAAAAAGAAACCAGAGTTCCAATTCTTACTATAATTTCCCAGCCAGTGTCTTTAGAGAAGATTTTTTTTCCCCTCTTGAAACCCCAATTTCAGTATTTTCAAAGTGGGGATATTACCTACCTGATAAAAATATCTGAAGTGTAAATTATATTTCACAATTCATATAAATAACCTAGCCAGAGACTAGTACATCACTGGGAATAAATGGTAGTTTTAATCTGAGATCAGATATCTCTCATCCAGTTTTCTTTTTAGAGGCAGGTGAGACTCTAAAATATTAAATTAAAAATAAGTAGTAAAGTATAATCACATCCCTGTTATAAGTGAGGAAATAAAATATTTTTGAAAACTAGTTTCCCTATTAATTGAGTTTCATCTTTTATTGGGGAGAAATTAAAAATAATTTTTTTTTTAAATTATAAGAAACATACTTTGTCAGCAGCTGTCTCAGGAAGAGACTCTTCAATGCCAAGTTCTCGTCGTCTTTCAGCCCTAACTTCTGCATAACTACAAATGGAAAAAATAATCAAATTTTAGTGTTTGGTCATTCATTTAAAATACTGCACAGCTGTAACTATTCGGTGTTGTTATGTGTCTCATCTGTTCATCTAGACTATTTGCTATGTGCTACACAAACTTAAAATATACCTATAATGTCTTAATTTAACTTGCATTTTTCTAGGTATCTTAAAGTTTCATACACTGCTGTAAATGATCCATAACCACATAATACTTAAATTAAGAAAAGCTAAATAAAGGAAGTGTATGCTTATCTACCTACAGTTTTCCTTTTACATGACTGACACTACTGCATAAATGACAGTAACAACTTCTGCTGTAAAGCACAAAATTTATATCAAGGCTTATATATCTATATCATTCCTATATTATATTTATATATAATGCCTATAAGTAAATTTAATAATATATTGAAAGGATCTATCAGCAATTGAGAAAAGAGCACTTTGTAGTTCTTTAACAACTTACGCATAAAAGTTACATTGCCAAAATCATCATAGGATGTTACAATAATTCAGAAATTCTCTAAAAGAATTATTACCTTACTACAGTGTGAGTACAAACAATAAACTCTGGCCTTGAATTCCACTGATGGTAAGTGATGTAATAATGAGTCTGAAGCCAAATCCACTGTTGCCCTTTAGTCAGGAACCTATAATAACATGATTTGCCTTTCCCATATTGCATTACTAAAAGGAAAATAGAAAAATATTTTTTCTTTAATTCATATTATATAAAGATTCTGTTTTTTAACCAAAAGCTATCATTTACATTTAAGTTTACACATACTATTATTTTTCTGGCCTTTTGATAACATATATGTCCATGTGAAAATGTTATTCTTTAGAGCTAGTTTAAGGTCCCAAGCAATTATCAGATCTACAGTGCCCAAGTCACAGCTAGTCACTGCTGATCTTACAATCTTTCCATACACAATTAATACTTAAGAATTCACACTGCTGACTTCCTCTTGCCTAGATATACAGAGGGTAATAACAATAAATAATCACCCCTGAGTTTTTTCTCCTAACTACTCTGGCAGGCACAGAATCTTTGAAGCATTTAATTTTAAACCTTAACCAAAATCAAAATAACTTCACTGTCTGAAGTAACTGAGTGCAGTAACTGCCAAAACATGTGCTGTGGATTTTAAATTCTGAAGCCTTTTAACAGATATTAAACAAAAAAATGGGTTTTGGGCTGGGTGTGGTGGCTCACGCCTGTAATCTCAGTACTTTGGGAAGCAGAGGTGGGCGGATCACTTGAGGTCAGGAGTTTGAGACCACCCTGGCCGACATAGTGAAATCCCATCTGTACTGAAAATACAAAAATTAGCCAGGCATGGTGGCACGTGCCTGTAATCCCAGCTACTCAAGAGGCTGAGGCAAGAGAATGACTTGAACCCGGGAGGTGGAGGTTGCAGTGAGCTGAGACACGCCACTGCACTCCAGCCTGGGTGACAAAGCAGGACTCCATCTCAAAAAAAAAAAAAAAAAAAAAGGGTTTGTAGTTAAATTAATTTGGGAAACGTTTTGTTAAATAGGTGTCTTCAGTTTTCTCAAAACCTGAGTATGCATGTACAGATTCTCTGAGGGATTATGAAGTGTTTCCCCGTCTTCCTTGACTATAAAGTCTTTTTTTTTTATGGACTAACATTCGGTGGAACAAACCTTAGGAAATGCTAGTCAAGAATCTCTCAATCTGTCCCCCGACCCCCCAACCCCACCGCCACCACCTCTCACTCTCTAAGGAGGAAATCAAGGTCTACAAACAAACTTGCTGTCCAAAGTTACCCAGCTAGTTAATAGAGGTATCAGCTCTTTACACAACGTCATGGTGCTTAATGCCCACATCTTTTGTGCTGAAATGACTTTACTCTGAAAATTTTCCATAGAGTTAATGCTGTTATACAACCTGCTTCATTTTTGTACAGAGAGGTTTATAACAGCAGCATAAAATGTCATGAAAAGGTCTAAAATATCTAGTTAGGCTTTAGTGAACACTCAAGAGGGTAAGCATCTGGGAGGAGGATCAGAGAAGCAAATAAAATATATCATGAAGACAAACCTCATCATTAAAACAAACTTCTAAAATAAATACATGTGATAAAAAGAGTAGGCCTAGGCTCCAATCCTGTCTCTGCCACCAATGAGCTATGAAATTATGAGTGAATTACTTAGCCTTATTGTGTTCTCAGCTTACTCATGAAGATAATAATAGTATCTACCTTTTAGAACTGTGATGGAGATGCTGGGCGTGGTGGCTCACGCTTGTAATCTCAGCACTTTGGGAGGCCGAGGCGGGCGGATCACGAGGTCAGGAGATCGAGACCACGGTGAAACCCCGTCTCTACTAAAAATACAAAAAATTAGCCAGGCATGGTGGCGGGTGCCTGTAGTCCCAGCTACTCCGAGAGGCTGAGCCAGGAGAATGGTGTGAACCCGGGAGGCAGAGCTTGCAGCGAGCCGAGATTGCGCCACTGCACTCCAGCCTGGGTGACGGGGCGAGACTCCGTCTCAAAAAAAAAAAAAAAAGAACTGTGATGGAGAATAATGGAGATAATAGATGTAAAGTGTTTAGAACAGTGCCTGGTACAAAGGATGATAATGCTCCTGCTCTAACAACAATAATAATAAGCAGATAACACCAAGCACTCACTATGAGCTTTCTAAGACAGATTTTTCCAAACATGTACCTAGCTCCTGAAAAGATTCACATGCCTCAAAATCAAGATTTAGGAAACAATACTCCAAAAGTTTGAAGTATTACAATTTTCAAAGGAATCTACTGCTCTTACTCCAGATATAGAGCTCACATGCTTCAGAACAAGGTGTATTAGATGCAATATTATAAAATTCTACTTATTATAAAAATAGGAACAAGTTTAATTTAAACTTGATCTATGATTCCTACTAGATTGGTTACATACATAAAGCAAAATCTTTTAGCATATTTCAAAAATGTGAAAATGATTATAAATCTGTGTCTTACTACCTATCATTTCAGGACAGGACTTCTGCTTATATAAACAGTTATTATCACCAGAAATGTTAAAATCTACTTACAGTGCTCATGACATTTTGCCAAATTTTCTAGGTCATCCACATGATAGTAATCATAGCCTGATGTTCCCAGAACTTCAAATGGCAAATACCCTATTATGGGTGGTGCCCTAAATTACACAGAAAACAATCATTATTATAAGTTTTTCCTTAATAAGAAATATTCCAACTAGAAATAAAATGGGGGGGGGGGCTTTATTTCTCAAAAAATGGGAACAGGTTTCAAAGTCCTAATTTAAAAAAAAGTTTGCCCTTGATCCATTAATTTCAAGAATTATATAACATGACTATTACCTTTTCATGGAATTTAAAAATGGAATTACCTGTGATCTAGAAACAGAAACTTCCATTCTAAACTATGTCTAGATGTAAACTCTTCATTGGGTTCTTCAACAGTGCACATTTCCTACAAATAAATAATTAAAATTTATAAATACTTTGTGTCCTTAAGAATATTAAATATTGCTACATATAAAAATAAGTCATGGCCAGGTGTGGTGGCTCACACCTGTAATCCTAGCACTTTGGGAGGCTGAGGTGGGCAAATCACTTAGGTCAGGAGTTTGAGACCAGCCTGGCCAACACGGTGAAACCCGATTTCTACTAAAAATACAAAACATAGCAGGGCACGGTGGCGGGCACCTGTAATCCCAGCTATTCGGCAGGCTGAGGCAGCAGAATCACTTGAACCCAGGAGGTGGAGGCTAAATAAATAAATAAATAGTCATTACTAGATAACTTTTCCTAAATAAGTTAGTTGTTTCTATGTATGTATGTATATATTTACTTATTTCTTTGTTTGAGACAGGGTCTCACCCTGTCACTCAGGCTGAAGTACAGTGGTGTGATCTCAGCTCACTGCAGCCTCAACATCCTAGGCTCAAGCGATCCTCCTGCCTCAGCTTCCCAAGTAGCTAGGACTATAGTGATGCACCACCACGCCTGGCTAATTTTTGTATTTTTATTTGTAGAGGTGGGGGTCTCACTATGTTGTCTAGGCTGGTCTTCAACTCCTGGGCTCAAGCAACCTGCCCACCACAGCCTCCCAAAGTGCTGGGATTCTAGGCATAAGCTAAAATGCAGGCCCTTCTAAACAAGTTAATACATTTTAATTTTCCAGTACTAAAGAATGTGGTAATAAATAACCTTTAGATGCAAGCTTTTGGGTGGGTACTTCTCACTCTACACATTTTCCATTCACACATGCCTATAAACCCTTATTCAAAATTCAAACCCCTCTCCTGAATTACAGTTCCATATTTCCAAATATCTGAATGTCCTCATACATCTCAAATTCAATATGTCCTAAAATAAACTAATTGCTTTACTCCTCACACCCAGTCACACAATTTTCCATATTATTCTATACATGTATAGTGGCCACTGTCTAGAAATCTGATAGTTAAAAAAACATACTCTTTCATTTTTACCTTTCATCATCTAAGTGGCCATTACTAAATCTTTTCCATTTCATCTAAGTATTTAAAAAATCAATTCTATCTCATCCATCTTGAGTGCATTGGTTTAGACCCCTGCCATCACTGATTTGCTACAGTGTTCACCAGTCTCCCTGTCCTTCAACTCATCTTCTCTTCTAGGGCCACAATTACCTTACCAATACTCAAATATTATACGACTTCCCTGCTAAAAAACCTTCAATGGTTCCTTGTGCTAAACTCTCTTCAGCGTGGAGAAATAAACAAGAAAGAAACAAATTTTATTTCTGGTTTCTGATTACTTTTCTAGCCTTACCTCCCACTATCTCTTCCCCCTCCACACACTAACCTTAGACTCTAGTCATACTAAACAATGTATTCCACTCTGCCTCTGTGTCCCTGACTGACCTGCAGCACACTGTAATAGTTGAGAGCTTGGGCTTTCAGAAAAAAACAATTATTAATTAATAGAATCAAGTCCTAGTTTCATCACTAATAGCTGAGACTTTGGGCAAATAACTTAACTTCCCTAAGCCTCTGTTTCCTTATAATGTAAAATGAGGGAGCGTAATAATGTCTACCTTATAGGGTTGTCATAAGAATTAATGAGATAATGCATGTAAAATACACAGCATGTAGTAAGCACTCAAATGTTAACAACTATTATTTCATTAAGATCAAAACAAACCAAGCAAGACTGGCTTAAGATCTTCTATTAATTCAGTACTTTGTCCTATACTATGATGTCCCCCCAAATGTATTTGAGACAGAGGGAGACTCTGTCTCAAAATAAAATGCAAACACAGTTCACTGCAGCCTCGACCTCCTGGGCTCAAATGATCCTCCCGCCTCAGCCTCTTGAGTAAGTGAGACCACAGGTGTGTAACACCATGCCTGGCTAATTTTTTGTATTTTTTGTAGAGATGGGGTCTTGTCATGTTGCCCAGGCTGGTCTCAAACTACTGGGCTCAGGCAATCCTCTCGCCTTGCTCTCCCAAAGTGCTGGGATTACAGGCATGAGTCACCTTGCCCGGCCCCGCCTAAATTTTAAATCTTAGCCTGGCTGCCTCTTTTCAGTCAGTTTCTAGTGGTTGAACTCTTTCACTTTCCCACTTCCCTACTTAACATCTGTTTGTTGGGTCCAGGAAATAAAAATAAGATACTTAATTTTACATTTGAAAAGGTAAGTTATATGTGGCAAAGAGCCACTTGTACATTTCAAATAAAAATTTAAAAGTGACCTTCTAAAAATAAAGATTCCAAAAACCTAGATTTTTGGACTTTCCCTTTTAATAGAGATAATGAATAACACACAAAAGGATCCTAAAATCTTCCACAAAAGTAGGGCAATATTGGTATATGATAATCACTGGTTAACTGCAAAGGATATATACTAAAAAATTAGTTATACAATTTAATGAGTGTCTTGATAACTCGTCGTTTCAAAAATATTATCATGCATATTTAATGACTACATAGCCATTCCACCTCAATGTCTGCAGGAAGTTTCAGGCAGTTCTAACCATATGAACTGAAATCCCCTTTGGGAAATAAAATTAGAAACATACCTTGATGAACTGAGGTGTAGCTAACCTGACAGTAGCTACAAAACAAACTCTATCTTCATAAGATGGCCTATGTGTGCGTTGTATAGTTCCTTCAAAACCATTGTGTGCTGAAGAGGATACTAAAACAATAGGGAAATATGTATCATCAGTTATGCCAGCAAAACCTAATTGTTACTGATATTCAAACATCTATGTCTTTAAGAGCATAGAAAAATAACAAGTTAAAACACATTGTGAGAGAAGCATTTTAACTCACCACTGTTTAAAGATTTGAAATTTCCTATAAATTTTACATATTCATAGGTAGATGGCTCCTTTGGGTCTATTGTTCCTCGGAGCATATGACAACAGAATTCTAACTGATTTTTTGCTGAAATAAAGAGATTTAAAAAATC
This sequence comes from Hylobates moloch, assembly GCF_009828535.3. Lineage (NCBI taxonomy): Eukaryota > Metazoa > Chordata > Mammalia > Primates > Hylobatidae > Hylobates > Hylobates moloch. The sequence goes on from NW_026652277.1 coordinate 66,717,043, forward strand.
ACATATTTGTGATATAAAACAATGATTGATATACCATATTAAATAAGATCATAAAAGTTGTGTAAGTTTACAAACATTATTTTCCCCAACAGAAGTCGTCAATGACATTTAGTTCATAAAAGTAGAGTACCTTCAGGAGAGGACCTCACTTTGTCTTTAACAGAAAAAATAGATTTTCTGGTGCAAACAACTTAAGTTTCCCTGTTTTTATCTACTCATCCTTTTCATTCTTTACTCACTTTCAAAGGAAAGTTTTGCTTCACATTCTAAAGCTAATCCTTCCATCTCTACTATTTATAGTCTTTCCTATTTTCTCTAGGACCCGGGCCACATCACTGTTGCTTATTCCTTTAGCATCTACACCTTTGGGTCCTTACTTTCTTCTTTTTTTTGAGACAGGGTCTTGATTTGTCACCCAGGCTGGAGTGCAGTGGCATGATCACAGCTCACTGTGGCATCGAACTCCTGGGCTCAAGTGAGCCCCCTGCCTCAGCCTACCAAGTACCCAAGACTACAGGTGTGAGCCACCATGCTTGGCTAATTTTTAATTTTTTGTAGAAATGGGGTCTCACTATGTTGCCCAGGCTGGTTACAAGCTTCTAGGCTCAAGCGATCCTCCTGCCTCAACCTCCCAAAGTGGTGGGATTATAGGCAAGAGCCACTGCACCTGGCCAAGGGTCCTTACTATCTACTTTTAAATTTGTTCAGGTCTTCCATCTGAAACAAAGGAGTTTTGCTAATTATTTTGGTATTATAGATCTCCTTCCTTTTCATTATGGGCTCCATCTTCCATATATTCATTTCCCTTAACTTCACACACCGTGGCTTTCATCCTTACACCTCTACAGCAATTATTCTTCTCAAGATTACTAACATTTGTATTGTTAACTTCAATGGTTTTTCATTTCCACTTCTTCTTAAAAGTCATCCTTTGTCATTCCCACAGCATAAATTTACCTTCCTACCTTACTGACTATTCCTATCTCTTCTGCTAATCCATTTTCATACTAGGGGTTTTCACAAAGGTTCTTCTGATCCTAAATCTCTCTCTCCAACTCTAGCATTTTATGTGAGACAAAGTTACCTATCATTTGCTTTCAGGACATTCGTACTTGATTGTCCCATCAGTAACTTAAATTCAAAATATTTGAAAGTGAATTTATCTTTCTTTCAAGCTCCCTTCGTCTATGTATGCTTATTTCCCAAGTTAGAAACTGTATCAATTTGGTCTCTTCCTATCACAAGTCCCAAACCTAATCTGTCACCAAGACCTGCTACTTATTTCACCAAGGAAGCCTGCCAATTTAGTGCAGTTGCAAATTACCTTGCATTTAGGTAACCGAAATATGTATTCATTATGCCTCCACAGTCTGCCACTCTGATTCAGTCTTGTCTATTACTCTTAGACTTGTAACTACTTTCATGGTATTATTTCGGCACTCAAGGACTTACTAGTCCTTAACACCTTTCTTTGCTCACTACTTCAAGCTTATATTCTTCAGTTATTATCATCATAGATGGCTTTTTCATCTAACCTAACAGGTTCAAAGTCTAACTATCTTCAACCTTCCCCACTGATGATTCTTAGTCAGTTGGTCACCTGAGCCTACCACATCAAGTCCTATTGAGTTTACACACTTAACAGTCATATACTTTCCTCTCCATCCTTTTTTTTTTTTTGAGACAAAGTCTCGCTCTGTCACCCAGGCTGGACTACAGTGACATGATCGCAGCTCACTGCAACCTCTGCCTCCTGGGCTCAAGTGATCCTCCAGCTCAGCCTCTTGAGTAGCAGGAACAACAGACATGTGTCACCACACCCCAGCCAATTTTTTTATTTCTCTTTATTGTATAGACGGTGTTTCACCATGTTGCCCATGCTGGTCTTGAACTCCTGGGCTCAAGCAATCTGCCTGCCTTGGCCTCCCAAAGTGCTGAGATTATAGGCATGAACAACTGTGCTCAGCCCATCCTTACTTTTATTGCTAGGATTATATGGTTTTCCTTTTTGTCTCCAGTCTGGTCCTTTTCAAAATTTTCTCCCTGAGTGATTTTTTTAATCTCCCAAACCAGATGACGAAAATGGCAGCAACTTTTATAAGCAAGGTACTGCTGCTCTTTCTAGGCCAGAGATGCTGGTGAAAGATGCTTTCACTGCAATGAAGACCTGGACCTCCATGAGGCAGAACAGCTGTTACAGGAAAAGTAGTAATAGTTACTGTACCAGGCAGTATGGCCAGCTTGATCATCAGAATGGTCTGATCCATAAGATCTCTGGTTGTGTTTAACTGAACCCTAGGAATGAAACTGAGGAGTAACTCCATAAAGCTATCACTTGATTTGTATAGTACGAAATCTGCAGGTCAGGTGAGCACAGCCTGAGTTGAGCCACTATGATGAGAAATCCAGGGCTCTTCTTATTCAGCTCTCAGACTCAGGGCCTCTTTATGAAGCAGAAGCCAGGTAGGCCTGGGGTAGGCAACCCACTGCTCCAAGTCTTCTTCCTAGCCTTCTCCAAATCAACTTCCCACTATTTACCTGATTTTGTTTTTCCTTTTTTTGCAGACAGCAAAACTACCCAAATCTCCTTCACTGGCTCTCTACTCTGTAAAAAATAAAACTCAAATTCCTTAGCCCCTTTATAATTCTGTCCTTATTCCTTCTCTAGACACAAATTTTACCACCTGTACAATCTCAACTTCATTATGGCCAAAATGACCTACCGAATTTTCTAAGCAATTTTCCCTGTGTTTTAACTTGTGTTTATTCTTTTGGCATGAAACTTTCTTTTTCCTGGGGCAAGAACTCTTTTGTATATCATTTGTTTAACTAGGAGATCAGCAAGCCATTTAATTAAGACTTTTCTTAAGTATTCTTGCCATTTTCATTCCTGTTCTTGGAAGCAGAAGCCTAAGCTCTTTCTGCCAAAGGCTTTTATTTAGTTCTCCAGCCAATTTTATTCTTAGTAGGGTTTTCAAAGCAAATGCCTTCTCCTTTGTCTTCCTATTGCTATCTCCAAAGGGTTCCACCTTTCTTTCTTTTTTTTGAGACAGAGTCTCGCTGTATCGCCCAGGCTGGAATGCAGTGGTGTGATCCTGGCTCATTGCAAGCTCAGCCTCCGGGGTTCAAGCAATTCTCCTACCTCAGTCTCCCAAGTAGCTGAGACTACTGAGCATGCACTACCATGCTCAGTTAATTTTTGGTACAGTTAATTTTTGGTAGAGATGGGGTTTCGCCATGTTGGCCAGGCTGGTCTCAAACTCCTAGCTTCAAATGATCCGTCCGCCTCAGCCTCCCAAACTACTGGGATTACAGGCATGAGCTACCAGGCCCGGCTGGATCCCACCTTTCTAATTTTTCTCTCCTTGTTCTATATATTTACCTCAAGCTTTCCATTCCATCCATGGCTTCAAATACTAATTGTAGGCATCTATTATATCCAGCCTAAATCTTTCTAAGTACCAGACTAGAGTGGCCTAATGGTCAATGTCATATAAACTTGGTTTTAAAACAAGGCTTGAAATGAATTCTCCAAGTCTAGTTTTTCTCAACTCTCGCTGAAAGCCCATCCACTCTTATCAAAGTTATAGATACATACAAATTTGTGTGTGTGCGTGTGTGTGTGTGTATGTGTATATCTCAATTTTTAGACAGTATGCTACAGAATTTGAGGATTCAAATACAAAGAATCTTTAAGATAATGTCAGTATTAGCAGATGAGACACATTTAAAAATAATGAAAAAGGTGATTAAAGAAGGTATCTAATAGCTAATGGCCAAATGTACTGCTGTAACAATTCTGGATTTTATACAGGGTAATATATGAAGAAAATGAGGTACTCCAGTCAAATAAATTTGTCAATGGACCTAGTAGAAATGTCTGATTCTACCATAATATGCTGTGTATCTTGACGGTGAGAACTATTTTCACTATTCTTGATATTTTTATGATACAGCACAAGTACCTAGCAAATTAGATACGTCTAACAAATGACCGTTCAATTGTTTAATAAGGTAGATAATTTACCTTTATATTTAATAATTTTAAAAGAAACAGAAATTTCTTCCAGTTTGAGTGTCCAATTGGTTAACAATCGTTAAAATTAGAATGTTTAATTTTCCCTTATTAAATATGGTAAAGTTTTATTTATAAATTAATAACAATATATTTCCAGGTCTCACTTTTGCATAAAATACAGCTTTATGGAATAATGGGAGTCCAGGATTTATTATAACAAATAAGATGGGATTTCAATATACTCTGAAACAGATTACAGATTTTTAATATGGTCACAATTTCATTTTATATATATTTTAATACTGAAAAAGGACCTAATAGGGCATATGGAGTAATGCTGTATTTAAAGAAGTCTGTATTTTTCATAAACTTGCAAAAGGATAGTGCTACCGAATATAACATTTGACTTTTTTGCTTAACAGCTACTACTTACATTTTAAATATTCTGGGGTTAATGAATCACTTTCCAGCAGATGAGTAGAGAGTATTTTATAAACCTCTGAATGTTCCCCTTCTGGGATAAAATTAAATATACTTTGATCCACAAGATCAGACTGAAAAGAAAATTGTTAAAAGTAAAATAACTTTAATGATTCAAGAGACAATTGCTTTAAAAGTACATAATCGCTATTAAACACAGCAGTTAACTTTCAATTATCTGTGAAAACCAACAAATGTCAAGTTATAGACCAAATCTCAAAAAACAAGATTGAGATGATACTGTCATCCGATCCATGACCAATATGACCTTGAAAGCCTGAAAAATTATTTGCAAAGCTGTGTTTCACCAAAATGTTTTGAACATTTCAAAATACAATGGGACCAAGAGAGTTAATAAGAAAAATCTCTGGCGACAAGTCATAGCCTTACCATATACTCAAACCTATGGTAAACAATGGTGGTATATCCTACTATAAAGGACTACGCACAAGCTAAATAAAGTGGAGATTTTGTTTTGGTGTGATTTCAATTGTCCAATGTGTCCTTTATTTCATCTTTTCCTGGCATTTATCCTGCATCCCATTGTACAAAAGCCTTGTGTTTAGTTATCCCCCCTCAAAAGGACAACTAATATGTTAAGCATTAGAATTCTTGTTAATACATAACTTTAATCGTGATTAATCAATAGCAATTTGACAAACATCAGGTTGGCTACAATGTGCCATGGCTGTGGAATCAAAGATGAGTAAGATAGTTCCTCTACTTAAGTACCACTGATAACAAAACTTCCATGACTTTACATTTGCTACTATGCATTCTACCTGGTTTCCTGTGTTTCCAACTGCTCTGTGGAATCCTAGGGATACTGAGACAGTATCTCAAAGACTGTAAAGGTGGGACTAGAGGGTGGGGAAGTAAAAAGGAGCTGTGAAGCAGGGCCCAGGGTCCTGCCTCTGTATTAAACTAAAGCAGTTCTATTTTTTGTTTTTATTTTATGCATCTGTAAAGATTTTGTTTGAAGAGCTCCACTGCTTAAAAATAAAAAACAAACAACAACAAACACAGGCAGTAAGAATGGCGAGAGGGGAGAAAGGGGTGTTGTATTAGGTTGGTGCCATACTTTTAATAACAAAAACCGCAATCACTTTTGCACCAACCTAATACTATTCTTCATATAGGCCACACATTCCCATCATTTCTTCTGTCTTTTCTCCAGCCCTCCAAGCCCACTCCATGAAGTGAAATGACCTTCCCCTCTCTCTACATATCTGTATCTTTCTCCTTTCAAAGACCAGTTCAAATCACTTCTTTCAAGAAAGCATTCCCTTAACATCATAATCCACATTAAAAATAAAATTCCTTTAGTATTTATTACTTGTATCATTCATTTCCCATTTAGCAGAATTCAGCCAACCATGGATCAAAACTATTCAGGAAAAACAAACAAAAAATGGATGGTTGTGTCGGTACTGAATACGTGCAGACATTTTTCTAATCATTCTCTAAACACTATAGTATAACACATATTTACACTGTATTAGTTATTATAAATAATCTAGAGATGATTTAATGTAAATGGGAAGATGTGTGTAAGTTACATGTAAATACAACACCATTTTATCTATGGGGCTTGACGATCCATGGATTTTGGTATCTGCAGCAGGTCCTGGAACCAATTCCCCCATGGATACCAAAGGATGACTATATTTTAATGTCTATGTCCTGTTGCCCTACAGGTGAATAAAAGGGGCCTCTTACATCTTTATCTTTCTCACTTCCAATCAAGGCACATTAACACCGTGCCTTGTGTTTAACAGTTATTAGTACAATAAATGATTTTAGACTAAGGAGGTATTTGATAATGGCTTAAGGGATAAACACACCAAAAATATATCTGTACTTCAATAAAGGATTTTTCTGGAAGTCTGAAAAGCCGCTACAACTAAAAGAGTGAACTAAAAATTCAGGCATGGCTGGGTGCAGTGGCTCATGCCTGTAATCCCAGCACTTTGGGAGGCTGAGGCAGGTGGACTGTCTTGAGGTCATGAGTTCAAGACCAGCCTGGCTAACATGGAGAAACCTCGTCTCTACTAAAAACACAAAAATTAGTTGGGCATGGTGGTGTGCACCTATAGTCGCAGCTACTCGGGAGGCTGAGGCAGGAGAATCGCTTGAATCCAGCAGGCAGAGGCTGCAGTGAGCTGAGATCCTACCACCACACTCAAGCCTGGGTGACAGAATAAGACTCTGTCTCAAAAAATAATAATAATAAATAAATAGGCCTGAATAACACAAATGCTAGAAAGTTGCCTTCTATTGACAAAATAAATAATCAAAATATAGTATATGATATTGATGCAAAAAATAATCTGATATGGTTTGGCTATGTCCCCACCCAAATCTCATCCTGTTGTTCCCATAATCCCCATGTGTTGTGGGAGGGGCTGAGTGGGAGGTGATTGAATCACGGGGGAAGTTACCTCTATGCTGATGTTCTCCTGATAGTGAGTTTTCCCAGTTCTGATGGTTTTGTAAGGGGCTTTTCCCCTTTTTGCTCAGCACTTTTGCTTCCTGATGCCATGTGAAGAGGGACGTGTTTGCTTCCCCTTCCGCCATGATTGTAAGTTTCCTGAGGCCTCCCCAGCCATGCTGAACTGTGAGTCAATTAAACCTCTTTCCTTTATAAATTACCCAGTCTTGGGGAGTCCTTTATGGCAGTGTGACAAGACTAATACGTCATCTTAATAGAAAAACATGCCACCAACTTGAAATATTAATAGGAACTAAAATTTTCATTTTTGAGAATGATTATAGTTTTCTACTATTATTTGTTACTAACAATTTCTTCTACTACTATTCGGTAAATTATGATGTGACCTATCTTATCCTTGTTTTTTCATCTATAACTTCATAGGATGTTTCGTATTCATAGATAAAAGAAAATGAATGCCTGTATCAAGAGCAGTACGATCACAAGCAATGCCTCCCCCAACCATTATGCCTCTCCTGCCACTTTAATAGGTGTCAAACTTTCCATTAACCACTACATTTAAAATCTCTAAATAAGGCTGACCATACTTTATGTGACCATACATACACTCAGTTCTCAAACACAATTCAAAAATAAGAAAAGAAAATGGTAACTACTTGGATCTTTTTATCTCCCTTACTCGTTTCATGAAAAGGAAATATAAGTTCTGCTGATTTACTTCTATGACATAAATCAGTAGCCTTTGTTTTTTTTTTTTTTTGAGACGGAGTCTCGCTCTGTCGCCCAGGCTGGAGTGCAGTGGCGCAATCTCGGCTCACTGCAAGCTCCGCCTCCCGGGTTCACGCCATTCTCCTGCCTCAGCCTCTCTGAGTAGCTGGGACTACAGGCGCCCGCCACCACGCCCGGCTAATTTTTTGTATTTTTAGTAGAGGTCAACATTACCATTTAGTGATTGGATGACACAAACAATTTTTTAAAATCTAGAAGATGTTAATAACAGAGGAAACTGGGTATAGGGCACATGGGAATTCTCTGTACTACCTTGTCCATTTTTCTGTACATCTAAAAATGGTTCCAAAGTTAAAAATGTTTTTAAAAATGTCCAGAAGAAAATGGGAAGGTGAGAGGTTTTCATTCAGGGAAGTGGTAATCAAACACTTCGATTCCAATGAGATCTATCACATGTTGCCTATTTCAAAGGGCAATTAAACTCACTAAAGATTAGAAAGGGATTTTTTTAAAACAGCCAAATCAAGTAGCATACTCATTTTCATACATTCCACAAATAATCACTGAGTGACTCTCCAAGAAAACAGCTAGCTCCTCTGGATACAGAGATAAAGTTCCTGCCTTTAAGAAGCTACAACTACCATAACTATCCAAATAAACAGAAAATTACAATTCTCTGTATCATGACAGTAGTACATACAAGTTAACAGTAGAACAGAGATGAAGGGCATCTAATTCTGAATGGAATTCAAGCAAGTGCCAAGAAGCAGGCTTTTAGAAAGTGTGAACACATTGCAAACGATGCTCTACGACTAGATTATATAGTTTCTGTAAACATGACAAAACACAATACAGTTATATATGGTTTAAAAGATATTATTATACTTATTTTAAACTAATTAAACATTATCTTAATCCTATAATGGGATTCTTTCCCTGGGTTTTCTTGCTATGAAAACAAATTTTTTTAAGTTGTCCAGAAAACTCAATCAGTCTGTCCCTTTTTCTGCCTATGCTAGTTTACTTATGTGTTGCTAATAATCTCATGTTTTACTCTCAAACAAGTTTTTAAATGTTGGGCTTATCCTACTATTTGAGCTTACTAGAAAATAAAGCCCCAGAAGAGTAGTAAAGTCAAAGTTATTTTCTGTATGAACCACAGAAATTAGCAAATTATGTACTGCGTGGCTTTCAACTTTAAAAAATGCCCCTTTAGAGCCTGGACTTTTAAGTGCTAAAATCCATTCATTCTCTTTATAAGGTATGAAGTATCAAAGTAATCAGAGGGAGAGAAATACCACTTTTCAATATCTCTTGAAAGAGATATTTACAAGCAGAATTACTTTACCCTGTTATAGAGATAAGCTATTTTTTTTTTATTTTTTGTAGAGACAGGATGCTTCACTATGCTGCCCAGGCTGGTCTCCAATTCCTGGCCTCAAGCAATCCTCCCACCACAGCCTCTGAAAGCATTAGCATTAAAGGTGTGAGCCACTGCACCCAGACAGAGAGAGGCATTTTAAGAGTAGTTATAAGTAACTTTAGAATATTTATACCATGAGCTCCATCTTCAATAACATCATTACATATTAAAAACTGAAAATTCCCCCCCAAAAGCCTATCAGTTGTGGCACAGCACCTAGCATGGTGTCTGGCACAGAGTAGATATTAATAAATACACATTAGAAAAAAAGTAAGCACATAAACCAGGTATTCACCATCCTAATGAAACAAAATACACTTTTCTAATTCTCTACCCTTTTGGTCATATAATGAATTAAAATATGGCCAATAAGACATTATCAGTTCAAAGTCACATAGCATAAAAAGTTCTGTATCTACTATTTTTAGAGTGTTTTTTATAAGTAATTCTATCGAGAAAAATATTTACGAGTTGCCCTAATTGCAACAAGTATCTCAGCAGAAATTTATTCTCAAGACATTCTCAGTGATTTAACATTTTAAACAGGCCGATTAAAATGGAAACGCTAAAAAGTTAGCATTAGAATAAAGAAGACAGGAAGAAGAGAGGTTAGATAAAGTGGTACGACCTTGCACTGCATAACAATGTTTCAGTCAACAATGGACTGCACATATGACCACAGGTGGCCCTAAGATTAAGGTGGAGCCGAAACATTCCTACTGTCTAGTGATGTCATCTGTTGTAATGTCATAGATCAATGCATTACTCATCCTTTGCACTTGTGTTTGTGGTGATGCTTGTGTAAACAAACCTACTGTGCCACCAATCATATAAAAGTTTAGCACATAAAATTATATACAGTACATATGTACATGATAATAAACAATCATCTTACTAGTTTATGTATTTACTATACTTTTAATGATTTAGAGTATTCTCTATTTACATTTTTTTATTTTTTGAGATGGAGTTTCGCTCTTGTTGCCCAGGCTGGAGTGCAATGGCTCGAACTCGGCTCACTGCAACCTCTGCCTCCCAGGTTCAAGCGATTTTACAGGAATGCGCCACCACGCCCGGCTAATTTTGTATTTTTAGTAGAGACAGGGTTTCTCCATGTTGGTGAGGCTGATCTCAAACTCTCAGCCTCAGGTGATCTGCACGCCTCGGCCTCCCAAAGTGCAGGGATTACAGGCGTCAGCCACCACGCCCAGACTTATATATATATTTTTAAGTTAACTCTAAAACAGCCTCAGGCTGGTCCTTTAGGAGGTATTTCAAAAGGGCACTGTTATTATAGGAGATGACTTCATGCCTATTGTTTCTCCTGAAGACCTCCAATGGGACAAGATGTAGAGGTGGAGGACAGTGATGTTGATGATCTTGACCCCGTGTAGGCCTAGGCTAATGTGTGTATGTTTCTGTCTTAGTTTTACAAATGTTTAAAAGGTTAAAAAAAGTTTTTTAAATAGAAAAAAGCTTTTGAAATAAAGATATAAAGAAAGGCAATATTTTTGTACAGCTGTATGATGTATTTGTGTTTCTGAGGCAGGGTCTTGCTGTCACCCAGGCTGGAGTGCAGTGGCACTATCACGGCCCACTGTAGCCTTGGCCTCCTAGGCTCAATGCAATCCTTCTACTAGAGCCTCCCGATTAACTGGGACCACAGGCGCATACCACGACACTCGGCTAATTTTTATGTTTTTTTAAAGACAGGGTTTCACCATGTTGCCAAGGCTGGTCTCAAACGCCTGAGCTCAAGCAATCTGCCAGCATTGGCTTCCCAAAGTGTTAAGCTAAGTGTTACTACAAGAGTAAAAAAGTTAAAAAAAAAATTTTAAGTTTACACAGTAAAAAAGTTATAATAAGCTAAGGCTAATTTATTATTGAAGAAAACATTTTTATATAAAGTAGCCTAAGTGTACAGTGTCTATAAAGTCTATAAAGGTGTACAGTACTGTCTTAGTCCTTCACATTCACTTATCACTCACTCACTGACTCACCCAATGCAACTTCCAGTCCTGCAAGTTTCATTCATGGTGAGTGCCCTATACAGGTATACCATTTTTTACCTTTGAGACTGTATTTTTTATTGTACTTTTTCTATGTTTAGGTATTTTTAAACATATAAATACTTACTGTGTTACAACTGCCTATAGTATTCAGTACAGCGGCATGCTGTACAGGTTGTAGTCTAAGAGCAACAGACTATATATACCATATAGCCTAAGTGGGTAGTAGGTTATACATCTAGGTTTTTGTAAGTATACTCTATGATGTTCACACAGTGACAAAAGTGCATCAGAACATATTCCCGTTATTTAGTGAATAGCTGAATATTAAGTTACTACAGATTAGTTATGACTGAGCTGAGAAAACACATGCTAAAACAAAGACATACTGAGAGCTCTGATTCCTACCCCTTTAACCACTGTTGTACACTGCTCTCAAAGTCCACTTCCTAGTGCTTTAGAATATTTAAAATAGGCATTTTAATAAGAAGTAGATTGTAGGATCTTTATACTTACTGGTAAATGTTCAAGTAATGAAGTTACACTCTCAGACACATATATTATGCTTCCATCTGTCATGATTGCTAAAAAAAAACCATCAAGAGCCTGAAATTAAACATAATGATATGTTAAATGAAAAGAAAAAAGTATTTTGCAGGACAGAAATAAAAATCTGAGATAAATGACAAAGGATTTAATATGGAAATATCTAAAGTTCTGTCAAAATATAATACTAGCTTTCCCCCTTTACAATACCTTGGTATGTATCTTTGTTCATTTTTAAATGTTTCTGGAGAAAAAAAGTCTCTCTCTGTCCATCTATTGGACAACTTGTCTCTAAAAGATAGAGACAATGTTCTACGTTCATCACTAGGTATATTACATCATCCAACCATGTATATACAGTATTATGGCTTATTTGAAGATGCTAATGTCTCCAAAGCATACAAGACATCAACAATGTTTTGTAGGCACACAAAGGAACACTTTGTTATTATCACGGATATGTTAACACAGAGGTGTACATTTGAAGTTTAAGGAGATAAATGAAGAATAAAGTAAAAGGGAGTAGCAGGAAATTAAGGTGAAAAATTAGACTGAGTTCATATCATAAAAGGCTTTGAATGTAAGGTTAAGACATAAGAATTTTATTCTGTATACAATGGTAAGCCAACAGAAGATTTTAGGGCAGGGGGCTGTGCTTCAATAAGAGTAGTATGGAAGCAGGGTGTAAAATGGATTTAGAGGGAAAAGAAAATTCAGTTAGGAAAATCATAGTGGCTTTTGGAATAATTAAGGAAGTTAATGGGAATCTGAATGAAATCAGTAGTATTAAGAATAAAGAAAGTACTTTGAGCAAGCACTGAGAAATGTGAAGTTCGATTTCAGAAGAGAAGTCAGAGTAGGGAGTACAAGACTTAATAAAAAAGCAATTTTGTACTTTATACACTACAAGGTATTTTCATTTGAGAATCCTAGGCACAGAAGTGACAGCTGAAGAAATGAGATCTACAAAAGACAAATCCTAGAAGAATTATCTACATATAAGGGATGAGGAAGAGAAAAAGGCCAGAGAAAATGACAGAGAAGGCTGGGTGCAGTGGCTTACGCCTGTGACGGTAGCAATTTGGGAAGCCAAGGCGGGAAGAGTCTGAGACCAGCCTGACCAACATGGCGAAACCTTGTCTCTGAAAAAAATTAAAAAATTAGCCATGTGCGTGGTGGCACATGCCTATGGTCCCAGCTGCTTGGGAGGCTGAGGCGAGATCACATGAGCCCAGGAAGTTGAGGCTGCAACGAGCCACGATCATGTCACTGCACTCCAGCCTGAGCAACAGAGTGAGACCCTGTCTCAAAATAGTAATAAAAATTAAAATTACAAAAAAGAAAATCATAGAGAAGACAGAATACACTGTCATCAAGGAATCAATGGAAGAGAGAATGACAGTGAAGAGGAGAAGAATGGTTTGGTATAAAATGAGATAAAGAATAAGAAAATGAGAAATGAATTTTGGTGATTTTCAAAAAGTTATATTAACAAGAAGGCAAGTCAGACTACAATGAGTTTAAAAATGAGTACAAAAGCAGAAGGCTATTACAAGTCACTCATTCATGAACTTCAGAAGGGAAGAAAAAGGCAAACAGTTCTAAGGGGGTGAAGTATAAGAGAAGGCATTTGAAAAAAGAGCAAGTATATTTGTAGTCTAAGGGAAAGGAAGATCCAGTGGAGAAGTAGAAGATACACAGCAGAAAAGATACTATAAGAGGGATTCTTCTATTAAAATGGTTAACACACTAAATTCTAATTTCTTGTTTATTTAAATGGCTCTCGAAAAGGATAGTGACCTCTGGTAGGAACCATGTATATATTATTAATCCTTGTATCTGCAGCACTAGTGTAGCACAAGTAAAAATACTTGCAGTATATAATTTATAGAGCTGGGAGTTAGAGTAACCTTTCCTAACTCTATGTAATTTGACGAATATATAGAAAATGGTACCCTCCCCCTTGTCCCTTTCTTTTGGGAAAGAAATCTGGATATCACGAAGAACTTATTTTGAGTAGATGCCTATCTTCTAGAATGGCTCAAACAAACCCAGTCTTTGCTAATATAGAAGTAGAAATCTTGTCATTCGAGCAAACTCATGAATTATTTTTTTAAACCCTTTAGTACAGTAATGCCAGTATTATTATTTCATAATAGGGTCAAAAGTAGACAACTGTTCGCCAGGCTCACACCTGTAATCCCAGCACTTTGGGAGGCCAAGGCTGGTGGATCACCTGAGGTCGAGTTTGAGACCAGCCTGACCAACATGGTGAAAGTTCGTCTCTACTAAAAATAAAAAAATTAGCTCGGCGTGGTGACACATGCCTGTAATCCCAGCTACTTGGGAGGCTAAAGTGGGAGAATCACTTGAATCTGGGAGGCAGAGGTTGCAGTGGGCAGATTGTGCCACTGCACTCCAGCCTGGGCGACTGAGCAAGACTCCGTCTCCAAAAAAAAAAAAAAAAAAAAAGAAGACAAGTGTTCCTCAATTTCCCCATCCGAAAGCAAGAAACAGACACTATTGTCTACTTCATAAATACCAGCTATTATGACACATAGATACTAGTGTTTTCTTCATAAGAGTATTGTAAGGATTCAGTGAGTTAATATATAAAAATTATTCACTTATTTTTCTGATTTAAAGTACAGGTTTAAATGTTTATATTTATACTCTAACATTTTCGAATGGTAACATTTCTGCTGAATACATAAAGAATTAATCACACAATTAATTGTCCCATCTAAAATACAAACAGAAAAATAACTCAAGTTGCAAAATACTCTACCTTGCTTTAGACTTGAGACGTGGCCATAATCTATTTATGATTATGTATTAACATAATCTATTTATGATTATGTATTAACAAGGCATACCTTGTTTTATTGTGCTTCGCTTTATTGAACTTCAGTTACTGGGTTTTGTTTTGCTTTTTGTTTTTTCACAAAGTGAAGGTTTGTAGCAACCCTGGGTCAAGCAAGTCTATCAACATCATTTTTTTAAATAGCATGTGTTCACTTTGTGTCTCTTGTGTCACATTTTGGTAATTCTTGCACTATTTCAAACTTTTTCCATTATTATTATATCTGTAATGGTGATTCGCCCACATAAGGTGGCGAATTTAAATGTTGTGTGTGCTCTGACTGCTCCACCAACTCACTGGCCATTCCCCCATCCCTCTCCCTCTCCTTGGAGCTCCCCATTCCCTGAGACACACAACAATATTGAAATTAGGCCAATTAATAACTCTACAATGGCCTTTAAGTATTCAAGTGAAAGGAAGAGTCCCTCATCTCTGACTTTAAATCAAAAGCTAGATGTGATTAAGCTTAGGGAGGAAGGCATGTCAAAAACTGAGACAGGCCAAAAGCTAGACCTCTTGCAACCAAACAAGTAGCAAAGTTGTGAATGAAAAAGAAAGGTTTTAGTGAACACATGTATGATAAGAAAGTGAAACAGCCTTATTCCTGATATGGAGAAAGTTTGAGTGGTCTGTACAGAAGATCAAACCAGCTACAACATCCCCTTAAGCTAAAGCCTAATCCAGAGCAAGGCCTTAACGCTCTTCAATTCTGTGAAGGCAGAGAGAGGTAAGGAAACTACAGAAGAAAAGTTCGAAGAGAACAGAGGTTGGTTCATGAGGTATAAGGAAAGAGGCCATCTCCATAACATAAAAGTGCAAGGTGAAGCAGCAAGTGCTGATGTAGAACCAACAGCAAGTGATCTGGGAGACCTAGGTAAGATCATTGATGAAGGTTGCTACACTAGATACCAGAGTTTCAGTGCAGATGAAACAGCCTTCTACTGGGAGAAGATGCCATCTACAACTTTCATAGTTAGAAAAGAGAAGCCAAAGCTGGCTGCAAAGCTTCAAAAGACAAGCTAACTGTCTTGTCAGGGGCAAATGCAGCTGGTGACTTTTAAGTGGAAGCCAATGTTCATTTGCCATTCTGAAAGTCCCAAAGTCCTTAAGAAGTATGCCCTGTAAATAGAGCAACAAACCCTGGATGACAGGACATCTAATGACAGCACATCTGTTGACAACATGGCTTACTGAATATTTAAAGTCCACTGTTGAGACCTACTGGTCAGAAAAAATAGATTTCTTTCAAAATACTATTGCTAACTGATAGTGTACTTGGTTGCCCAAGAGTGCTGATGGAGATGTACAAGGAGATTAATGTTGTTTTCATGCCTGCTAACACAACACCCATTCTGCAGCCCATGGGTCTAGGAATAATTTTGACTTTCAAGTCTTATTTAAGAAATACATTTCATAAGGCTACAGCTCCCACAGATAGTGATTTCTGTGATGGATCTGGGCAAAGTCAACCAAAAACCTTCTGGAAAGAATTCACCCTTCTAGATGGCATGAGAACATTTGTGATTCATGGGAGAAGGTCAAAATATCAACATTACCAAGAGTTAAGAAGAAGTTGATTCTAACCCTTGTGGATAACTTTGAGGGGTTCAAGGTGTCAGTGAAGGAAGTAACTGCAGATGTGGTGGAAACAGCAAGAGAATTAGAATTAAAAGTGGAGTCTGAAGATGTGACTGATTGCTGCAATCTGCTAATAAACCCGAACTGATGAGGAGTAGCTCCACTGATGAGTAAAGAAAGTGATTTCTTGAGATCGACTCTACTCCTGAAGAAGATGTGAATACTGTTGACATGACAGCAAAGGATACAAAATATTACATAAATTTAGTTGATAGAGCAGCAGCAGGGTTTGAGAGTACTGACTGTAATTTTGAAAGAAGTTCTACTCTGGGTAAAATGCTATCAAACAGCATTGCACATTACAGAGAAATCTTCTTGAAAGGAAGAGTGAATCGATGTGGCAACTTCATTGCTGACTCATTTTAAGAAATTGCTGTAGCCACCCTAACCTTCAGCAACCACCACCCTGATGAGTTAGTAGCCACTGACACTGAGGCAGTACCTTCCACCAGCAAAAAGATTAAGACTCGCTGAAGGCTCAGATGATTGTTAGCATTTTTTAGCAATAAAGTATTTTTAAATTTAGGTATGATCAGCATCTTTTCTATAAAGCTATTACACACCTAATAGACTACAGGGAAACAAAACAATTCATGTGACTCATTTTATTGAAATATTAGCTTTATTGCAGTGGTCTGGAATTCAACTCGCAATATCACCAAGGTACACCTGTATATTAAGTCACCCTGTGATTTCTTTTTTGAGGAAAATAAAACTTTCAAAAATTAAATCTGGACATACCTCTAACATTAATTGTGTAAACTCTTCATTACTAAGGAATGTAGGTTTCCAGTCCTGTCGAATTTCACTAGCATCTGACTGTGCAGTGATTTCTGTAAACAGATTGACATATTAGTGGCATACTCCAACCACCAGAGGAGTACAAAAGCCCTACAAGTTGTCTTGTCTCTTCCCACTCTAATTAAAGATGACAACCATAGGCATTAACATTTATTGGGTAGATATCAAGAGGTCCAGGTTTTGGTATGATGAAGTATTTGAGATAACATGGCAAGTTATCTCCTTGGATTTGGTCTCTTGGTAATACCAGTCTCTTCAGTTTTTCTCTTGGTGCTCTGATAGTTATGTTGTTGATGGGCCTGAGATTGCTTCCTATTTGACACAATGACCAAAGGAGATTTTTGCTCCAAGAATTTTGAAGAAATTCTTTTTTTCCTTTTCCTTCCCTTGCCATTCAAATAGCAATATCTAGAGCAGCACTAGGGAAATTAGCTGAAAAAGGCCAAAGAGGTCACTAGGTTTGCTTTCAACAAAAAAGGCCTTAGGCCTGCCTACTGCTGGGCAAAAAGCTTCTTCCCAATCTTAAGTGCTCTATCTTAATTAATCAAAGAGACTAAATTAACATTTTACGCAAAAACTTTACTACAGTAATATTCCCACGGTGATTTTTCTTAGTGTCCTCTTTGTACAATAGCAGAGAGCTGGTCAAAAATTTGGAGATCCCTGCTGTGGGACATACGTTTGTCACAATTATTACTATTTTATTTCACTACATACTTCTAATAGACTTAGTTATGAAAAAGCTATTCATAAATGATGAAACCTAGTAACAAATGTTTTTCTATTTTTAAATGTAGACATATTAAAACAAGCAGGCAGAATAAAAATCTATGTCATAGACTATATTCTACAAAATATACTCTACTTTGTAGTAAGAAGTATAAACTAAATTCTGATTTTATCATCAGATAGAGAAATACAGCATACTGTCCCTCATCAAAAGTTAGCATATTAGAAATGCCTGTAGTGGAATATGAAGAGTAACTAAGAAGTAGAGCTACTAAATGTGTGGAATATAATTGTGCTTTTCAAATTCACATCAATTATATACACTTGGGAAAAGGATTTAAATCCACAAACAAATCCAGTCAAGTTTCATTCAACATAGGCCTATTTTAGGATGATATGTATATAAAATCCTTTTACCTTAACAGAAATATCATTTTTGTGAGAATTATGTATCTGATTTTGAAAAAAAAAATTACCTAATGCCAAAATTCATCCTCTATTGTCAGGGGGAAATATATGCATTTCATTTCATTCAACAACCATTTATTGAACTCCTAGTATCTTTGGACTGATTTCAATGAGTGTGCCATTTAACAATAGGCACTGAGGTTAGTGAGATACTATTTGTAGAGGTAAAATGTAATAATAGTGGTGGCAATAAATATTGACATGTTTACAAAAGAATCAACAGAATTTGGCAACTGTGATACGGTGCTAAGGAAGCTGAAAAAAAATCCTAAAATTTTTTCAGGTTTAAGTCTTAGGTGACTAAAAGGATGGTGGTATAAAAATGAAAAAAGGCAAGTTAAGAGAAAGAGGTAACTTGACAAAATGAAAATAAATTCAATTTTAGATGCACTGAGTTTGAGGACATGCAAAAGAAAGATCTAGAAGTTATCTGGAAATATATGGCTAAAATGTTTGCATCTAAAAATAGAAATCTGGTAGTTTAATAGAGACACAATAGCTGAAGCTATGGAATGAGATAAGCAAGAGAAAGAGTGTACAGAAAGCAAGAGAACAAGGATAAGACTTAGGAATGTCACATTTAGAGGGTAGAAAGAGAGGAAAGAAGTTAGTTTCAGTTAGACAAGGGGAGGTGAAAGTACAATATAAGGGAAGCCAAGGGAGGAGGGATAAAAATTTCCAGTGCTGTACAGATGCAGAAGAAGATGAGGTATAAGAAAAAGCTATTGCTTTATTGAGGGATAGGAAGGTAATGTCATTAGTGAAATTAACAAAAACAGTTTCAACGAGTGGTGGAGCATAAACCAGTCCGGTAAGGCATTACCAACTGAGAAGGCGGAAGTAAAACAGAGGCACTAATTACTAACTGTCCTGAGTTTAACAGTTTCATTTGCATTTGAAAAAGGAAATCTCCTTTTACAGTTTTTTTTTTTTAAATCTATTATGTTACCAAAATTCTTAATATTCTTTAAATTTTCTTTCCATGACTCATTTGTCAAGATGATCTTCTTCTATTAACAAATATTTATTTTATAGCGTTGATTTACTAGATATACATTGAACCTTTTAAAATGACACATAAGAACTTTATACTATCTAGTTTTTTCCTTTCTTTCAAATACACCCATAATTTTCCAACACGAACATGCTTCAGTGACAATGAAGTCTCCCTGCCTCTCTGCTTTTGCACATATTCCCTTTGTGTGACATGCTGTCTTCCTTAATCTAAAAGACTCAGTTGAAAAATCAACTATTTTTAAAGTCTCCCTGACATACTCTTTCCTGTGTTTCTGCTGCAAACAGTTTACAAGCACTACTCACATTTGTAATTATGTGCTTACATGTTTGTCTGCCCTGGCTTGACTTACTTGAAATCCAGAACTGTTACCCTGCATCATGAGGATTTAGCATGTAGTAGGCACGGAGTAAATGTTTGTTGAATGAAAGAATGAACATATTAGGAAATCTTTTAAAATGCAATTGATTTCTCTCTCTTAAAAAAGCCAAGGAAGCATTCAATCTTAAGCATCTCTGCCAAGATTCTAACTAATGCTTTGAGAGTCTGTTCCATTTTACAAAGTTAAAAATTTACCTTTATGTTTTCGTAAAAAATCAATGCTTTTCTGCAGAACAGTAGATTTGTCCATCTTTCTAGCATTACCAGGAAGCATGGATCCCAGTTCTTTAATGAGAACATTAAATTGATCTCTACGTTTCTTTTCAGATTTGTTTCTAGATACTCTATGAAATGAAAAATATGCATTTTTTAAACAATCCATTTAATTACACAAGTAGTTTAATACAATGTTAATTTAGACATGACACAGCACGTACTTCTATCAACATAGATGGCAACAAATATCTCCTAGGTTACCAACAATATACAGTTAATTTGGGCAATAATTTTTCAGCTTAGTTTACTACTACAGAAAATTTTACAAATCATGCATTTGACATACATGTTTTTATGAAAATGCCACTAAGAAAAACTGCATTCAAATCACAAGTTTTATTTAATCTAATACTTCCAGTGATTGTTAACTTATATGGTTATTATAAATATATGTACTAAATGAATAAAGACGCTATTCTGTGTGAAGCAGTAACCAGTAAACAAAGAGCTATTGAGAAAAATAAACTTGATTACTTATAAAACAATCATTTTATGATACCTGTAATTATCTGCTTTGAAGTTAGATTTTCTAATTCAGTCTGTTTAAGCAAAGCATACTACTTTTCCAAAAGGTCAGAAGATATTTAATTTATAAACTACATACCAATATTCTAAGTTCTTCCACCTTGCTAATATATCTAAACTCCTAAAGCACATAGCTTTTGGAAATCATTAATTCACTATTTATTTACCATTATATTTATCTATTATTCATTTATTTACTATTTTATATCTCTAATCAAACTACCTTTTTGCTTTGTCCTTGTCATCTTCTTCCACCAACCCATCAAAAATACTACTGTCATCTCTAAAAGAAAGTGGATAGAGAAAGAGCAGACTCACTAAGCAACAGCAATATTAAAATGACATGTAAATCAACTCAGTTATGCCCTATGATTTTTGTAAAGTTAATGAGTTATAAAATTCAAACTACTAACCTATTTCCTAGTAAACATTTGAAAATCAAAATTCAGTAATAATTTTATTTTTAAGCTTATTACATAAATTGTAAAAGTATTTATACTTAGCTATATTATGAACACATCACGCTAAACAAGAATTTAACCAGTTTAAATATCTTGTTTCAAACTTTTAGTAATCAGTGCAAACTTACAGAAAGTCAGTGTTTGCCATTATATAAAATTATTTTTGTTAACTATAACAGCATAATTTTTTTCTTAGATATTTACTTTATAAAACCACAAATTACTTGTAAACATCACAATCTAATGCATTAACTTATATTTATACATTTCATTCATTTACTAATCCATTTGACAAGTATGTATTAGCATTCATGTGCTCTGTTCTGGACATGTTTAGTAAGCAATGAACAAGACATTTAGCTGCTTTCCTATAGTTTTTCCTTTTTTTCTGGAGACAGGGTCTTACTCTGCTGCCCAGACTGGAGTGCAGTTGCACAAACATGGCTCACTGCAGCCTCAACCTCCTGGGTTCAAGAAGTCCTCTTGCCTCAGCCTCCTGAGGAACTGGGACCACAGGTACATGCTACCATGACTGGCTAGTTTTTTAAATATTTTTGTAGAGATGGGGTCTTGCTATGTTGACCAGGCTGGTCTTGAACTCCTGGGCTCAAATGACCTTCCTATCTCAGCCTCCTAAAGTGTTGGGATTACAGATGTGAGCTGCCATACCCAGCCTCATTTTCTAGTAGATAGAAATAAGTATAAAAATGGGAGATGAGGCCAGGCGCAGTGGCTCACGCCTGTAATCCCAGCACTTTGGGAGGCCAAGGCGGGCGGATCACGAGGTCAGGAGATGGAGACCAACCTGGCTAACACGGTGAAACCCAGTCTCTACTAAAGATACAAAAACTTAGCCGGGCGTGGTGGTGGGCACCTGTAGTCCCCGCTACTCAGGAGGCTGAGGCAGGAGAATGGCGTGAACCCAGGAGGCGGAGCTTGCAGTGAGCTGAGACTGCACCACTGCACTCCAGCCTGGGCGACAGAGCGAGACTCCGTCTCAAAAAAAAAAAAAGAGATGAGTTTTAATTTTTTTTAAAGGGGTGATGTTTTAGTTACAAGAGTCTGAGTGGTTAGTGGGGAACATGTGAGCTAGGATCTAAGTCACAAGAAGGGGCTGGCTATGGGAAGATGTAAGGAAAGACTATTCCTAAAAAATAAAATCAAGAGCACTGGGGGCTAACTCAACCCTAGGAGCAATATTAAAGTTTCTGCCGATTTATGAGGTTTTATATAAATTCACTATTCACTCCTTTAGCCACACCTTTCTATGGCCTATAAAGGCCTATATGCTATCAAATGGAATCACTATGGAGATCACCTGTAACCTCCTATCATGGTGGAGGTGCATGTATGAACTTTGGGGATTCTATGTAGGCCCTGAAATTTATAAAAAATTTTTGTATGTATATGAATTTTCCGAGGACAGAGTTCATAACTTTCACGACATTCAGAGATAAGGAACCCATATTAATAATCACTGCTTTATGTCTGAAAACACAAATGTCATCCCCAGATGTCATACTATCTAGAATAGGAAAAGCATAATGCCAAATTCATATTTTATCCATCAAAGGCAGTAAAGAAATATCTTCTCCAAGAAAAAGACTATCATTAATTCCACCTGTAACTATGGCACAGTTCAAAGCTATTGACCTAGTGCAGGCAGGCCTCTTTAAGGAAGTTTCTTGCTCCTCAGATGTTAAGTTCTGGTGGAGTATACATCTTTACTATCTAGCTCATAAAAAGGGAGAAAAGCTGTCCCAAGATGTCAAAAGTCACTTCTGTGTACAAGTCTAGCTGCAAAACTCTTAAATCCCCAATGGATGGAGCACACCGAACAGTGCAATAAATGCATAACAACTTTAATGTCAGACAAACCAACACAAGTAAAAATTCCAGATCATATCTTACTAGCTATGTGACTTTAAACAAGTTATTTAACCTCTCTGACCTACAGTTTTCTCATTTGTAAAATCTTGCAGAATTATTGAGGTTAAATAACATGTAAAAAAGTATTCTGTACATTTGCTGTCAGAGTAGATGCTTTAAAAATGTTGTTGGATTATATCAAATTTAAGATATTATTGACTGTTAAGATCACCATTTTATGTGCCCTTAAGAAAAAGAGTGCTACCAATTAAATTATCATAAGATGCTAAAATGTAAAAAACAAAGACAACTTAAAGTCTTTTCTACTTTTACTTTAGGTTCAGGGGTGTATGTGTAGGTTTTTCATGTGGGTAGACTATGTGTCGCTGAGGTTTGGTGTACCAATGATCTCACCACCCAAGTAGTGAGCACAGTACCCAATAGTTTTTTAACCCTCACTGCCCCCTTCCACCCTCCTCCAAAAATTTCAAGTATTAAAATCAAAGGAATATGGAGATTTACCCTTTTCCCAAGAGTAAGATGTAAAGATTATAATTTTAACTAATGAAATCCTAATTATAGTTACCTCTTATCAGTCACAAATGCTAAGATGCTTGAAGGGATGAAGTTAGGTAAGAAGAAAAAGGACTCTAGAAGGTTCCAAGGAAACATTTGCAACTGTCAGAATTTCCTTCAGAGCAGCTATGACCAAATCACTAAAAATTACAGGTCAGGACTCATTTAAAACACACAAGCCATATGCTGCTGACTTTGGCTCTGGAAAATACTGATATACCTTACTTATTTTTTTACACTATATTTGTTTAATACAGAAACTGAATGCAATAGTAATTATGTTTAGGCATAAAACTCCTATCCATTTCATATAGACCATTATTCTAATAGTGCATTTTAAAATAACTATATATAACTTGAGTCTTCAAAAACATACCTGTCAACAATCGAGCTCATTTTACTACAGCTTACGGTAAACAACATAACATACTACGTTTTCGTCTTGTAGTAGACATTTGTACTTCTCCTTAGGTGAAAAGAAAAATAAATGGTCATTAGTTTTCTAAAAATCTTACTTCCACCAAGTTATCTTGAGAAATACTATATGTTATCACAGAGACTTCAAAACGTTTTGTTTGTACTGAAGACCAGAACATTATTTTCAAGCAAATACCTATGGCTGAGGTACATTTGAGGCTTCTTTTTCCCTCCTAAAAAACAACTACAAAAAAAAAAGTAATTCAGGCTCATATTAACTTTCTCTTTACTATCAATCAAAATAAAATGGACATTCTCAATATTCAGTATATATTTGACTATATAACCACAAATAGTCTGTAATAACACCATCTATTCCGCAATAAATATTTGTTGAAAGCCTATTTTCTGCTAAACAGTACAGCAGGGTTTGGGCACATAACAGTGAAAGACACAGTCCCTGTAGGAAAAATTTGCAACTGAGCAGGAAGATAGAAATCTAAATAATTATAGTAAGAGGTATAATGAAGGTATATACTGTGTAATGCTATCACTGGGCAAGGAACAATTATGTCTACCCGTGGGAATTAGAGGGGGGAAACAAGAGGAAATATTCTTGATGACAGTAAGTCTGTCAGGGAGTCAAAATTCTTTTTTAATGCAAATATGGTGCAGGCATGGGCAGCATCACCATCCTCTGAGAGCTTGTTTTCAAAGGCAAAATCTTAATAAACCAGATCTACATTTTCACAAGGGCTCCATGTGATAATGTATGACCACTTAAGTTTGAGAAGCAAAAGGCTGGAGGACAGAAACAGGTAATAGGTGAAAGAATTTCAAGCGATAGGAATGGCAATTTGTAAAGGCACAGGCCTTAGTGAGACAAAAGAATATCGTATTTGAGTAACTAAGAGGTTTAGCATTTTCCTTATGAAAAACCTGGGATGTTACAATTTAAAGTTTTAATTACTAGACCATAAAGTTTGAGAATACAAGTGGTAAACTGGCAAAGGCAAGTCAAGTACAGGACAGTCTTACTATAAAGAGTCTCATACCCAAATTGAAGGAAGTAAAACTTACTGCTTTAAAGCTGGATCACAAGCCTAAAATTTGTCTCTCTATATTCTATAGGTTGAGTATCCCTAATCTGAAAACCTGAAATCCAAAATGCTCCAAAATCTGAAAGCTTTTGAGCATCAACACAATGTTCAACATTCAAAGGAAATGCTCAATGGAGCATTTCTAAACCAGAGAAGATTAAAGATATTACAAGAACATGAGATTCTAAACATTCAGTCACTGTTTTCAAATGCACCTTCATGAAAGGAAATGAGAATAACCCTGGTAACATTGCTGCATTGCCTGTATGGTTACGGCTGCAAAAGTAGAACTGTGAGGGGCTCAGAATATTTTTTTTTCTTTTTGTTTTTGAGATGGGGTCTTAGTCTGTTGCCTAGGCTGGAGTGCTGTGGCATGATCATAGCTCACTGCTGCCTTGAAATCCTGGGCTCAAGCAATCCTGCCACTTCAGCCTCCTGAGTAGGCTGGGATTAAAGGTGCTCACTACCATACCCAGGGCTAAGAGTTTTTAAAAGAAAATGAGTGGCAGAGTCAAAGATAGAAATAATAAAATGAAAAGGACTAACACCAGGATGAAATGATGTGATTTTAAGTGTCTGAGGTAGCATCAGCAGATGGAACACAGAACTACAGAATTTTAGAGGTAGAAGAGAATTTAAAGACCACCTAAGTACATCCCTCTGGTCCAACAGACATATTTATCTTCATGGTAAAAACTGAGGCTGATTCTATCACTAGAACAAGAAGAACAGTATAAAAGTAATAGGGCAAATTTCAGTGAATTCAAAAATAATTGTTAACAGTAAAAAGTTCAAAAGGCCAGATCTGAGCCTTATAAGGCACCCAGTAAGCCATCGGTATGGCTTAATTATCAAAAAGTAGAAAATAAAACAAACTACCAAAAAAAAGGGCGGGGGGTGGTGGCGGGGACTGGGCAACACCAAGAATTAAGGGTTATACTACAGGAAGAGCCTTGCTGACTACTAGAAGGGTAAATCCAATATAGTTTAGAAGATGCAGGCTGATGCTTTATTAGGCTGTTTTACTACTGTCGTTAACAATATTCTTCTAAAAATTATTTGTTGTCCAGCTAATAGAACAACATAACATCTCTCTCTCTCTTTTTTGAGACGGGGTCTCCCTCTGTGGCCCAGGCTGGAGTGCAGTGGCGCGATCTCATCTCATTGCAACCTCCGCCTCCCAGGTTCAAGCGATTCTCCCGCCTCAGCCTCCTAAGTAGCTGGGATTACAGGCCCGGACTACCAGAAGCCAGCTAATTTTTATATTTTTAGTAGAGATGGGGTTTCACCATATTGGTCAGGCTGGTCTCGAACTCCCGAACTCCGGTGATCCACCCGCCTCAGCCTCCCAAAGTGCTGGGATTACAGGTGTGAGCCACCATGACCGGTCAGATATAACTCTTAACAGTCTAGCACAAGATCTTCGTCTTTCCAGCCAATTGACATACACATTTTACTTAAGGGAAAGGGAAAGGAATAAGTAAAATAGGCTGGACATGCACCCTAGAGCAAATGTTAGAAGATTTCCCTAAACTTTTTTAAATGGTGTCAAATTAACTTTAACAAGACAAACTGGTAAGGTGGAACAGCCCAAATACTTTGTTTGCAGACTACTGCAAGTCTCACACTTTCAATTCAGAGAGAGACTAGCTAGAGTCACACTTGTCCATGCTGTGGAGTCTAAGGATACAGATGCCATGCCACTTTCCTACACAAGCTGAAGTGGAATGTCAAACATATAATCTAATATAGAATACATTTCATTATTTTTTAAGTTCGACATCAGACCACAATGATAGGCAATGTCTTCAAAAGGATCAGCTGCAGTTACTGGAATCCAAAATTCACCAGTTATATTTAAAGTAACTAAAATAGTATAATTGGATTGTTTTATAACACAAAGGATAAATGCTTGAGGGGATGATATCCCATTTTACATGGTGTAATTATTATATATTGCATGCCTTTATCAAAACATCTCATGTACCCCATAAATAAATATATATACTAGGTACCCACACAAAGTAAAATTAAAATTAAAAATTCCAAAAAACAAAGTTCCCCAATTATAAAGGATCAAGTTACAGCTAGGAATCAAATGCTCCTTTACTTAAGCAACTTGAGATCAGAGTCATCTGGTGATATGACTTCCCAGCTCAACATGCATCACATTACTATTTTATTCATACACACGCGCATTTCCCCAATTTCTCAATATCATAATTTTGGTTAGGTGGTTATATTTGGAGTTAACATCATTATGACTCCGTAAATGCCAATTCACAGCTGAGCCATATAGTATACTATAATCACTTTTCCTTTTGAGCAGTTTTTTCTAGAGTTACCATTTCATTGTTTACCTAGTTTTGTTTATACTTACCACCAACTTAGCTACAAATTGTTCCCTGTCTATATCTACTATTTCTTCAAACACATTACACATTCTACCAATTTCACCTTCTCACAGCCGTATCTCTAGAAAATCTTCCAACCTGTTTCTATTGGGACTGGAAACTATCTACTAACCTGAGGACCAGCTGTCTTCTTGTGATCATTATTCATCATCATCCTGGTGATTCCCTGGGTCTCTAGTTAGGTCATATTCCCTGTTACTTGTATCCTATGCCTTCATCTTTTTTAGTTTACTTCTTTATTTTTGTTGAGTAATTCCTCCAATAACTGCCTAAGAAAGGGGACATGACAGGCAAATTTTTTAAGACTTCATAAGTCTAAAACTGTCATTAGTCTATCCTTAATCAATAGTTTAGTTGGATACTGAATACCTGGTTGAAAATCACTTTTCCCTCTGAATGCTGAAGGCTCCACTATCTTCTAGCTTCCAGTGTGGTGTCAAGAAGTGCAAAGCCATTCTGATTACCGATCCTTTAGATGTGACCTGTTACTTATTTCACTCTGGAAGCTCCTTTGTTTTCTAAAATTGAACAGTGATGTGCCCTGTTTTGGCTTGTTTTTATATCTGTACTGGTCACTCGACAGGCTTTTCCTAACTGGTAACTCATGTCCTCTAATTGTGGAGAGTTTTCTTGAGTTGTTCTCTATTCTTTGTTTTTCCCCTCTGTTTCCTTTCTCTCCTTCTGGAGCACTTATTTGAACATTGGAGATCCTGGACAGTTGTAATTTTCTTATTTTTTCTCTACCATTTTCCATTTCTTTGGCTCTTTGCTCTACTTTCAATAGATTTTATTTTTCAAACTTTCCAATGAGTTTTTCGTTTCTAATTTCATTTCTTACTGTTTCTCGTTCATATTTCATGGATATACCATCCCTCTTACCTTTATCTAAAGTTTGCGTTTAACTTTCGCCTGCCTAACTGCTCTCCATTTCCCCTAACTTGGTGTTTTACCTTTTGGTTTGGCCTTTGTCTTGCACATAAGAGGCTTTTCCTCAGCTGTCTACTGATCTCTGAACATGAGCTCATATTTAAGGGTAAGCACTAAAAAAACTGAAGCTCTGTGTGATACAGCTTGCTGACTGTTAACTTTACTGTAGGGCTATCAGGTTGAAATATTTCTTTGGGGAATTCTCAATGTCAGAATCTTTAGATCTTTTCTTTTAAGATGATTATAATTCAGAGAAAAGAATTATGTATCTTCTCAACTCTTGCCTGAAGAGTATAAAAACCTGGCACCCTGGGTTCTTAACCCTTCTATTTTTAACATGTCACCCCCATTCTCAGCCATGTTTGTGGCTCCTTTATTTTATCCTTACTAGGGAATAAATCTCCAGACTTCTGCTAAGATAGGAAAAAGGTGGTCGCTTTGGTTCCAAAGTTAAGAAAAGGATCCATGGAATATAATTACCCCTTAAATAGATTTGCAACAAATCATCCTGTTTTAGTGCCGCCATCACTCCTATTTCCAGAAATAGTTTTCAATTCACGAAAATTATAGAGGTTCTATAGTGCCAAGAAGTTTGTTTCAGCTTTCCCACAGCAGGCTTAAGATCCTGGGATTTGCAGAAAGTTACTATGCTCCCTTTTGCAGTCCCAAATTTTGTTGCTACTGTTTCTTCTCCATTCTCTCTGTCCTGTTATGTCTTTCATAAAAATCTTCTTACTTTAGCTTCAGTGAGGTTTCAAGAGAAAATGAAATTTAATTGTATTGTTTGCCATCTCTAGCAGTTTCCCATATTCTTTCTTCATCACTCTTAATTAGGCTTTCAGCCCCACCACTCCACTCAAATTGCTCACTCTTATTAGTTATCCCAAATCTCCATATTGCCAAGTCTAATGGCTGTTTTATTCTCTATTTGACCGTTAAGCAATATGTGATGTAGATGACCACTTCTGCATTTATTAAATACTTTCTTTTCTTGGTTCCAGTGACAGAATATTCTCCTGCTTTTCTACTCATCTTGCTGGCTGCTCCTTCTCCTCTAATTAATACTGGCATGTGCCAGGGCTGAATCCTTCTAAATCTGTATACACTTCCTAGATAAATCACACTTCTACATGCCAATGACTTCCAAATCCGCACCCCTAGAATAGATTGTCAAATGCAGTCAGATATCCAACTGCTTTTTAGACATTTCTACAGATTTTAAAGGTGTCCAAAATGTCATATACTTAAAACAGAACACTTAACTTTCTTCTGTGAATTTGCTTCTCTCCCAGTTTTTTTCCCCCAAACTGATATCCATATACTCTCCCCATCATTTACTGTATTCCAGTCACACTATGCTCTTTGCTCTTTATGTTCCTCAAACATTTCATTGTCTTTCTTGTTCTCACTACCTATAAAGCTCTGCTCTCAGATCTTCACACAGCTGGCTCCTTTTGCCATTCCAATCTCAACTAAAATTCCCCTTTTTCAATTAGGCTATCTCTGACTGCCTAATGAAAGCAGTCACCAGTCTCTACCACATTATCCCTTTTTTTGTATGTGTAAGACAAGGTCTCACTCTGTCTCCCAGGCTGGAATGCAGTGGCACAATCACAGCTCACTGTAGCCTCAACCTCCTAGGCTCAAGTCCTCCTGCCTCAGCCTCCCAAGTAGCTGGGATCACAGGCATATGTCATCATGCCCAGCTAATTTCTAAATTTTTGGTGGAGATGGGGTCTTCACCAAAAATGTTTGGTGCCCAGGCTGGTATCAAACTTCTAGGCTCACACAGTCCTCCCACCTGAGCCTCCCAAACTGCTAGGATTACAGGCACAAGGCTTACAGTGCCCAGCCTTACACTATCCATTTATCCATTTTAGTTCTCTGCACAGGACAAACCACAAATTTCTCACTTGTGTATTATTTGTGTTTCTCACTTGTGTATTATTCTTCTTCTAGAAGGCAGTTCTCACGACAGCAGGGACAGCTTCTGTCTTGTTCATCACTGAATCCCCAGTATCTAAAGTAATTATCAGAACATAGCTGGTACTACATTTGGTGGTAAATTAACACACAAAAATTTTTTAAAATTAAACTTTCCTTAAATTAGTGTGTCTAAATAGTTGATGGATTCTTTTATTTTTCTGGAAAAATATCATTTTATGATGCATTCTAAGATGCACCTTTCTTTACCTTTTGTACTCTTTGGATCTTTTAAACTGATTCTTCAGGAAACTATAGGTTCAAGGTACTCTTCTATATGACCAACCATAAGTCTCAGAATTCTGTTTAAACAAGAAAAAATGTTAGATTTATTCAACTTACATAGAAGTTTATCATTAAAAGGGTTTTTAAATAATTTTTAAACATAAAATTTAGAACTCTGTCACAAAAATGTATATAACCAATTTTAAATTCTATAAATTGTTTCTAAAAGAAAAATAACTTAAAACATGAATAAACTAAAACAATCACTTAATTTTGGTACAGAAGTTAAAAGATAAAAGTATTAAAAAACTGTAACTATAAAAATGTTAATGAGTATACAACATAAAAGGATAAAATTGTGACATCAATAACAAGGGGAGAGTAAGAAAGTTAAATTTTTATACGCAATTGAAGTTAGATTGCTGTACGCTTAAGACAGACTGTTTTAACTATAAGGTGTTTTTATATATAAGCCCCATGGTAATCACATGAGGATTGACACAAGAAAATGAGAGGGGAGTCAAAGCACAACTACAATAAATAAATAAATAAACAAACAAATAAATAAATAAGAAACACAGAGAAAAACAGGAGGAAAGGAAAAGAGGGACAACAGCACTACAAGAAAGACAGCAAGCCCTTCTCTATCAGTAACTACTTTAAACGTAAATGGATTAAACTCCTCAATCAAAATACATGGAGTGGCTGAATGGATTAAAAAAAAAAAAAAAAAAGAACCAACTGCATGTTGTCTCCAAGATTCACCTCAGATTTAAGAACAGAAGCTGAAAGTGAAAGAATGGAAAAATATATCCCATGCAAATGGCAGCCTAAAGAGTATAAGTGACCATACTTAGATAAAATAGATGTAAAGTCAAATACAACAAAGAAGGACATTATATAGTAATAAGAGTCAATTCATTAGGAAAATATAGCAATTATAAATATATATACACCCAACATCAGAGGACCCAAATATGTTAAGCAAACATCAATAGAACTGAAGGGAGAAACAGCTGATACAATAGTAGCAGGAGATGTCAATACCCCACTTTCAATAATGGACAGATAATCCAAGAGAAATCAAGAAGGAAAGCACAGACTTAAACAGTGTATCAGTACAGTCATCCTTCATTATCTGAGATGGACTGGTTCCAGGACCCCCCACCAAATATTAATATCAAAATCTGCAGATGCTTAAGTCCCTTATATAAAATGATGTAGTATTTGCATATAACCTATGTGCCTCCTCCCCATACTTTAAATCATCTCTGGATTACTTATAATGCATAATAGAATGTAAATGCGATGTAAATAGGTGTTACACTATATTGGTTTCTTTATTGGTTTCTTAAATTTGTATTATTTGTAAATGGTTTTATTCTCTGAATATTTTTATCCACAGTTGGTTGAATCCACAGATGTGGAACCTTCAGATACAGAAGGCCAACTGTATAGACCAAATGGACCTAACAGACATACACAAAACATTCCACCCAACAACAGCAGAATACACATTATTCTCCAGTACACAGAGAATGTTCTCTAGGACAGATCACCTAATAGGGCACAGAACAAGTTTTAACAAATTTAAGGTTGAATTATACTAAGTATCTTCTCTGATCACAGTGAAATGAAAATAGAAATCAGTATCAGAAGGAAAACTAGAAAATTCATAAGCAGATGAAATTTAAACACACTGTTGAATAACCAAAGAGTCAAGGAAGACATCAGAAGAGAAATTAGAAAACACCTTGAGACAAACGAAAACACAACATACCAAAATGTATGGGATGCAGCGAAAGTGTTCTGACAGGGAATCTTATTTCAGTCAATGACTGCATTAAAAATGAAGAAGGATTCCTGCCAGCAGGTGTGCTTAAAAAAAAAAAAAAAAAGATCTCAAACAACGCAACTTTATACCTCAAAGAACTAGAAAAAGAAGAACAAAGCCCATAGAGAGCAGAAAGAAGGAAATATGATTAGAGTAGAAATAAAACCGTGAATAGGAAAAAAAAAAAAATCAACAAAACTAAGAGTTGTTTCTATGAAAAGACTAACAAAATTGACAAACCTTCAGCTACACTAGGAATAAGATTCAAAATCAGAAATTTTGAGAAATTACAACTGATGTCACAGAAATAAAAAAGCATTTTTTGAGACAGCTCAATAAATATACACCAACAAATTGGATAACCTAAAAAAACGGATGAATTCCTAGAAGTATGCCATCTACCACCAAGGCTGAATCATGAATAGAAAATCTGAACAGAGTTCACAGCAGCTTTATTCACAATGGTCTAAAACTAGAAACAACCCAGATGTTCACTGACAGTACAATGGATAAACAAAATGTGGTATTCATATAATGGAATGCTATACAACAAAGAGAAGACTGCATGGAACAGCACAGATGACTTTACAAGAGAGTAAATAGTTTTTTTAAGAATAGACAAATTAATCAATAAGTTAGAATGATAAAATAAAAAAAAAAATCTGAGCAGACACGTATAACTTGTAATTATATTAAATCAAAAACTTCCCAACAAAGAAAGGCCCAGGACCATATACATGACTTCACTGAAGAATTCTACCAAACAGTGAAAGAATACCAATCCCCCTCAAATGCTTCCAACAAACTGAAACGGGAACACTTTCAAACTCTTTATGAAGCCAGCATTATGCTGATATCAAAGCCAAAGACACCATAAGAAAAAAACTACAGACCAATATTCCTGATGAATATTGATGAAAAATTCTCAACAAAATACTACCAATCCAAACGCAACAGTAAATTAAAAGGATTATACCACATGACCAAGTGGTATTTATCCCTGGGATTTGAGCAAGGTTCAACATATATTAATAAAACCAACCCATGTGCTACACCACATTAACAAAATAAAGGATAAAAATCGTATGAGGGATCTCAATTGATGCAGAAAAAGCATTTAACAAAATCCAACACCTATTCATGATTAAAAAAAAAAAACACCATTCAACAAACTAGGAATAGAAGGAATTTATAAATCAAGAAAAGGAGGAATTTCTCTTTCTTAAAAAATAAATTGGTTTGAAAAGTATGCCCTTTGACCCAGTAATTTCACTTTGAGAAATAAGAAAATAATCAATGATGCATCTAAACTTTTATATTCACTGAGATATTATTAAAAATAATAACGCTAGGCCAGTCGCAGTGGCTCATGCCTGTAATCCTAGCACTTTGGGAGGCCGAGACGGGTAGATCACTTGAGGTCATGAGTTCAAGAACAGCCTGGCTAATATGGTGAAACCCCATCTCTACTACAAATATAAAAATTAGCTGGGCATGTTGGCACACGCCTGTAATCCCAGTTACTCGGGAGGGTGAGGCAGGAGAATCGCCTGAACCCAGGAAGCGGAGGTTGCAGTGAGCCGAGATAGCGCCACTGCACTCTGGCCTGGGTGACAGAGCAAGATTCTGTCTCCAAAGAAATAAAATAAAATAAAAACAGTAAAGCTAGAACAAATTTAAATGTCTAACTGTATTAACAGTGGAATGAAAATATATCAGACATAAACCTGAATATACCAAAAGTATCAACTGTGATTGCTCCTAGGGAGTTTATGGATGGTATTTTTTGTTCTTTCTTTAGTACTTTCTAAAATTTCTCCCATGAACGTGCATTACTTTTATAATCAGAAAACTTAAGTGCTGCATTTTTTTTCTTTTTCTTTTAACTGTCCGATACTAGAGGCCTAGCTATAAATGAGGAGGAAAATAAGATAAAACACAACCTGTTATGCATTCCAGAGAACAAAAACTTAAGTAAGAGAGACTATTTTTCTATGTTCTAGTCATTTAAAGAAAAAAAAGTTTCATCTAGTTAATAATTTTAAAATTATTAATTAAAAATGGCTAACTCAGGAATTTGAATTTTAAAAATTAAAACTACAGTTTTTCCCTAACCTAATAACCTACTGACCCACTGACCTACTTTGGAATTTAGGTTTGTTAATTCTGATACCACAGGTATTTCGGGAACTGATGGATCTATTAACATTAATTAAAAGTAGTGCTGAAATTTAATTGACCGGTATAATACAAAACCTAAGGAACAAACCTTAACTATGTTTATTACCATTTATGAAAAATTCTAACTTGCTTCTGCAGATTACTGATTTTGTATTATAACTGAAACAATAATTATTTCTAAGAGAAGAACTATTTTAACTTGCAAAGGCCCAAATATTTAATACTTTTTAGATTCGTTGTTTAATGTATGAGAAAAAAATGAAATTAAATAGTAGTTCTCAATTTATTCAATATTGAATTGTATTAGCCATCTCTACAACCGATATAAGATACTGGCAAAATAAAACACATATTTGGTTTTACAGCTATCTCTACAATCAATTTAAGTTTGAAAACTGACCTGTAAGAATAAGAATCACATCCCAAACCAGTTTTATGAACCAGACCTCTTAGAACCGGAGAGGATTCTGGCTCAAGACAAACATCAACTGACACTATAACTCTAGCCTGCTGAATGTCAAGATATGAGATATTCACTAAACCTCATTAAATAAACAAAAACTAAAAAATTAATACAGTTCCCTTAGTGGGACAATACTATTCCAATGATTCAACTAATATATATTTTTCAAGTAACGTCTGAGCTTCGTAATCATGTAGTAGACTGATCTTGCCCACAGAATATAGGAGCACTTTATCCCCTTTTCAGAGATAAGACTGAGGCCTACATCTGTCCTCAGCCCCAAGTAAGCCCCACATAAAACCTGAAGGTGGAGGGAGAGCACAAGCCTCAGAATGAATTTCACATGTAATCAGGTACCATAAACCTGAAGCTATAACCACTCTACACCTGGCCTTCATCCTAACACCAGCAGGAAGAAAGAGGGAGCCCTGTGGTAGGCAGAATAACAGCCTCCGAAGAATGTCCATTCCCTCTTCCCTGGACCTTATGAAGATGTTACCTCACATGGCAAAAAAGGACACTGCAGATGTGATTAAGGATAAGGATCTTGAGATGTGGCGATTATCCTGCATTATCCAAGTGGGTCCAAAATAATCACGTGAGTTCTTAAAAGCAAAGGACCTTTCCTAGCTGTGGTTTGATATACCAGAAAGAAGGGTCAAAAAGATGCCAAGTTAAAGGCATAAGAATGATACAATGGACTATGGGGACTCAGGGGGAAGGGAAAGATAGGAGGGGGAATGAGGGATAAAAGACCATACATTGGGAACAGTGTTCAGGTGATAGGTGCACCAAAATCTCAGAAATCACCACTAAAGAACTTATCCATGTAACCAAACACCCCCGTTCCCCAAAAACCTATTGAAATAATTCTTTTAAAAAGATGCAAAGTTGCTGGCTTTGAAAGTGAAAGAAGGTGGCCACAAGCCAAGGAATTCAGGTAGCCTCTACAAGCTGGAAAAAAACAAGGAAACGGATTTTCTCCTGAAGCCTCCAGAGAGAAATGCAGCCCGCTGACACCCTGAGTTCAGGTCAGTGAGATTTGTGCTGGCCTTCTGAGCTGCAGAACTGTAAAACAATAAATTTGTATTGTTTTAAGCCATTAAGTTTATGGTAATTTGCATGGCAGCAACAGAAAATTATACAGAATCCAGTTTCTCTCGATAAACCCAGCTCTCACCAACACTTCCCTTTCAGTATTTACAGCAACCTGCATAGGAGATCATCAAAGCGAATCCCATTATGCCCTCCATTCTTTTTACATCAGTCAACAAAAAATGCCCAAGACTCCCATGTCATCCCCCATCCCTATATACTTTCATCCCTATATGCTCTGTATGTCCCTACACTGACCCCTTTTCTCTTCCTCCCCCAGTTCCCGAAATCCTTTCGCAGTGTCTTCTGGAACTCATGGTACATATCATCGTTAAAATATCCTATTTCCTCAGTATTATTGTTGCACACTCTTCACCTTTCTTGCACCAACCGTAGCCTCTCTCCCCCCCTAGGAGTTCTGCTCTAGCTCCAGCCCTTTCAAACGATGGCTTCTCTCCCATGTGAGATAAAATGTATTTATTCTCCCATATCTCAGATGACCAAGCCCTGTTGGTGGGGTGAACTTCCTTGTAACTCACTGTCATTTCTGGATTATTCTCTCCCTCCCTAAAACCCTAGCTTTGACTCTCATGCCACCAGACTACATCGGCTATCATCCCCTCCTTATTGCAGTCATTCACAAACCCCAGGATAAGCCCCTTCACTCCACGAAGGGTGCGACCCTCTCCAATACCTCTTTTGAATTTCAGTGTACACAAAATGATCCCCCCAAACTGGCCAGTCAGTTCCTTGATCTCTTCTGCAACAATTTTGTGTTCCACCCCACCTCCCACTCATTCTGCTAGTGTTACCCCAGAATTCACCATTACTAATATCCAAAAGACCCTCTGTATCCTCAATTTTAAGCACCTAACCCCTCTCTTTCACAAACTGGGATAGCATGTGATCCACCTGATGCAAAAAGACAAAAAACACAAACATTAAAAAAAAAAAAAAATGCTGGGCGCAGTGGCTCACACCTGTAATCCCAGCACTTTGGGAGGTCAAGGCGGGTGGATCACCTGAGGTCAGGAGTTCAAGACCAGCCTGGCCAACATAGTGAAACCCCGTCTCTACTAAAAATACAAAAATTAGCCAGGCGTGGTGGCAGGCGCCTGTAATCCCAGCTACTTGGGAGGCTAAGGCAGGAAAATTGCTTGAACCCGGGAGGTGGAGGTTGCATTGAGCTAAGATTGCTCCACCACACTCCATCCTAGGTGACAGAGCGAGGCCGTCTCAAAAAAAAAAACCAAAAAACAAAAACAAAAAAACTGACAATATAGCTCTAACTTATTTATGTTTGGTCTTTAAAAAGAAAAAAAAACTGTGCCAGCTCATAATCTTTGTTGGACCCTCGGTTTCTCTTCCTAGTAAAGGCACAAGGGAGTAAAGCAAGTTTATTTGACATGGTCGGGAAGACTAAATATAATGGCAGTCAATGATTGGTTAGGTTGTTGATTATCTTCTATGAGAAATGCTTCATTCTTTTTCATGTTTCTCTAAACTCTAGCCTTCCTTCTGACCACTAAGTCCTTTATACTTTATACACTTAAGGACTTTATACACTAAGTCCTTTATACACTTATCATATTGATAAGCTATTCTGTGGCAAAATGTAATGATTGCTTACCACTCTAATATAGTTCAAGTTGTGCTGACTATAAAAACTTTTTAAAATCCAATTTACAGTATTTACTAACACAAACACATATAATGCAAATAATGAAAAACTTGTTCAGGGCTTTAAGGCTTCTGAAGATTATTTATCACATTCCAAGACACCAATTTTCCTTTCTAGCTTTAGTCTTATTTCTCCTTCCTCATTTCCTATTCTACTTTACTGTACACAGACTTCTTATTCTCCAGCTACACTAAGGAATCACGTCGCCATTCCTAGATAGTAGAAAATAAAGACCTCTACGTAAAACAAAGGTTTGTCCATCAGTACCCAACATATTATCAACATAAATATCTTAATACAATAAACTGGAATTGACCTTCACAGAAAATCATGTCATTCACATCAGGATTCAACTAATCATGATATAAACTTTATGTTATTAGTGAAAAACTGAAGAGGTACTATGTGTTTCCTATGGCCTTTATAAAAATTATCACAAAGTTAATGGATTAAAACAACACAAATTTACTATCTTATAGTTCTGTGGGTGAGAACCCAGTACAGGTCTCACTGGGCTAAAATCAAGGCGTTGGCAGGACTGAATTCCCTCCTGGAAGCTCTAGCAGAAAATGTTTCCTTGCCTTTTCAAGCTATAGAGGCCACCCATGTTCTTCAGCTCATAGCTCCCTCTACTCCATCTTCAAGCCAGCAGGAGGCCAAGTCCTTCTCAGGCTGCCATTTCTTCTGCCTCTTTCTTCCCTTATTACATTAAGCCCACACAGATAATCTAAGATAACCTCCATATTTTATGGTTAACTGATTAGCAACCTTAATTATTCCTTGCCATGTACCCTAACATAGTGGCAGGTTCCAGGAATTAGGATATGAACCTCTCTGAAGGGTCAGTATTCTGCCTACCACGTACCATGGACCAAGAAATCTCTGTTTGGCAAAGACGAAATCAAATATTTTTTGAAGGGAAAGATGAAACATCAAAGGATAATTTGATCTATTAATAGATAAAAGACTACAGTACTATGCCAGGAGTTCTTAACTTCTGAACTATCTTATTCTTTCATATTTCTTTTTTTTTTTTTTTGAGACAGAGTCTCGCTCTGTCGCCCAGGCTGGAGTGCAGTGGCGCAATCTCGGCTCACTGCAAGCTCCGCCTCCCGGGTTCACGCCATTCTCCTGCCTCAGCCTCTCCGAGTAGCTGGGACTACAGGTGCCCGCCACCACGCCTGGCTAATTTTTTGTATTTTTAGTAGAGACGGGGTTTCACCGTGGTCTCGATCTCCTGACCTCGTGATCCACCCGCCTCGGCCTCCCAAAGTGCAGGGATTACAACCGTGAGCCACCGCGCCAGGCCTCTTTCATATTTCTTAAAGGGAATTGGAAAATAATGTGTATGACAATTCAGGCTGCATGAGTTCAACTGTAACTAAAGTCTAACTTTATTGCTATTATGGTAGCAACAGGCTCTATGAATATTCTTCTGAGTGGAAAAATCTGTCAATGTCCAAATGAATACTAGCGCATATTTCCCCTTTTGGAAAACTAATTGTTACACCATAAACAAATATAATTTATATACACTAAACAGATTGTCCAAAAAAGATGAATTAAACCCCAGACTTTGTAGAAGTCTATTTTTTAAAAGGGCAAATGTATGTAGACTTCTGAGATGGATCTCCAGAAAAAAAAAAGAGATACAGAATTTTATCAACCTAAAAGAAGTACAGAATTTCATTAGTACTATGAATCCTCTAGGGACCTCTTAGGAAATCTGATTATTAAGTAGTACTATGACAATACTAGGCTTACAGCTAATTCATGAGATGTTTAATAACATACAACTAATATGTATAAATATAATGACAATGTTTGACATATTATGTACTACATCTATGAGGTCACCAGAGCCACTTAAAACACCACCAAAAAATGCATCGATTTTCAAGGCCACAAGTATTCCTCTTTGTGCAATAATCATTTCACTGAAAAGACAGTTGTTTCGACTTATTAAAACTCGGGTAAACTGCCAACTGCTTTTGTGTAGCCAAGCAGGACAAGCAAATTCAAAATCATCTTAAAAGTATTTCAAACAAGTTTAGATGCATCCTGAACCACAGATAATTCAGAAAAAAACTACTATAAAGCATGTCTTCTTCACTAAAATAATCATTATATCTAAGTTTATATTTAGGAAAAAATGTACTCCCTTTGAACTAGAAGATGTTGCAATATATAATTTATACATCTGTTACCCATTTCTGCTTTTCTGTCCCTATTTACTTTCAAAGCTTTCAAATTTAAAAAATTGATCTAGTTCCTTATTATTATTATTATTTTAACCCATTGACTGTTTGATCCTTACCCTAAAATGACAAGGTCTGGGAAAATGGCAGGCCAAGACCATATCTCAATCTGTGGAGTGGCAGGGGAGATGGGGCTCAAACTGCACAGGTCTTTGCATCACGTAAGTAGGAATAAATATAGGATAAATGAGGACGTGTAGATCGTACAAGAATCCACCACCAGCCAGAAGGCCTGTGACCAGGTTTCACAGAATCCAACATGGACATAACAAGTATATTATAGAACAGACATATACTCTTGATACAGAAGACACAACATCTGATGGGATTTCTACTGATTCATCTTTAAGCTCACTGACTCTTCTGTCATCTCTATTCTGATATTGAGCCCATGCAGTACATCTGTATTTCATATATTGTATTTTTCAGCTCTGAAATTTCCATTTGATTATTTCATATAGTTTTTATTTTTCAGAGAACTATTTTTCCACTGCTTTCAGAAGTGTTCACTTTTACCTCATGAGCATGAGTACTTTAAGGCTTTTTTCTGATAATTCCATCATCTGGATCATCTCAGAGTTGTCATCTGCTTATGTTCTTTTCCCTTTAAAAATGGTCAGATTTTACTGTTTCTTTGTATGTCAAATAATTTTGGATTATATCCTGGACATTCTAGATATTAAGTTATGAGATTCTAGGTTCTATTAACATCCTCTAAAGCAGCAGTCCTCAACATTTTAGGTACCAGGGACTGGTTTCATGCAATACAATTTTTCCATGGACAGCGGGGATGGTTTCTGGACAAAATTGTTCCACCTCAGATCATCACGCTTGTTAAGTTAGATTCTCATAAGGAGCATACAACCTAGATCCCTTGCACTCGCAGTTCACTGCAGGGTTCATGCTCTTATGAGAATCTAATGCTGCTACTGATATGACAGGAGGCGGAGCTCAGGCGCTAATGTTCACTAGCCAGTCACCTACCTCCTGCTGTGCGGCCTGGTTCCTAACAGGCCACAGTACCAATCACTGTTTCAGTTTTCAAAGCCTTCACAATGCAGCTTGAATCTATTCTCCGCATGCATCTCTCAGGGGCAACTCTGGGATTTGAGCAGTGGTTTACATCACAGTTCAGCTCTCTAGGTCTTTGCTATGTTTCTTTGGCTCTGTTCCATGTACGTGTAGCTCATGGATGCGGTAGGACCTTTGTGTGTTCACACACACAATTAGGGAATCTCCCCCCAAACTAAGTCTCTTCTCTCTGAGACTTCCAAAGCATGCTCCAGCTTCCAGAGTTCTCTTTCCCAATTCCTCTGGCCAGAGAGATGGCTTTCTTCTTGGGATTTTAAGTGCCTGTACCACTATGGCAATGTAATTTTACAAATGGTATCAGGGCACGGCTGGGAGAGAAAAAAAGGGGGGACTTTTCCTTGTCCTATGACTAGAAATAAAGGGTTTCTCTTGGAGTTTTTGCTAACTGCTGCACTCAATATGTACTTCTACAACCCAGCCTACCATTTGGTTAAAGCTGGATAACGAAAAGAAAAAAAATAGTAAGCTAAGCACTACACAAGCTATTCAGGTTTTGACTTCCCTTCTCAGTTTGTCTATTACTGTTTACTTTCGAAAGTCTTCAGATAATTGTTTTTGTTTCTATCTAGAGGGTTTTTGTTGTTGTTTTTGTTTTGTTTGGGGGGGGTGGTGTGTTTTGAGATAGGGCCTCACTCTCTCACCAAGGCTGCAGTGCAGTGGTGTGAACACAGCTCACTGCAGCCTTGACCTCCTCGGCTCAAGCAATTCCCTGCCTCAGCCTCCCATGTAGCTGGGATTACAGGTACACACCATCATGCCCTATTGATTTTTAACTTTTTAAATTTTGCAGAGACAAGATCTCATTATGTTGCCCAGGCTCATCTCTAACTCCTGGGCTCAAGCAATCCTCCTGCCTTGACCTCCCAAATTGCTGGGATTAAAGGCGTGAGCCATAGCATCAGCCTAACTGGGGGTTTTAAGTTCTAATCAGAGAGGCTTACTCCACTTTTGCCTATCCATTATGTTTCATCCATTTCCCAATTAAATTTCACCTAATAGCTTTAGTAGTCACGACTAATTGTTATCTAGAATCATTATTTCATTAGGAGTATGCACTGTGGTGAGTTTGTAAGCCGATCGTTCTCCAGTGTTTCCGTTTGTTTGTCTGTTTTTGTGCTTGTTTTTGAGACGGTCTTATTCTGTCACCCAGGCTGGAGTGCAGTGGCACAATCTCAGCTTACTGCAGCCTCGATCTCCTGGGTTCAAGTGATCCTCCTGCCTCAGCCTCCTCAACAGCTGAGACTACAGGCATGTACCACTCTGCCTAGGGCTAATTTTTTGTGTTTTTAAAAGAGACGAGGTCTTGCTATGTTGCCCAGGCTGATCTCAAACTACTGAGCTCAAGCAATCCTCCCACCTCAGCCTCCCAAAGTGTTGGGATTACAGGCATGGGCCACCACATCTGACCTCCAATGTTTCTTAATAACTACAATTCTTCTAACGATATGCTTTCCCTGTTAACTATTTGGTAGTCCTGGAATATAATCTGTACAGAAAAAGATTAATAAATGGTTGACTTTTTCCTTTCACTTACCAATTATTTTCAGAATAATAAATTGGTGTATATGAGGGTTTTTTTAAAAGAATTATTATGAATTCTTGAATTACTATATATTTGTGTATTTCAGTGTACTATAATCATTACACTTTTTAGTTTTTATTTATATTAAAATTTCTGTCTTTTTTTTTTTAGGAGACAGGATCTCACTCTGTCACCCAGGCTGGAGTGTAGTGGCATAATCACAGCTCACTGCAACCTCAAACTCCTAGGCTCAAGTGACCCTCCTGCCTCAGCCTCCCAAGGAGCTGGGACTACATGCATGAGCCACCATGCCTGGCTTATACATATTTTTTTAAATTAGTCAAGTGCAGTAGTGAGATGAGGGGGAAAGAGTAGAACAAGGAGTTCAATCTGTGACTGTGAAGAATCAAATGAATTAACCCATTACCTTTAGACTAGTCATGTTACACTTTTTTAAACCTATTTTTATGGGAAATTACAAATATACACAAAGTAAGAATAATAATATAATTAATCCTATATATCCATCACCCAGTTTCCACAATTATCAACTCATGGCTAATCAATCTTGTTTCATCTGTTTTGCTCCTTCCCTTCCTCTCCACTCTTTCGGATTATTTGAAGCAAATCCCAAGTACTGTATCATTCCATCTGTAAATAGTCCAGTATATTTGTATAAATTACAAGGGCTTTTATAAAACATAACTACAATATCATTATCATACCTTACGAAGTCAACAAAAGACATATAAGACCTTTTTTTACATGCAAAATAACAAAACACCCTGAGAGAAATTATAAAAGTCTAAATATAAGAAGGCATACAACCTCCCAATTGATTGGAAGTCTCAGCACTGAAAAACATCCAATATCTCCAAATTGATTTATAAATTCTACATTAAGCTAGACAAAATCCAATCAGGTTTGTGGTGGGTGGTGCGGAGGACTGCTTATAAGTTGAGTGCAGAATTTTTATTGAAATTCAAAGGATCACGAAAGCCAAGGTGATTCTGAAGAACAAATCAGAGGATTTAAACTATCAGATATCATGACTTATTATAAAGCTACAGTAATTAAAAGAGTATGGCAATGGCACAACAGACAGACCAACAGA
The DNA here is from genome assembly GCF_009828535.3 of Hylobates moloch. Taxonomy (NCBI): domain Eukaryota; kingdom Metazoa; phylum Chordata; class Mammalia; order Primates; family Hylobatidae; genus Hylobates; species Hylobates moloch. Next base: position 66,760,608 of record NW_026652277.1, read on the forward strand.
ATAGAGTCCAAAAATAAATCCATGAATAAACAGTCCCTTGAATTACAACAAATGTACTACTGCATTACGGTAGGGAAAGGATGATCTTCTCAATAAATACTACTGGAACAACTGGACTTCCACACGGAAAATAAAATGAACTATGAGGCTTACATATATCATACATAAACCTAAGTGCAATAGTTGTAACAGTCAAGTTTATAGAAGAAAACATAGATAACATCTTCTTGGCTTTAGGGTAGGCAAAGATTTCTTAAATGAAACATAAAAAGCATTAACCATAAAAAAATTTGATAAAATGGACTTTATTAAAATTAAGAAATTATCTTAATCAAGATACACTATTAAGAGTGAAGAAGCAAGCCAAAGACTAGGAAAAATATCTTCAATACAACTGAACAACTGAAATTATCTATTTCTGGGGTAATCAAGACAACCAACTCAACAGAAAAATCAGCAAAAGACATAAACAGTCATATCCCAAAAGAGGATATTCAAATGGTCAAAAGGCATTTGAAAATATTCTAAGCCTTTTAAATCATCAGGGAATTATGAATTAAAACTACAATAGATCTTTACTACATATGCTCCATAACAACTAACACTAAAAACACTAATAATTTCAAGTGTTGGTGACGATGTTGAACAATGAGAACTCTTTGTACACTGCTAATGGGAATGTAAATTAATTTAACTACTTTGGAAAACTACGATAATCTCCTAAAGCTAAACAGCCAAATACCTTAAGACCCAGCAATTTCACTCTTAGGTGTCTACTCAACAGAAATGTGTACACATGTGGACCAAAAGACATGCTCAAGAATGTTCACAGAAGTATTCTTCGTAACAGCCAATACTAGAAACACCCCAAATGTTCATCATAGTAGAATAAATACTGACATATCCATACAATGAAGTATTTCACAGCAACAAAAGAAAAGATGAACCACTGCTACATGCATCAACATGGATGAGTCATAAACAAGATTTTAAAAGGCTAGGCACAGAATTCAAAAATAGACAATACTGAATGAGTCACATAACAGTTATCTTTGGGAGTGTGTAATAACTGTTAAGGGGCATGAAGGGGGCTCCTGGGTTGATGAAAACGTCCTGTATCTTTTTCTTGATATTAGTTAAATGGGTGTTGACTTCATAAAAATTCATCAAAATGACACTCAGGATTTATGCACTTTATAATATGTGTGTTGTAATTTGATGAAAGAGTAAAAAAAAAAAAGTTAGTGATATCATGTCAGTCCCTTGATTTTTTAAATTTAATTTTTTTTGGTTATTTGTCTATGAAATTAAAAAGTCTAGTAATGCTAAGTTCTACATCAGCCTGCCTCTTTGTGGGTACTAAAAGTCATGTTCACGTTCTTTCTTAACACAATTACTGAGGAATTGTCTTGGTATGTGGATCCTTCCCATAACATGAGGACAACAGAAAGTCTAGCTTGAAGCTAGATTTATCCAATATTCACAAACTAGAAAATTGTAACACTGCAGGTACTTCTTCTTAGTGTAATTATAAACGATCAATTTTTCTTTATTACATTCCAGATCACTAGTTTCCACAGTTTCTATTTGGCAAAAAGAGGTTAGAAAAATAAAGATAAAAATAAAGGCCGGGCACGGTGGCTCACGCCTGTAATCCCAGCACTCTGGGAGGCCAAGGCGGGCGGATCACAAGGTCAGGAGATCAAGACCATCCTGGCTAACACAGTAAAACCCTGTCTCTACTAAAAGTACAAAAAAATTAGCTGGGTGTGGTGGCAGGCGCCTATAGTCCCAACTACTCGAGACCCTGAGCAGGAGAATTGCGTGAACCCGAGAGGTGAGGCTTGCAGTGAGCTGAGATCGCACCACTGCACTCCAGCCTGGGTGACACAGCGAGACTCCATCTCAAACAAACAAACAAACAAACAAACAAAAAACACAACTTGAGGCTTCACATCTAAGCTTAGTTTTAGCTGGAATTGAAAACATTCAGCAAATCAAGGCAATGTATCACAATAAGGTTGTTATAAGAATGAAATAAATATTAAATGTAAAGTGCTTAGAATATAATGCCTCAAAGTAAATGCTCAAAAATGTATTAATACCGTTCTAACAAACACATATAACAGACCCTTATTCTTGAATTTCCTTCAAAATATAATACATGGTAGTAAAACCAGACCCACTTTTAAACAAAGTATTTTTATGGAGCTGAGAACAAAATCAATTTTTAATGAATCTGAACTGAACATATTAAAGTACAGGATCAATAAAAACTTAGTAAATTGTACTCAAGAATTTTTTAAGTTCTAAATTATACTTATTGGTATTTAACTATGACCCTACGATTAAAATAACTGAGATAATCAGGAAAAATACTGCTAATATAAAGAGCTCATCTTTGCATTGCATTTTTTACATTTGTAAAGTTGTATTTCATTTCATTACCATATTACTATAAAATAATTAAACCTATTTTATAAAACATAAGTCATAAACTTACTAAATCCAGCAAAGAATCGCCGAACAGGCCAGGTGCAGTGGCTCACACCTGTAATCCCAGCACTTTGGGAAGCCAAGGCAGGCGGATCATGAGGTCAGGAGTTCGAGACCAGCCTGGCCAACATAGTGAAACCCTGTCTTTACTAAAAATACAAAAATTAGCCGGGTATGGTGGCACACACCTGTAGTCCCAGCTACTTGGAAGGCTGAGGCAGAGGTTGCAGTAAGCCGAGACAACACCAGTCTAGGTGCCAGAGCAAGACTCTCTTCCCCCAACCCCCCCACCAAAAAAAAAAAATCACAGAACAAGAAATATTTATACTTGTGATCACGTAAAGATATGCCACCCAACAAAAAAATTCTTTTCAATAACAGTACCATCATGTAAACAAAGTATATGTAAAAGCAGTTTGAAAAAAAAAAAGGGGGACTATATTTTTTAAACAGTCCTATTGCAATACTCTAAGTGTATTTTTAATGGAAATAAATGTTAATTTAAAAGTAACAGTAGCCAGGGAAGGTGGCTCACACCTGCACTCCCAGCGCTTTGGGAGGCGGAGGCAGGAGGATCGTTAGAGTTCAGGAGTTCAAGACCAGCCTGGGTAACATGGCAAAACCCCTTATCTGCTAAAAATACAAAAATTAGCTGGGTGTTGTGGCACATGCCTACGGTCTCAGCTACTTGGGAAGCTGAGGCAGGAGGATCAACTAAGCCCTGGAAGTCCAGGCTGCAATGAGCTGTGATTGCACCACTGCACTCCAGCCTGGGTGACAGAACAAGACCTTGTCTCAAAATAAAAAATAAAGTTAACTGGATGTAATTTCCAGTTTTATACATAGCTGCTAAACATGTTTCTCAAACTTTATACTTGGAAATCATTCAAACATGCAGAAAAGTTGTAAGAATAGTTCAAAGAGCTTCTACATATCCTTTATCCTGATTTGACCAACTGTCAACAACAATCCTGTTGACCAATTGTCAACATTTTGCATTACTGTGCATATCATACATAAACATATTTTTTGAACCATTTGAAAGTAAAATGCACATATCTTACCTTTTTACCTCTAAATACTTCAACTATACCTCCTAAGAACAAGGATATTCTCTTAAATATCTACAGTATAGTTACCAACTTCAGGAAACTTAAGTTACACAGTATCTTAATGTAATGCCTATTTTCTCTTTTTGTTTTAGTTGAGCAAAAACTGCCCTCCAAGACTTCTTCCCTCTTCCAGTACAGAATCCAATCCAGGGTCATGTACTGCATTTAGCTGTCATGTCTACCTAGACTTCTTTAAGCTGAAACACTTTTCTTTCAGTAAATATCTTTTGTTTTGTTTTTTTTGAGACAGGGCCTAACTATGTTGCCCAAGCTGGTCTTGAACTCCTAGGTTCAAATGATCTTCCTGCCTCAGCCTCCTGGGTAGCTGGGACTAGAGGTGCATACCAACGCACCTGGCTTCTGCTAAATACCTTTTAAACAATCTTATCTTTACATGGTATCCTGCAAGGTAAGATTTTAAAAGCTGAATTCTTAAAAAAAACTACATAGGGAAGTTCCATTAAAAAAAGAGGTTCGGTATAAGAGCTGCGAAAAGTTCAGAAGACTTAGATAAAAAATACATAAATCTTCCTATTCAAGAGTGGCTTTTTAGCATATGGTATTTATTTTATTTTATTTTTTATTTTTTTTGAGATGGAGTCTTGCTCTGTCCAGGCTGGTGCAATCTCGGCTCACTGCAACCTCTGCCTTCCAGGTTCAAGAAATTCTCTGCCTCAGCCTCCCAAGTAGGTGGGATTACAGGCTCCCGCCACCACACCTGGCTAATTTTTTGTATTTTTAGTAGAGATGGGGTTTCACCACGCTGGCCAGGCTGGTCTCAAACTCCTGACCACAGGTGATCCACCCACCTTGGCCCTCCAAAGTGCTGGGACTACAGGCGTGAGCCACCACGCCCGGTCTACAGTACACACATTTTAAAGCTTTTTTTTTTTTTCGAGACGGAGTCTCGCTGTCGCCCAGGCTGGAGTGCAGTGGCACGATCTCGGCTCACTGCAGGCTCCGCCCCCCAGGGTTCACGCCATTCTCCTGCCTCAGCCTCCCGAGTAGCTGGGACTATAGGCGCCTGCCACCTCGCCCAGCTAATTTTTTGTATTTTTAGTAGAGATGGGGTTTCACCACGCTGGCCAGGCTGGTCTCAAACTCCTGACCACAGGTGATCCACCCACCTCGGCCTTCCAAAGTGCTGGGACTACAGGCGTGAGCCACCACGCCCGGTCTACAGTACACACATTTTAAAGCTTTTTTTTTTTTTCGAGACGGAGTCTCGCTGTCGCCCAGGCTGGAGTGCAGTGGCACGATCTCGGCTCACTGCAGGCTCCGCCCCCCAGGGTTCACGCCATTCTCCTGCCTCAGCCTCCCGAGTAGCTGGGACTATAGGCGCCTGCCACCTCGCCCAGCTAATTTTTTGTATTTTTAGTAGAGACGGGGTTTCACCGTGTTAGCCAGGATGGTCTCGATCTCCTGACCTCGTGATCCACCCGCCTCGGCCTCCCAAAGTACTAGGATTACAGGCGTGAGCCACCGCGCCCGGCCCATTTTAAAGCTTTATAATGAGGAGGTTTCTAGGTTTCTTTGAGATCAGCAATTCTTAGATTAGAGGTTTATATTCTCTCTATTAAATAGCAATATATAATCAATTTATACAAATAAATTTGGCCAATGATTTTATTGGTATCTGTAGAAAATGGATCTAGGCTGGGCACGGTGGCTCACGCTTGTCATCACAGTACTTTGGGAGGCTGAGGCAGAAGGACCACTTAAGTCCAGGAGTTCTGGAGCACCCTAAGCAACATGGTGAGACCTCATCTCTACAAAAAAATAAATGAAATTAGCTGGGCACGGTGGTATGCACCTATAGTCTCAGCTACTCAGGAGGCTAAGGTGGGAGGATCGCTTGAGCTTGAGAGATGCAGTGAGATGAGATCATGCCACTGCACTCCGGCGTGGGTGACAGAGCAAGACCGTGTATCAGAAAAAAAAAAAAAAAGGCAGGGGGGAGCCAGGCATGGTGGCTCACACCTGTAATCCCAACACTTTGGAAGGCTGAGGTGGGGGGGAACACCTGAGGTCAGGAGTTCGAGACCAGCCTGTCCAACATGGCAAAACCCCATCTCTACTAAAAATACAAAAATTAGCCAGGCATGGTGGTGCGCACTTGTAGTCCCAGCTACTCAGGAGGTTGAGGCACGAGAATCACTTGAACCCAGGAGGTGGAGATTGAAGCCAAGAGAGCACCACTGCACTCCAGCCTGGGTGACAGGGCAAGATTCTGTCTCAAAAATTAAAATAAATAAATAACTTTTTAAAACAGGATCTACAGAAAATTACTATTTTCATCAAAATTCTCTCCTCCAGTTAACAAAAACATCCAGTCTCAATAAGCAAACCTTTAAAGAAAGGGGAATGACTTTGATCATGCATAGATATAACAGTTACTGGAACTGGCACATACCTTGTTCTTTCATTGGACACTTACTGTGTGCCAAATATGTGTCAGGCCTATGCTAACTGTGGAGTTGAGAAATCCAGTGGTGAGCTAAAAAGGCACAGTACCCACTCTTAGGAAACTGGTAATTTAGCAAACCACCAAGACTCCTGTTTTCAGACAGGAAAGGTTATTAGTTTTCCCTAATTTGGAAATGAAGCAATTAGATTCAGAGTGGTAAATGTGCCCCGAGCCACATAACTAAGTGTTCTCAAGGGACAAAGAAGGTAAACACAAAAATTATGGTCTTCTATCTCCTAATATAGTACTTAACCTGCCTGTGTCTGACTACAAAAGAGTTCCTTAACCATACCCTTTAGGCCTATATCCATTGACTCCAAAGGGACAGTGTACTTTCATCTCCAATGAACTACTTTTGTTTTATTGAGTCAGTCATCAACTAATCTTTTAAGTACTTAAGATACTAGGAATGTAAGGCATTATAGTAACATTAAAACTTGGTTAAAAACAGAGTAGCATACTAATTTTCTTTCTACATATTCTCACATTTTCATTTTAGAATAAAAATAATAGAAGAATCCATTTCCCCGATTTACTATTTTAAAACAACACAGGTCAATATAATTAGAATATGGGTTATACTTTCCACTAAAGAAAAAAGTACAATTAAGTCACTGAGAATTGGCATGGACTCCTACCTCTCTCTAATTTCCCCCCAATTCATCTCTTAAACCATAGCACTCAAATCTATAAATGCTTCTTCAGCCATGTAGGGCAAAGATCAGCTAAACTTACTCTGTAAAGGGCCACACGAGTACATTTTTGTTTTTTGTTTTTTTGTTTTTTTGAGATGGAGTCTTGCTCTGTTGCCCAAGCTAGAGTGCAGTGGCGTGATCTTGGCTCACTACAAGCTCCGACTCCCGGGTTCACGCCATTCTTCTGCCTCAGCCTCCTGGGTAGCTGGGACTACAGGCGCCTGCCACCACGCCTGGCTAATTTTTTGTATTTTTAGTAGAGACAGGGTTTCACCGTGTTAGCCAGGATGGTCTCAATCTCCTGACCTCATAATCTGCCCGCCTCGGCCTCCCAAAGTGCTGGGGTCTCTGCTGTAACTACAGACATGTGTCGTAGGGATACATTTTGAGAAATGCATAGGCAATCTGTCATTGTGTCAACATCACAGACTATTTCTATACTTAGATGGTATAGCCTACTACACACCTAGACGATCTGGAATAGCCTATTGCTCCTAGGCTACAAACCTGCACAGCATGCAATGGTACTGAATACTCAAGGCAACTGTAACACAATATAAGTATTTGAGTATCTAAACATATCTTAACATAGAAAAGGTAACGGGTTGTGCCATGATGACACGATGGCCATGATGTTACCAGGCAATAGGAATTTTTCAGCTCCATTATAATCTCATGGGACCACTGTCGTATATTTGGTCCATCACTGACCATGTAATGCATGACTGTACTTAACTGCTGCTATAGCCTAAAAGCAGTCATACACAAAACCTAAAAAATAAGAGTGGCTAATGTTCTAATAAAGCTTTACTCATAAACACTAAAAATTAAATTTCATATAACTTTCACGTGTCACAAGTTAGTCTTCGAGATTTTTTTTCAACCATTTACAATGCAAACATCACTCTTAGCTCATGAGTCATACCAAAGCAGGCACCAGGCTGAATAAATTTGGTGGTGTGCAGACCCCAGTGAAGGCCTGCTTGTAAAGAGGAGCTGCAGTCTGGCTCTTCTTTTACCTCCGTCAACTGACACTTTACCTCTACAGCTAAGGCCTGGCAGGAAATAATTCTTATTTGACTTTCAGTCATTCGCAAATCATCTTCCTTAAACTCAAGAAAAGATAAGTTATGATTCTTACTTTTGAGTACTAGTTTTGAGAAATTTCAGGAATTGCTAAAATACTTTACATCTGGATTTCAATTATTTTTCCCAATGAATAACTTTCTTACTCCTCATAAGAATGAAAATTCTAAAGATAAATAAAAGCTGCCAAGGAAAGTAGCAGATCCTTCCCCAATATTTTTATAATTCCTTGTCCTATGCTTCCACCAGGACGCTGCAAATCCCACCCTACCATAATTAAGGGAAAAAAAACAAAGATAGCATACCTTTGAGCTCAAAATGATGACTGAAGGTATCTAGTGAAATTTGCCAAGTTCTAAAGATTCATTTAAGAGGACTGTAGAATTATCCAAAGGCATCTTACAACGTGATAGAATCAGCTTCTGAGCTTCAGCAGCTTTGCGGGAACAAATAAAAATTCTGTAAAAAAACAGCAGTTGCTGAAATAATGCTAACCAAATTTTAAGTAACATTATTATCACTAGTATTTTTGTTTCATCGATGTATAGAATATTTATTGTGAGCCTCCTCTACGTGCCAAGAATTGGGAACGTGTCAATAAACAGATCAGATCGCATCAACCCGTCTGGGAACTCAACCATAAATGGGACAAAAAGTTTGAAAAATCACGATGGTGTGAAGGGAAAGCATAATAGAGATACACATTAGTTTGCTGGAAATTGGTTAGAAAAGTTCTCCTGGGACGGGCGCGGTGGCTCATGCCTGTAATCCCAGCACTTTGGGAGGCCGAGGCAGGCAGATCACTTGAGGTCAGGAGTCCAAGATCAGCCTGGCCAACACGGTGAAACTTCGATCCTACTGAAAATACAATAATTAGCCAGGCATGGTGACATGCACCTATAATCCCAGCTACTGGGGATGCTGAGGCAGGAGAATAGCTTTAACTCGGGAGATGTAGGTTCCAGTGAGCCGAGATTGCACCACTGCACTCCAGCCTGGGCGACAGAGCAAGACTCCGTCTCCCAAAAAAAAAAAAAAAAAAAAAAAGGTTCTCCTAAAGGAGGAGAATTTAATGCAAGAGTGTGTATGATCTAACCAAATAAAGCAAGAGGGAAGAGGTGAGAAAGAAAATTTTTTGTCCAAAGGGAACAGTGTGTTCAAATGGCTAAGTGTAGGTGAAAATATGACATTTGTGTGGAAGTAAAAGAAGTCTAATGTAGATGTTCAGAATGAAACAGCAAATGAGAAAGGGCATTTCCTGAGACAAGATGGGCAAAGAAAGAAAGTAAAAAGGTGAAGCAATTTGCCCTGAATCACACAGGGCTAAAGGCAGAGCCCATTTTAAACCCTTACCACTTGACTGCAATATACTAGCCATTCTGAAATTCTGAGCAGGAAGCTAAAAGTTCCTAGAGAGGAATTTCAGGGGACTTTTGCAAGAGCCTAAGGAATGACTGCCCTGGGCCAATAGCTGACCTTGCCATGGATGGATAAAAGAATCAACTGATCATCAAGCGTCCATTGTGCAGAATGAGAAAAAAGTCTCATCACAATTCTCAACAAATAATTAACAATTACTAAGCACTTTACTATGTGTAAAGCCCTGTTTTAAGCACTTGACATGTATTTATTCAATCCTCACAACATCACTATCAAGCAAGTGCTTTCATTATCCTATTTATCTAGTATAATTTTAATGACACAGTCCAATCATGGCTATTAATTTTCTTGTACTGACAACATTCTCAGAAATGTCAACAATACTTCTTGACACAATATTGAAAGCACTTTAGTGACTCTTCTATCAGAAAAGTACTGCTTAAATATCAACAAAAAAAGACTTTAGAACATTAATTTTGTTCCTTTAGCTTTTCTAATTTAATACCACTGTTTCCCACCAACAGTGTAGAAGTAAACTAGTTCAACCATTGTGGAAGTCAGTGTGGCAATTCCTCAGGGATCTAGAACTAGAAATACCATTTGACCCAGCCATCCCATTACTGGGTATATACCCAAAGGAGTATAAATCACACTGCTCTAAAGACACATGCACACGTATGTTTATTGCGGCACTATTCACAATAGCAAAGAGTTGGAACCAACCCAAATGTCCAACAACGATAGACTGGATTAAGAAAATGTGGCACATATACACCATGGAATACTATGCAGCCATAAAAAATGATGAGTTCATGTCCTTTGTAGGGACATGGATGAAACTGGAAAACATCATTCTCAGTAAACTATCGCAAGGACAAAAAACCAAACACCGCATGTTCTCACTCATAGGTGGGAATTGAGCAATGAGAACTCATGGACACAGGAAGGGGAACATCACACTCTGGGGACTGTTGTGGGGTTGGGGGAGCGGGGAGGGACAGCATTAGGAGATATACCTAATGCTAAATGACGAGTTAATGGGTGCAGGAAATCAACATGGCACATGGATACATATGTAAAAAATCTGCACATTGTGCACATGTACCCTAAAACCTAAAGTATAATAAAAAAAAAAATACCACTTTCAGGTCCACATAAAAAACTGAGGGTAAAGTACAGAGATTTCCCATGTACCCCCTGACTCCATTAACGCACAGCCTTCCCCATATTCAACATTCCCCACCAGAGTGGTACATTTACTACAACTGACAAACCTACATTGACACATCCTTATCACCCAAAATTTTAGGCTTCACTCTTAGTGCTGTACATTTTATGAATTTGGACAAACATAATGGCATGCATCCACTATCATTTCATACCGAATAGTTTCATTGGCCTAAAAGCCCTCTGTGCTCCACATATGCATCCCTCCCCTCACTAACCCCTACACCACATTCATTTTTTATTACCTCCATAATTTTGCCTTTTCCAGAATGTCATAAAGTTGGAATCATACAATACGTAGTCATTTTAGATTGGCTCCTTTCACTTAGTAAACACACATTTAAGATTTCTCCATGTCTTTTCACGGCTTGATAGATAATTTCTTTTTGGCACTGAATAATATATTCCATTGTCTGAATATACCACAGTTTATCCGCTCACATAATGAAAGACATTTTGGTTGCTTCCAAGTTTTGGCAATTATTTAAAAGGATGCTATAAACTTCCATATAAAGATTTTTGTATGGACAGAAATAGTCAATTCTTTGTTTGCTAGATCATATGGCAAGACTATGCTTAGTTTTGTAAGAACCTGCCAAACTGTCTTTCAATGAGGCTGTACCATTTTGCATTCTAACCAGCAATGAATGAGAGTTCCTGTTGTTCCACAACCTCACCAGCACTGGATGTAGTCAATATTTTGGATTTTCACCATTCAAATACGTATGTAGTAGTATCTTATTTTAATTTGCATTTCCATGATGACAGATGATATGGTGCATCTTTTCACATGCTTCTTGAGGTCTGTATATCTTCTTTGGTAAGGTATCTGTCAGCGTACCTGGCCCATTTTTTAACTGGTTTGTTGGTTCTCTTACTGTTAAGAGTCCATTGTGTACTTTGGATAAAAGTCCTTTATCAAATATGTCTTTTGCAAATATCTTCAAGTCGGTGGTTTGTCTTTTTATTCTTTTGATAAGTACCTTTCACAAAGCAGACACTTTTAATTTTAATTAAATTTAATTTTTTTCTAACACGGAATACATCTTTGATGCTGAGGATAAAAACTCGCTGCCTGGCCGGGCGCGGTGGCTCACGCTTGTAATCCCAGCACTTTGGGAGGCTGAGGCGGGCGGATCACGAGGTCAGGAGATCGAGACCACAGTGAAACCCCGTCTCTACTAAAAATACAAAAAAATTAGCCGGGCGTGGTGGCGGGCGCCTGTAGTCCCAGCTACTCGGAGAGGCTGAGGCAGGAGAATGGCGTGAACCCGGGAGGCGGAGCTTGCAGTGAGCCGAGATTGCACCACTGCACTCCAGCCTGGGCGACAGAGCGAGACTCCGTCTCAAAAAAAAAAACAAAAACAAAAAAAACAAACCCGCTGCCAAAGCCAGTCATCTAGATTTTCTCTTATGTTATCTTCTAGGAGTTTTATACTTTTACCATTTACATTTAGGTCTCTGATCCATTTTGAGTTAATTTTTATGAAGGGTATAAGGTCTGTCGAGATTCATTTTTTTGCACGTGGACAGTTGTTCCAGTACCATTTGTTGAATACTATTCTTTTCTCCATTGTATTGTCTTTGTTCCTCTGTGAACCATTAGTTAACTATGCAATCATGAATTGCCTAACAATGTTTCAGGACAGACCGTATATATGACAGTGGTCCCATAAGATTATAATGGAGCTGAAAAATTCCTATTGTCTAGTGACTTTATAGCTGTTGTAGCCATCATAACATTGTAATGCAATTACTGTAGTCTAAGTGTACAGTGTATATAAAGTCTATAGTAGTGTACACTAATGTCCTAGGCCTTCACATTCAATCATCGCTCACTCACTGACTCACCCTATGCAACTTCCAGCCCGACAAACTCCATGGTAAGTACTCTATATAAAGTATACCATCATCTTTTATACTGTATGTTTACGTTCCTTTTCTACATTCAGATACACAAAATCTTACTGTTATATTAAAATTACTTATAGCATTCATTACAGTTAACATGGTGTACAGTCTAGGAACAGTAGGCTACACCATACAGCCTACGTGCAGAGCAGGCTATACATCTAAATTTGTGTAAATATACTCTATGTTATTTGAACAATGACAAAATCATCCAACAATGAATTTCTCATCTCAGAATATATCCCTGTCATTAAGTGACACATGACTGTACTGATGTGGATCTATTCCTGGTCTGTCTATTCTGTTCCACTGATCTATTAAAATACTTGTCTGTGCTTTCACCAATACCACACTGCTTGATGACTGTAGCTGTAAAGTCTTGAAGTCAGGCAATGTTGGATCTCCAATTTCATTCTTTTCTTTCAATTTTAAGTTGCCTATTCTGAGTCTTTTGCCTCTCCATATAAACTCATTGGAATCTGTTTGTTAATATGTACAACAAACTGCAATTTTGACTAGAATTATATTCAGTCTACAAATTGTGAAGAACTGACATCTTGTTAATATAGTCTTCCCATCCATAAACATGTTATTTAGTTCTTGATTTCTTTATCAGAGTTTTGAAGTTTTCTTTGTACATATTTTATATATATTTTATTAGATTTATACCTAAGTATTTATTTTGGGAGATATTAATGTAATGGTATTGGGTTTTTAATTTCAGAATTCCACTTGTTCACTGCTGGTATATAGGAACGTAATCTACTTTTGCATATTAACCTTGCATGCTGTTACCTTGTGCTTATTGGTTCCGGTTTGTCAATTCTTTTGGATCTTCTACATAGACAATCATATCATCTTGCAAACAAAATGAGTTTTATTTCTTCTTTCGTAATCAGTATACATTTCATTTCATTTTCTTATCTTATTGCATTAGCTAGAACTTCCAGTATGATGTGAAAAGGAGTGGTAAAACGAGACATTCTTATCCTGTTCCTGATCTTACCGGGAATCTTAAGTTCTAGATTCTCAACATTATGTAAAACGTTAGCTATAGTTTTATTCTCACATTCATAAAATACTTTTAATCTTCCATTCATATCCCAATACCAACACCTATTTCAGTGACGCTCTTTACTGCATTTAGGCTGTTATGTCCCCTTACCTCTTTCGAAAAAATTATTATTTACCACTCTGAGGCACAATTCACATACTGTAACACTCACTTATTTAAAACCTACAATTCAGTGTTTTTTAGTATATTTACAGAGTTGTGCAACTATCACTACAATCTAATTTTATAACATTTTTATCCCCCCCGCTTTGCTGAGCTGTAGATTTTTTAATACATGTTCTTTCTCAAGTTGAAGAAGTTCCTCTCTATTCCAAGTTTTACAGTTACAGAGTTTTTTTTTTTTTAATAATGAATGGGTGTTGGGTTCTGTCAAATGTTTTTTAAACATCTATTGATATGATCATATGATTTGGTTTTCTTTAGTCAGTTAATGTAATGGATTATATTAATTTCTCACATGCTTGGATAAATCCCACTTGATCACAGCATATAGTTCATTTTATAAATGTTGAATTTGATTTGCTAATATTTTGTTGGGGATTTTTGCATCTATGTTCATAAGAGATACTGGTCTACAGTCTTCTTGCAATATCTTTGTCTGGTTTTGGTATTAGAGTAATATTGGCCTCACAGAACGAGTTAGAAAGTATTCCCTCTGCTTTTGTCTTGCAAAAGAGAATGTTAATATTGATGTAATTTCTTCCTTAAATGTTTGGTAGAATTAGAACTCACCAGTGAACCCATCTGGGCCTGGTGATTTCTCTCTTAAAAGATTATAAATAATTGTTGACTCAACTTAATAGATATAGGCCTATTCAGATTGTCTACTTCTTGTATGACTTTTGGCAGACTGCGTCCTTCAAGGAATTGGTCCATTTCATCTAGGTTATCAAATTCGTGGGCACAGAGTTGTTCATAATATTCCTTTATATTTTTAATATAAATGGGAATCTGTTATGATTTCTACTTTCATGTCTTGTATTAGTAATGCATATCCTTTTTCCTTAGTTAGCCTAGCTGGAAGTACATCAATTTTATTAATCTCTTCAAAGAACCAGCTTTTGGTTTTGTTGATTTTCTCTATGATTTCTTGTTTTCCACTTCACTGGCTGTTTTGTTTGTTTAGAGATGGAGTCTTGCTCTGTTGCCCAGGCTGGAGTGCAGTGGCACAATCTTGGCTCACTGCAACCTCCGCCTCCCGGGTTCAAGCGATTCTCCTGCCTCAGCCTCCAAATTAGCTGGGACTACAGACGCCCACCACCACGCCCGGTTAATTTTTTGAATTGTTTTGTATTTTTAGTAGAGACAGGGTTTTACTGTGTTAGCCAGGATGGTCTCAATCTCCTGACCTCGTGATCCACCCACCTCTGCCTCCCAAAGTGCTGGGATTACAGGTGTGAGCCACCATGTCCACCCTCTGCTCTAGTTTTTGTTTTCTTTCTTCTGCTTACTTTGGATTTAATTTGCTCTACTTTTTGTAGTTTCCTAAGGTAGAAACTTTGGTTTTAGATCTTTACTCTTTTCTAATATATGTATTCCATGCTATAAATTTCCCTCTAGGCACTGCATTTGTTGCATCCCACATATTTTGTTAAGTTGTTTTCATTTTCATTTAGTTCAAAACATTTTTAGATTTCTCTAGTGTTGCAAAAAAAGATGAAAGTAAAAAAATTTTTAATAGATTTCTCTTGAGAATCTTTGACCCATGTGTTGTTTAAGGGTGTTGTTTAATCTTAAAGTATTTGGGGATTTTCCAGCTGTTATTGATTTCTACTTTAATTATAACAGACACTGTCTGATTTCTATTCTTTTAAATTTGTTAAGGTGTTTTATGGCCCAAAATGTTGTCTCTTGTGGTGAGTATTCCACGTAGGCTTGAGAAGAATGTGTATTGTGCTGTTGTTGGATGAAGTAGTCTATAGATGTCTATTATATCAAGTTGTTTGACAGCACTGTTGAATTCATCAATGTCTTTACTGGTTTTCTGCCTGCTACATCTGTCCGTTTCTGATAATGGGGTATTAAAGTCTCCATTACAAGAGCAGATTAATCTGTTTCTCCTTGCAGTTCTGTTTTTGCCTCACATACTTACATGCTCCATTGTTAGCTGCATAGATGTTTAGGACTACTATATCTTCTTGGAGAACTGACCCATTTATCATTATTTATGCAATGCTTCTAGATAACTTCCTTGCTCTGAAAGCTGCTCTGTCTGAAATTAATATAGCTATTCATGCTTTCTTTTGGTTAGTGTTAGCATACTGTATTTTTCTCCATCCATTTTCTTTTAATCTATGTATCTATATTTAAAGTGGGTTTTTTTGTAGACAACATAAAGTTAAGCCTTGATTTTTCATCCACTCTGGCACTGTCTTTTAATTGGTGTGCTGAGATCACTGACATATAAAGTGATCATTGATACAGTTAGATTAGTAGCTACCATATTTGTGATTGCCTTCTGTTCTTTATTCCTATTTTAGTCTTCCAGTCTTTTTCTGCCTGTTGCAGTTTTACATGATTCTATCTTCCTCTCCTTTCTTGGCATACTTTTTTGTTTTTTTGTTTTACTTTTTTTAGCAGTTGTCCTGGAGTTCACAATACACATTTACAACTAATCTAAGTCTACTTTCAAATAACACTAAACCACTTTATGGGTAGTGCAAGTACCACGTAATAATCCTAATACCTTCCTCCTATCCTTTGTATCATTCCTGTCATTCATTTCACTTTTACATAAGCGCATATATACATACATGTATACATAAGCACACATAATTGAATACATTGTTGATAACATAATTTTGGACAAACCATCAGTTAAAAAGATAATGATTTTTTCCTTAAGCCTGTTAATGTGGTGGATCACACTGATTTTTGAATATTTAACCAGCCATGTATCCCTAGAATAAACTCCATGTGATTATTATAGTATAAGATTCTTTTGGCCGGGCACGGTGGCTCACACCTGTAATCCCAGCACTTTGGGAGGCCGAGGTGGGCAGATCACGAGGTCTGGAGATCAAGACCATCCTGGCTAACACAGTGAAACCCTTTCTCTACTAAAAATACAAAAAACTAGCCAGGTGTGGTGGCACGGGCCTGTAGTCCCAGCTACTCAGGAGGCTGAGGCAGCAGAATCACTTGAACCCAGGAGGCAGAGGTTGCAGTGAGCCAAGATCATGCACTGCACTCCAGCCTGGGCAACAGAGCCAGACTCCGTCTCAAAACACAGAAGATTATTTTTATATGTTGCTGAATTCTATTTGCTAATATTTTCTTAAGGATTTTTGTGTCTCTGTAAAGAATATTGGTTTTTAATTTGTTGTTTTTGTTCTGCCTTTGTCTGGTTGTAGTATCAGGATAATACTTGAAATGTTCCCTTCTCTTCTGTTTTTTAGAAGAGACTATGTAGATTAGACTCTGCAGTGAGTTTCAGAATTACAAAATCAATTTCCTCAATGATTATGGGATAGTAGTAGTAGAATGTTGGCTTTTTCATTACTCTCATACATTGCTGGTGGGAGTATAAATTGATATAAACTTTATAGAGAACATTATGTCAATACCCTTAACAAAATTAAGAATGTTTTTACTCTTTGGTACAGAAATATAGGGGTTATAACCAGCATTTTAAAAATGAAACATGGTAGGGGTGGGGAGTCGGATCGCAGGACACCTAGTTATGGTAAAGGGTATTTCCTGAAACTGTTGTTTCAGATATGTGTTTATCAGTGTGTATGAGTGTACTAGGTCATAACATAAAATATATTTCTTACTATGAGTTGTGGTCATGGAAGTTTGGGAGCTACTGTTTCAGCTTTAAAAGGATAACCTGAGACAAAAATTATAAGCTGACACTTAGGGAAGGGAGGGTATAATGTCAGGATATGAAGAGAAAGTTAAAGAAAATAAGGCAGATAAGGAGACAAAGCAAACGTGAGGTATGACATTACCAAGCTATGCAGAGCCATGAGAAAACTGGCCTATTTGGGGTAAATGCAGAGGAGAGAAGACGGGGAGAATTTATCTGACCAGTGCTAAAGAGACATAAGAGATCTGGCAAAGATGTTCCCACAGGGTATTAATCCCTAAACAAAAATCCCAAATATTTATTGTTTTTCTCATGACACCATCTTTGCTTAAAAGGTTGACTGTAGACATTCACTGTGCTCAGACTTCAAAGAACTATATCAGCGCTATGCTCTAAATATTTGTGCCCCTCCAAAATTCTTACATTGAAACTTAATCCCCAATGTGATAGTATTAAGACATGGGGCCTTTGGAAGGTGATTAGGTCATTAGGGCTCCACCCTCATCAATGAGATTAGTGCCCTTATAAAAGGCCTGAGGGAGCTTGTTCCCCTCCCTTTCCATCATGTGAGGACACAGCAAGAAGGCACCAGAATGGGCCTTCACCAGATACTGAATCTACTGGCACCTTGATCTTGGACTTCCCAGTCTCTAGAACTGTAAACAATAAATTTCTGTTGCTTATAAATTACTCAGACTCAGATACTTTGTTACAGCAGCCAAATGGACTAAGACAACCGACAAGCTATAAGAGGCAGTTCCAATGCCCTTGGATGACACTGAATCCCAGATCATCAATGAGTACCCTCATGTCAACACATTTTCCTCAAGCTAACCTTATATTCTGCCCCCCACCCAATCCAACACCTTTCAAAACATTCTCATACCTGTTTCCCTGGTTTCTCCAGATGCTTATTATTCAAGTCCTGCAATTTTATTTTATTTTATTTTTATTTGATAGGGTTTCCCTCTGTTGCCCAGGCTGGAGTGCAATGGAGCAATAATTGACTACCGCCTCAAACTCCTGGCCTCAAATGATCCTCCCGCCTCAGCCTCTGGAGCAGCTAGAACTACAGGCACACACCACCACGCCCAGCCAATTCTTAAAAAAAGTTTTTTGTAAAGACAAGGTCTCACTATATTGCCCAGGCTGGTCTCAAACTCCTAGCCTCAAGTGGTCCTCCTGCCTTGGCTTCCCACAGCACTGAGATTATAGGTGCAAGCCACTGAGCCTGCAGTCCTGCAATTCTTTTTGTATATAGGATAGTTCTTTCCAGAGCAGGGCTTGTAATTCTCTTCTTGGGATGTGCTAAGACCCTGACTATAGTTATTAACCAGAGGATAATGAGTCATAGTAGAGGCAGATCTTAAGAATAAACGTGATTGGACCAGGCATGGTAGCTCATGCCTGTAATCCCAGCACTCTGGGAGGCCAAGGTGGGCAGATCACCTGAGGTGAGGAGTTCGAGACCAACCTGACCAACATGGTGAAAATACAAAAATACAAAAAGTAGCCAAGTGTGGTGGCAAACGCCTGCAATCCCAACTACTCAGGAGGCTGAGGCAGGAGAACCGCTTGAACCCGGAAAGCAGAGACTGCAGTGAGCCGAGATTGGCCACTGCACTTCAGCCTGGGTGACAGAGCAAAAATCTGCCTCAAAAAAATAAAAAATAAAAAATAAAAAAAATAAACGTCATTGAACATTTATGAGGTCACTGCACTGTCTTCAAGCAATGATGACAGGAGAGGTGGCAGGGGGTCTTTCCTCTGCCAAAGGGAAATGGGATGCTTCTTCTTGCCAGGAAGCTTCAGCATGAATTGTAGGATTAAAAACCCCGAAGTACAGGGATCCTCTCTTTCCCTATTAGGGCCCTGACTTAGACACAGAAGGCCTGCAAAGGTTGCATATTTAGTTCTCTCTGCAGTTGTAACACCTTAATAATCCGATTCAAGGCCAACATTTTAGCATAGTCTCCCTGAAGTCAACAGGATAAGATTCTGTTATCCTATAAAACTGTCATAGAAGCCCTCTGGGTTCCAGAGTATGCCTTAAATTGGCAATTAGTTGTGCTAAATCTAACCACTTTTTTAAGGCCACCAACAAAAACAACAACCTCATACCACAATCCTTAAAATTATCACTGCCCCAACACCGATCAAGTGAAGTATCTGTTTTCTCCCAACACCTTGACTTCTACGAGCCTCACTCCCATTAATTACAGATGAAAGCTTTAGAATTACAATGCCAACTGTATCCAAGGGTCATCAACACCTCATTTACTAACAGCAATAGTTTTCCCTACTATACAGATGAACTGGTGAAAATTCAACTCCAAAAATGTCATTATGAGGATCTGCTTTTGTAGTATGAACTACTCCTAGAAAACAACACCCGAGGCAAAACAGACTGTTGACACAGGTATCCCACTGCTTCAAATTTATATTAATTTTACAATATACATTTAAAATAAATAAATCCACAGTAGATATACAGGGTTTTTCTCCCTCCCAAATCTTTTTAATGGTAAGGTTCAGTTCTAAGGAAACAAAGTGAGGTAATGTTAAACTCATACAAGCTACAAACTTTAGAGGCACTATAAATACTCTTTCTCCCTTACTCCTTCACAATTTTCCCAGTTCTGTGACTGGAATCAATCTTCATAAATTCCTCTTCCTATCCCCTGCCTCCAGCACCAGCCCTCTTGAATCCATCCCTTGCTTTATATCAGAAAACTCTAACATTCATATTTGATCATGTCAAATTCCTTCAGATAAAAATTGCTCCCTATAACAACTCCTTTATGAACTCCAGATTTAGTCCCCAAGGTTCAGCCTTATCTCTTTCAAGTCTCTCATGATTTAACCCTTCCCATTTACTTGCTATTCCCTACATATATAAAATTTTGTCACAACTCCAAATCTATGCTCACTGTTTTTTCAGACTACAATATTTTTACAGATATTCTTACAAAAGTGCAATTTTAACGTTGGTAAAATGGTTTCTTTCTCAAATGTACTAGAAAAAAATTCAATTTTAAATGGAACTACAGTAATTTGTGTCCCTTAATTTATCTGTCACATAAATTCAAATTTCTATGTTTTTTTGAGATGGAGTTTCACTCTTGTTGCCCGGGCTGGAGTGCAATGGCATGACCTCAGCTCACTGCAACCCACACCTCCCAGGTTCAAGCAATTCTCCTGCCTCAGCCTCCCAAGTAGCTGGGATTACAGGCATGCGCCACCACACCTGGCTAATTTTTTGTATTTAGTAGAGACGGGGTTTCACCATGTTAGTCACACTGGTCTTGAACTCCTGACCTAAGGTGATCCACCTGCCTTGGCTTCCCAACGTGCTGGGACTGCAAGCATGCGCCAACCCACCTGGCTCAAATTACTATGTTTTATAGAGCTCACTTATACATTTTAGATGTGTGCTGCTGCTCTCAAAATTCTGATTCTTGCTACGGTTATACCACAGTGGTAACGCCCCATGAATTATTGGCCTTCACAAGTATGCAAAGGAAAGAAATGGGCCTCAGACTCAGACATACTTGAGCAAATTATTCACTTTGCTTGAATTTCAGTTTCCTCACCTCTGAGTTCTCTCTAAATACACCTATGGATGCTATGCAATTTTTACTAATATCTTATATTGATCTGTGTCCATATGGTATGCATATATGAGTGTGTATATAACTAGACAAACTGATCTTAGTATTTATGTGGAAGAGCAAAAGGCTAAGAATAGCTACAAAAATTTGAAGAAGAAAATGGAGAAAGCAGTCCTACAAATAATCAAGCCTTATAATATGGGTCTTTCAAAACAGAGATAGAGAGAAGATCAGAAATAGAGTCATATGTATATTAAAAAGGCAGCATTATAAACAAAGAGGGAAAGAATGGACTATCCATTAATGGTAGAGACAACAGGTACCCAAAAAGGGCAAAAAGTTATACTGGATTTCTTTCTTACCACACGTAAACATAAATTCCAAGTGCTTCAGACCCAAATATGAAGGCAAAACATATCAATTTTTAGAAGAAAACACACAATACCTTCATATCTATAGGGTAGAAAATAACTTCCTTAAACTATCATAAACCTTAAAGGAAAACAAGCCAAGCACAAACTTTAAAGAAAAAAATAATATATTTGGCTTCATTCTAATTCAAATCTGAAATCTAATTTAATTTAAATTTTTAATTTTTCTAATTACCAAAATATCCCATAAACAAATGAAAAGACAAACCATGGACTGAGAAAATATACCACAGAAGATTAGTATCCAAAGTTCGTAACAAGATACTGCGTATCAGTAAGAAAAAAAGATAGACAAAAGATGTCAACCAGTAATAAACTGTTTTTTTTTAAAAAAAAAAAAAGCGTAAAGAAACAATAAACATAAGAAAACATGCTAAACCTCATGAACAGAATAAGTAGTTGGAAAAATAGGTAACTTAATCAGGTATCCTACCCCTTAAAGAATAGCAAGATTAACAGCCATATATTCTTCACCTAGATTCATCAATTGTTAACATTTGCCACATCTGTACACTTTCCACCATATATATGTATTTGTGAATGCACACTTTCCCTCTCGCATATACGTGTATGCATCTCCATATACAACATACAAATATGCACATGTACACACACACTCATTTACTTCTGAACCATATAAAATGACTAAACTTGAAAGCAAGGAAGCTATCAAAACCTAATATGGTCATATAAAAAAGATTTAGAAGCAAATCTGAAGGGGCTCCTACTGGCCAGATATAGGCCAGGTTGAATAAAAAGAAATTGTGAAGCACGATAACATATAATGTGTATTGTTTAGCATAAGACAAACTAACAGGCTGGGCGCAGTGGCTCACGCCTGTAATCCCAGCACTTTGGGAGGCCGAGGCGGGCAGATTGTGAGGTCAGGAGATCGAGACCATCTGGCTAACACGGTGAAACCCCGTCTCTACTAAAAATAAAAAAAAAAATTAGCTGGGCATGGTGGCGGGCACCTGTAGTTCCAGCTACTTGGGAGGCTGAGGCAGGAGAAGGGCATGAATCTGGGAGGCGGAGCTTGCAGTGAGCAAGATCAAACCACTGCACTCCAGCCTGGGCGACAGAGCCAGACTCCGTCAAAAACAAACAAACAAACAAACAAAACCAGACAAACGAACAAATGTAAAACTCTCACTTGTGACCAAATAGTAGCTAGAGTATCAAGTCAACCCTCGGGGTACAGAACAGTCATCACTATTTACACCTTCTTGGTCCAATGGACCCTTTATGTTTTCAAGTCATCTTATGAATTACTTATATGAGAATAAAGTGATAATAAAAAAATTACTAACACTGAAAAATTAAACATATCACAACCAAATTTTTATTCAAATTTTTGAGGCTCTGAAAATATATCTACATGACATGGATAATGTCCTCGGAATGCAACTAACTGATCATCCATGCATGAATCTGGAACATAATCATCCTGTACTGCTTCCGGGTTTCACATACATCTCTAATACCTCTCCAGATACATCTCTACATACATTTCAAATATATTTCTAATACTTCTCCAGATTTCTAATACATATCTCTAATTTCATATCAGCTTATCAATATTTCTACTCTTCTTGCAATTTCATCATAAAAAAAATTGAAGAAGTTTTTGAAACCTTTGATGGCTTATAATTTTATTGAAGAGTGGATACCATCTTTTTTTGCTCCAAAACTAAAACATTCTTGTTTTTAAGCACCAATTAAAATCAGCAATCCAACAATTTTTTTCTTTTTAAATAATCTATTTCCTTCCAATCACCTTTGTTACATGTCTTTGCACTACAAACTGTTATCCAGTAAATTTTGGCATGCAGACACCATAAAAGATGAAAGAACACATCATTTTAGCAAAACAGGATGGTGTAAGGCTCATCAGAAAATATTCATACCCGGCTGGGCATAGCAGCTTATGTTTGTAATCCCAGTACCTTGGGAGGCCGAGGTGGGTGGATCACCTGAGGCCAGGAGTTTGAAGACCAGCCTGGCCAACACAGGAAAACCCTGTCTCTACTAAAAATACAAAAAAAAAAAAAAAAAAAAAACTTAGCTGAGCATGGTGGCACCAGCCTGTAGTCCCAGCTACTCAGGAGGCTGAGGCAGAATTGCTTGAGCCTGGGAGGCTGAGATTGCAGTGAGCTGAAATCACACCACTGCACTCCAGCCTGGGCAACAGAGTGAGACTCTGTCTCAAAAAACAAAAACAAAAACAAAAAAAAAGAAAAAAGAAAATATTAATACCTGTTAAATGACTGACTAGACAAGAATAACTATATTTATATTTTTACACTCAGAAATATAATTCTTCATGCATTGATTTCTGAGTTTGAGAAAATTCACCTATTATATGAATAAGTGTAGCCTGAGATTTTGCTTAATTCGTTTGACCTATTTTTACTTTTTTATTTTAAATTATACCTACTACTTACCATTTGTGGTTCACATAAAATTTCTATTGGACAATGATGGTCCAGTGCTTCACATGAAATTTCTATTGAATAAAGCCTGAAGTGCATTTATTTTTCTCTTTGCATTTATGTGCTGGTTTGTCAAAGAGATGTGAAACATCTTCCTGTAATTTTTCCTCTTTGCCATAACGGGCAGAAATGAAAATTTCTAAATTCTCAGCTGTTTGTAATGAAAGCTGAAAGAGGCCTACAATGATGATATCTCCAGACTTGTAACTTCTAGAAAGATGATATAATACTTTGGGAAATGCAAAAATCTTAAAAACAAACAAAAAAATACAATAGTGACAATTTATTTCCATATCCTATCACTCTCCTAGGTGATTCCATCATTTTTCCATTTTCGTATTATCTAGGAGGGATGGAAATAATTGATGAGTAATTTGTTATGAATGAAATGAAACAAATCTTAGTAATGAAACAAGTCTTAGAATGATGAAATCACAATCCTTAAAGCTACAGGAATACAACCAATGAAAGATAGAATGAGTTTTATTCAGTTTTTAAAAAGAAAATTTTGGCTGTGCACAGTGGCTCATGTCTGTAATCACAGCACTTTGAAAGGACAACATGGGAGGATCACTTGAGGTTGGGAGTTCGAGACCAGCATAGGCCACATACCCTGTTCTTTAGAAAAAATTTTAAAAAAGAAAAACAGCCAGACATGGTGGCACACGCCTACAGTTCTAGCTACTCGGAAGTCTGAGGCAAGAAGATCACGTGAGCCCAGGAACTGGAAATTATGATAAGCTATGATCACACCACTGCACTCCAGCCTGGGTAACAGAGCAAGACCTTGTCTCTAAAAAAATAAAATAAATGAATAATAAATTTTCTTTTTTTGAGACAGAGTTTCGCTCTTGTTGCCCCAGCTGGAGTGCAATGGCACGATCTTGGCTCACTGCAACCTCCACCTCTCGAGTAGCTGATTACAGGTGTCCGCCACCACGCCCAGCTAATTTTTTGTATTTTTAGTAGAGATGGGGTTTCACCATGTTGGCCAGGCTGGTCTTGAACTCCTGGCCTCAAGTGATCCACCTGCCTCGGCCTCCCAAAGTGCTGGAATTACAAGCATGAGCCACCACACTTGGCTAAATAAAAAAAATTTTTAAAGTATATGTTATCTTTCTTCTTTCAAAGGTCTTAAAGAAAAAATGACAGTCAAGAAATTATTAGTTCTTCCATAGTTAGAACTGCTCAAAAAAAAAAAAAATTCCAGTGTGTACTGATGGTATGCCAAGGGTTAATAAGAAAATGTTTAACTATAGGTTGAGTACCCCTAATACAAAAATCCAGAATCTGAAATGCTCCAAAATATGAAACTTCTTGAGCAATGACATGACACTCAAAGGAGCATTTCAGATTTCAGATTTTTGGGATACTCAACTGAAAAGTATACTATAAATATTCTACAATCTGAAAAAATATGAAATCTGAAACGCTTCTAATCCCAAGCATTTCAGATAAGAGATATTCAACCTGTAACAGGAAATTCACAAAGCATTTTCCTTGACTGGCCTGTCAAACTGTATTTCAAGGTAGGCAAAGGGACCAAAGTACTGAAAGCTACTCCTTTAAAGAAAAATTTCAACTAAGAAGAACAAAAGAAATGACATAAATAGGCAAAAATCATCAATTCTAAAAACCATTAGGAGAAAAAGTAATGGTAAATTTCACAATGGATCATATTGTCACCAACTGAATTCACTGATCAATTTTAACATCTCTAACACTGGGACAACCACATATCACGATATAACATGTAGTAATAGTACTACTTACAGAATATTCTTGTTAAGAGTCAAACTAGAATCTATGAATCTTTAGATCATACATTCTCAACAGTAGCAATGTCACATTCAAGAAGGCAAAGAAATCTTAAACAGTAAATTAAGACAGTTTCTCATCCTCCAAATCACACTACTGTGTCTGCCCCCAGGTCTGGGGAAAAGGTACAGTGTAGACAATAAGGAAAAAAAAATCTCTAGGCCGGGCACAGTGGCTCACACCTGTAATCCCAGCACTTTGGGAGGTCGAGGTGGTCGGATCATGAGGTCAGGAGATCGAGACCATCCTGGCTAACACGGTGAAACCCCGTCTCTACTAAAAATACAAAAAATTAGCCGGGCAAAGTGGCAGGCACCTGTAGTCCCAGCTACTCGGGAGGCTGAGGCAAGAGAATGGCATGAATCTGGGAGGCGGAGCTTGCAGTGAGCCGAGATCATACCACTGCACTCCAACCTGGGTGACAGAGTGAGACTCCGTCTCAAAAAAAAAAAAAAAAAGCTCTAAAAACTCCGTAAGGAGGCAAAAATTTTTAAAAAAAGGGTTGAGAAACACTGCTTCACATCCAATTTCCAGTTACATGAATACAGGAAAGCAATAAGTAAAATGACATCAAAAGGAATAAGAAAATGCAGAATGTGAAACGTTATAAAGAAAAATTGACCCAGTTCCATCAACATGGAGGGTAAAAAGACTTGGGAGTCTTTACTGTGGTAATCATATTTAGAAATATACTTTAAAATATTAACAAATAATATGTGGAATATACTTCAAAATAATATTAGAAGAGGGTAAGGAGATTAAGGTATAGATGAAACGAGAGGTGTTGAGTAAATAAATCACTAAAAGTAGGTGATGGGTACATAGGAGTTCATTTTACTATTCTATATACTGTTGTATATGTTTAAAACATCCTGTAAAAACAAAAGCATGTTTGGGGCAGATTTTGCTTTCTTAGGCTATTAGAGAGAACAAAACTATACAACACATAGCTTGCCCAAATATTTTCTATCAAAGGTGATCTACAAACTGATGTCATTCCTCTCCCAAATAATACCTTTTTTAAAAAAAGATTCAATCATTATATAGGCATGACTGAAAATGAGAAAATAAAAATTTTAAAAGACTAAAAAAAACATAACTGGGAGGTATGTACCTGATTCAAATAAAGCAACAAAAAGGCATTTTTGAAAAAGCTGAATGTGAACTAGGTGTTTTATGATATTAAGGAAGTATTATTAATTTTGTTAGGTGTGGTAATGATACTGAGATTATGAAAGAAAATATCAGCTGGGTGTGGTGGCTCACACCTGTAATCCCAGCACTTTGGGAGGCCTAAGTGAGAGGATCAGTTGAGGCCAGGAAATCGAAAACAGCCTTGGCAACATAGCGAATTCTCATCTCTACTATAAAATTTAAAAAATTAGCTGGGCATGGTGGCACATGCCTATTATCTCAGTACTTTCAGAAGATCACTTGAGCCCAGTTCAAGGCTGCAGTGAGCTGTGACTGGGCTACTGCACTCCAGCCTGAGCAACAGAGCAAGACCCTGTCTGTCAAAAAAATAAATAAATAAATAAATAAATAAATCCTATGTTTTAAAATAAATATATTGAGGCCAAGGGCAGTGGCTAAAGCCTGTAATCCCAGCACTTTGGGAGGCTGAGGTGGGTGGATCACCTAAGGTCAGGAGTTCGAGACCAGCCTGACCAATAGAGTGAAACTCTGTCTCTACTAAAAATACAAAATTAGCCAGGCCTGGTGGTGCATGCCTGTAATCCCAGCTACTTGGGAGGCTGAGGCAGGAGAATCGCTTGAACCCAGGAGGCAGAGGTTGCGGTGAGCCGAGATCATGCCACTGCACTCCAGCCTGGGAAACAAGAGCAAAACTCCACCTCAAAAAAAAAATAATAATAATAATTAATTAAATATACTGAAGTATTTAGGGGTGAAATGACTATTTCTTTCATCCCCCGCCCCCACTGCCTTATTTTAAAGAAACCTGGGGAGTGAATGAGATGATGATGGTGATAAACACTCATGTTTGCCGCCCCTCCATGCAGGAAGTCTGTGCAGATGAGCACATAAAAACAAACAAAAAAGAATAAATCTATAGGACAATGAAAAGAACAGAGAGAAAGTGTTTACAATAGATTTCTGGAGAACAGAAAGCGGACCCAAGTGTGTTAAGTTTCAACAGAACTAAGTGAAGCACAGCCCAAAATCTACACATGAAAGGACTACAGTGGAGGTCTAAGTCAATCTTTCAGAGATTCTAGGCTCCCCTCAATGACTAAGCAAGGGCCAGTGTCACCTGTAGGTACAAAAAGTGAAATGCTCTTTTTTTCCTAAAGACAGTTAACAAACTGAACAGAAAGAAACTGGGTCTTCTGGTGTGAATGTCAGTATCTGTAGAGCCCATTTCTATATGGCAACTGGAAAGCTCCTAAGCCTAAAAACAGGTTCCCTGATCTTTTGCCCTAAACCTAACTTGCCAGCAAACAAGAGATGCTCCAACTATGTATATGTACAAAGAGTTGCCAAACAGACTTCTCATTCCAAGATAGCAATTAGAAAACAAGTCCACGACTACAGTACAAGAAACCAACAGCAGTACCTAATATAATCAAGATGGTCCTTTAGCAAGAACCATGAACTAACAATAAGGATCCCCAGACATACAAGAAGAAATTAACAGCTAGAAAAAGACCAAGATAAAGATATTATCTATTTTTTTAGTTTTTAAAAGAGACAGTCTTACTTTGTTGCCCAGGCAGGAGTGCAGTGACACAATCATAGCTCACTGCAGCCTCGAACTCCTGAGCTCAAGTGATCTTCCTGCCTCAGCCTCCCAAGTAGCTAGGACTATAGACATGCATGACCATGCTCAACTAATATTTTAATTTTCTTGTAGAGATGGGGTCTCATTATGTTGCCTAGGCTAGTCTCAAACTCCTAGCTTCAAGCAATCCTCCCACCTTAGCCTCCCAAAGTACCGTTATTAAAGGCATGAGCCACTATGTCCCGCCCAGAGCAAGACAAATAAATAGATCAAACTGACTTCAAAAAAAATCATAGTTTATTCAGGACATAGAAGAAATCTCAAAATAGAACAAAATATTCTCAAAGGACTACTGAAGATACCGCATTCAATTAAACAAAAATAGGTATATTTAACAAATAGTAATACAAGAGTCCACTATGCCAAGAACTGTTACAAATGCTTAACAAATATGAACTCCTTTACTCACAAGGTAGGTATTATTATCCTCATTTTGTAGACTAGAAACTGAGGACAAAGAGATTAATCATTTGCCCATGATCATGGTTTTGAAGTTGTGGAGCTGGAATCTAAACCCACACAGTCTGGCATCTGGTTCCATTGTGAATGCTTTTAGCTACTATCCTCTGTTGTCTCTTGAAATGATACCAGCAGAAAATAAGCAAAAGCTACTCATTAACAATTTATAAACATACAATTGAAAACATCTGTCAAAATACAGAATAAAAAAGAAAACTTGAGGAAAGAGATAAAGAAATGAGGATCAATCAAGAAAGCCAATATTCTGCTAGTAAGTATCCCAAAATGGGCAAACACAGACTAAGAAATATTACCAAGGAAATAATAAAAGAACATTTTCCATAACTGAAGGGAGGCACTTGCATTTCAACTGAAAGGACCTACTGAGTCCAGCAAAGAATGACAAAAACAATTCATATCTAAACACATAATTATAAAATTCCACAACTACAAAGGACAAAGATAAGATACTAAAGCTTATCTTTGTGAGTGAGGGAAAGGATCATTTAGAAAATAACAAGACAGAGTGGCATCAGACATCTTACCATCTTGATGCTTAACAGAATAGAGCAAAAACCTCTAAGTTGTAAGAGAAAACTAATTTGAATGTAAATTTCTACACCCAGCCAAACTATCAAGCAATTATGACTCAGGCCAAAGCTATTTTCAGACATGCAAGAATTCACAATATTTACATTGTAAGTACTCTGTATACTGAAGTTAATTTAAAATACATTCAAAGCAGGATGCAGTGGCTCATGCCTATAATCCCAGCACTTTGGGAGGCGGAGGAGGGTGGATCACTTGAGATCAGGTGTTTAAGACCAACCTGGCCAACATGGTGAAACCCTGTCTCTATTAAAAATACAAAAATTAACAAGGCATGGTGGTAAACGCCTGTAATCCCATCTACTGCGGAGGTTGAAGCAGAAGAATCAGCTGAACCCAGGAGGTGGAGGTTGCAGTGAGCCGAGATTGTGCCCCTGCACTCCAGCCTGGGAAAAAGTGCAAGACTCCATCGCAAAAAAAAAAAAAAAAAAAAGAGTAAATACATTCCAGCTAAAAAAGGAAGAATGCCATAAAAGAGGAAGATGTAGTATCTAAGAAACAGTAAATCCAACCAGAAATGCAGACATGGAATATCTCAGAATGATATATATACAGCAGCTTCCAACCTGTCAAGACTGAAGCAGGAAGTAGGAGGGCTCTAAGAGTGATATCTCCAGGAAAATGCATTCCACCTAACAGTTAATAGATATTATGATCCAAGCAGGAAAAACATCTGAGAATATGATAAAGGTATATATTTCTCTATCAAGAAAAAAAGACAATTACAAAGAAAAAGATGAACAAAAGGAAAAGATGAACAAAAATCTAGAATATAAAGCAATCTAGTGGCATGATTTCGAAAAACTGATGAAGTACAAGAAGAAATAAGTAAATATTTTATTTCTTGAGTTCCACTAGCATTATGACTTTAGACCCATAGAAAAAAAAATAGCCCTAGCACTATAATTAAGTAAAGTGTAAGTGAGCTAAATCTTCATCTTTCTTAGCAGTGAGTCAACAGATATAATTTGAATTTAGTATATCATGAAATAAAAGCAGATCTCAACAACAACAAAAAAAGCCTAGGAGGCTTTACTGGAGAATTCTATCAATCATTTAAAAGAATTAACCAGGCCAGGCATGGTGGCTTATATCTGTAATCCCAGCACTTTGGGAGGCCAAGAAGGGTGGATCACAAGGTCAACAGATCGAGACCATCCTGGCCAACATGGTGAAACCCTGTCTCTACTAAAACTACAGTAATTAGCTGGGCGCGGTGGTATGCGCCTGCAGTCCCAGCTACTCTGGAAGCTGAGGCAGGAGAATCACTTGAACCCAGGAGGTGGAGGTTGTAGTGAGTCGAGATCACACCACTGCATTCCAGCCTGGCGACAGAGCAAGACTTCATCTCAAAAAAAAAAAAAAAAAAGGAATTAACCCAATCCTCCTCAAACTCTTCCAAAGAACTAAAATAGGAGAGAACATTTCCAAACTCATTCTAAAAGGCCACCATTACCCCAATATCAAAACCAGACAAAGATACCACAAGAAAAGAAAACCACAGTAATAATCAGAATGAATAGCGATTTTTTACATCTTCAAAAAAAAAAAAAAAACCCCAGCAAACCAAATTCAACAGCACATTAGAAGGATTATATACCATGACCAAGTGGGATTTATACCAGAAATTCAAGGATGGTTCAACATACAAAAATCAATTAGGGTAATATACCACATTAATAGAATGAAGCACAGAAACCACATGATTCCAATTGATGAACAAAAGCATTTGTCAAGATTCAACACCCTTTCATGATAAAAACACTCAATAAATGAAGAATAGAAGGAAACTACCTCAACATAATAAACACCATATATGACTATCCCACAGCTAACATCCTATTCAATGGTAAAAGACTGAATACTTCTTCTAGGATTAGGAGCAAGTCAAGGATGCCCACTCTCATCGCTTCTATTCAACACAGTACCAGAAGTCCTAGATAGAGCAATTAGGCAAGAAGAATAAATAGAAGGCACTCAAATAAGAAAGAAAATTATCTCTGTATACAGATGACATGATTTATATGCAGAAAGCCCTAAAGAAGAATCCACAAAAAAACTGTTAGTACTTTTCAGGATCCGAAATCAATACACAAAAATCAGTTGCATTTCTATATACCAAAAATGACCAACTGGAAAGGAAAATTTAAAAAAAAATTCCAATTTACTATAGTATCAAAAGAGGAAAGGCAAACCATGGTGGCTCAAACCTGTAATCCTAGCACTTTGGGAGGCCAAGATGGGAGGACTGCTTGAAGCCAGGAATTTGAGACCTTATCTCTCTATAAAAATATCAAAAAATTAGCCGAGCGTGGAAGCATATACTTTTAGTCCCAGCTTCTTGGAAGGCTGAGGCCGAGGATCATTTGAGCCCAGGAGTTCAAGGTCACAGTGAGCCATGACTGTGCCACTGCACTCCAGCCTAGGTGACAGAGACCCTATCTCTTTAAAAAAAGAAAAGAGACCAGGTGGAGGGGGTAGAGTGGATAAAAATACTAGGAATAAACTTAACCAAGGAGATAAAAGACTTGTACTCTGAAAACTACAAAACATTGCTAAAAGAAATCAAAGAGAGAAGACAAATAAATGGAAAAACATTCCGTGTTTTTAAACTTAGTTAATACTGTTAAAATGTCCATACTACCTAAAGCAATCTACAGATTCAATGTAATACCTGTCAAATTCTCAATGACATTTTTTTTTTGCAGAAATAGAAACAAAACCATCCTAAAATTCATACAGAATCTCAAGGGACCCCCAAGTAGCCAAACCAGTCTTGAAAAACCAACAAAAATTTGGAGGCCTCATACTTTCTTATTTCAAAAGACACTACAAAGCAACAGTAATCAAGACAGTGTGGTACTGACATAAATACAGAGCTACAGACCAATGGAACAGAACAGAAATAAACCCTTGCACATACCACCAAATGACTTGCGACAAGGGTGCCAAGACTACCCAGTGAAGAAAAAAAGTCTCTACAACAGTGTTGGGAAAACTGAATATCCACATGCCAAAGAATGAAGCCAAAATACGATGTTACTAATTTATTTTATGATGACCTAAAAGTTTTGATCTCCAAATATTTTTTCAACACTTTTTAATTAAGTATTTTAGATACATATTAGAATATTTTTCTGCCTAGAAAGTAATTTAAATCATTTCACTGACTAAAGATTTTTGTGATTGTTCATAAATCGGTGAAAAAGTGCTTAAGGCCAGGCATGGTGGCTCATGCCTGTAATCCCAGCACTTTGGGAGGCTGAGGCAGGTGGATCACCTGAGGTCAAGAGTTTGAGACCAGCTTGGCCAACATGGTGAAACCCTGTTTCTACTAATAACAAAAATTAGCCAGGCGTGGTGGCACACGCCTGTAATCCCAGCTACTTGGGAGGCTGAGGCAGGAGAATAGCTTGAACCTGGAAGGCAGAGGTTGCATTAATCCAAGATCGCGCCACTACACTCCAGCCTGGGCAACAGAGTGAGACTCCATCTCAAAAAAACAAAACAAAAACAAAGTGCTTGTTTAAGATGCAGGAGAGTGGATACTTGTTTACTAAATTCAAGACACACTACAAAACTTTTGCTTTTCAGTAAACTCTCGATGTTTTCCTTTTTGCCTGTGTCTTAAAACATTCATGTATAAAGAACCCAATAGTAATAAAATGTTTTGTACATTTGTTTGCCATTTAATCTAGCTTGTACTACCCTATGATTAACAGCACTGAAGTAATTAATAATTACAATTGTAATATGCAGCGAGTCAAGTAGAGCATCAGTGGAACAATACCAAACTTGAAACGAGTGCTTATTCTACTCTCAACTATCACCAAGCCAATCCTCCTCAAACTCTTCCAAAGAACTAAATGTGAGTGAACATTTCCAAACTCATTCTAAAAGGCCAGCATTACCCTGATATCAAAACCGGACAAAGATATCACAAAAAAAGAAAGCTACAGCAATAAACCTAATGAATACTGATTTTTTTACTCTTAAAAAAATACTAGCAAACCAAATTCAACAGCAGTCTATATGCTGTTGTACTGCAGAATCTAATACTCCTGGGTATTTTTGTTATAGTAGCCAAAACTAAGATATCCATTCTATCCTCACATGCTAATAGATTCTAATCCCCTACACCTTGATTTGGTTTTCTCTACAATACAAATATCCATCTAGCATATATTTAACTCACTAGTTTCTCATCTGGTTTCCTCAGTTAGAACATAAGCTCCCTGAACGCAGGGCTTTGTTCCCCAGCAAATAGAATAGTACCTGGCACAGAGCAGAATGCTCAATAAATACCTGCTGAATGAACAAGATGAAGACCACCATTAAAGGTATACTAAAAGACTTTAAAGCACTACGGAGAAAAACGAAAGGCCTAAATGAATGGAGAGGTATATTGTGTTCAAGGATCAAAGGACTCAATGTTGCTATCAATTTTCTTTAAATTAATCTATAGAATCAATACAACCCTAAACAAAATCCCAGCAGCCTTTTCTGTATAAAGTAACAATTTTTTTTTTTTTTTTTGAGACAGTCTTGCTCTATCATCCAAGCTGGAGTCCAGCGGCACAGTCGATGGCTCACTGCAACCTCAACCTCCTGGGCTCAAGCAATCCTCCCATCTCAGCCTCCCGAGTAGCTGGGATCACAAGGGCATGCCACCATGTCTGGCTAATTTTTTTCTATTTTTTTGGAGAGCCAAAGGCCTCGCTATATTGCCACTACACTTCAACCTGGTCAATACAGCAAGACCTCATATCAGTATAAAAAAATTTTTTTTTGCTTCTTGATTGTGGTGATTACAAGAATGTTTAGGTTTGTCAAAACTCAATCTGCATACTTAAATTGGGCAGATTTTAATATAAATACATTATACCCCAATAAAAATCAATTTTAAAAAACATCAAAAACTGGAACCCAACAACAAAATACCTAAAGAACACTACATAAAACAGCTCATAGAGTATTCTGCATACCTTTAAAAAATAACAGGGGCCAGCTAAAGTGGCTCATGCCTGTAATCCTAGTACTTTGGAAGGTCAAAAGAGGAGGATCACTTAAGCCCAGGAGTTCAAGACCAGCCTGGGCAACAAAGTCGGATCCTATCTCTGCAAAAATAAATGACAATAATAATAATAGGAAATTGTCTGCACTTAGGTAAAATGAACTAGTTTGAAGCAGGCCAATATTCTTGCTAAGAACAACTTAAAAAGCTAAATAAATTATAAAAATCATATTTTTAAAGGCCGTGAAGAGCTGTGGAAGCATGGGAAAGAAGAAGGTCTAAAATTCCAGTGATGGGAGAATCTTTTTTTTTTTTTGAGATGGAGTCTTGCTCCGTCACCCAGGCTGGAGTGCAGTGGCACGATCTTGGCTCACTGCAACCTCCACCTCAGAGATGGGGAGAATATTTTAAGGGTATTTAGATGACCAGCATCTGTCTTTTCCCTGGGAGTATTTCCTAATTATTGCTTGGGCTAGAGGCTGAAAACTGAGGCCTGACCTGTGTAAAATATTGTTGCTGAGGAACACAGAAGCCAGGACAGCTTTTGGTGTTCACACAGGGCTGGAATAACAAAACTAGGAGACTAATTCTCCTAAAAAGATTCGCGCAAGGACCTCAAGCTTAAAGGTGGTATCTCCCCTCAGCATATTTGCTGAATTTTAAAACCGTGCAGGGTAAAAGGCTGCAAAGTTAACTAAAAAACTTTGAAAAGCAAAGTGCAATTTCCTACCTTTGGCATTGCTAAAGGGACAAGACCAACAGGCTTTGAAATGAAAGCCTTAGAAGACAACATCTGAAAAAACAAGGAAAAATAAGGATAGCAAACTACTAAAATAGCAACCCAGCCTCCACATAATTTAAGATGATGGGCTCCTGATACGGGTTGTATGTTTGTCCCCTCCAAATCTCATGATGAAATGTAAATGTAATTCCCAATGTTGGAAGTTGGGCCCAGCAGGAGGCAACTGGATCATGGGGGCAGATCCCTCATGAATGGTTTAGTACCATCTCCTCAGTAATAAGTGAGTTCACACAAGATCTGGTTGTTGAAAAGTCTGGGACCTGCCCCACCTTGCTCTCTTGCTCCCACTCTTGCCATGTGATGCACCTGCTCTCCCTTCACTTTCAGCTATGACTAGAAACTTACTAAGCCGCACTATAAGCAGATGCCAGCACCATGCTTCCTATACACTTTGGAGAACCGTAAGCCAATTAAGCTTCTTTTCTTTATAAATTACCCAGTCTCAGGTATTCTTTTATAGTAATGCAAACAGACTAATACAGCTCCCTAGTCTATCTGCATAGAAAATGAACTTCCCCTTCCCCAACCCCGCTCCCAACCCAGCAAAATGTACCATTACCTGGTAATGCTTACTTAATTTTTTTACTACACAATGCCTGGCATTCAGTCAAAAATTATGAGGCATAAACAAAACAGTCAACAGACTTGACCTAACTGACATTTGTAAAACACTCCACCTAACAACAAAACACACATTCTTTTCAACTGCACATGAAGAACACTTACCATGATAGAATATACTCTAGGCCATAAAATAAATCCGAATAAATTTAAAATTATCTCATTACAATGGAATTAAATTAAAAATAACAATGATCTCTGGAAAATCCTCAAATATTTGAAAACTTAATAGACTGTGGTGGGAGGTTCTCTTGAGCCTGAGATGTCGACGTTGTGGTGAGCCATGATTGTGCCACTGCACTCAAGCCTAGGCAACGGAGTGAGACCCAGTCTCAAAAAAATAAAAATAAAAATAAAAAATTAGCCAGGCATGGTGGCACATGCCTGCAGTCCCAGCTACTCAGAAGGCCGAGGTGGGAGGATCACTTGAGCCTGAGAGGTCAAGGCTGCAATGGGCCATGATCACGCCACTGTACTGCCTGAGCAGTAGTGAGACCTTGTCTCAAAAAACAAATAAATAAATTATAAACAATTAAAGGGAAGTTTATAGCATGCTTACATTAGAAAAGAAAAAAGGTCATAAATCAATGACCTCAGCTTCTATCTTAAGAAACCAGAAAAAGAAAACAAATTAAACCCAAAAGTAAGCTGAGGAAAGGAAATAAAGACCAGGGCAGAAATAAGAAAACTACAGGCAGTCAATTAAACTAAAAGTTAACTTTTCAAGAACCTCAATAAACTTAATAAACTTCTAGCCAGACTAATCAGGGAGAAGGGGAGCAGAGACAAATTACTAGTATTGGGAATGATACTAAATTTCTACAGGTTATACAGATATTAGACTCATTACACTTTCTACAGATATTAAAAGAACAATAATAGAGTATTATAAGCAACTTTTTGCCAATGAATGCAACAAGTTAAATGAAATGGATAAGTTCCTTGGAAAACTTAGCAGGCATGTGAAGAGACAGAACAATACAACCATATGACCCAATAACCAACAGGAAAACAAACAAGATAAACAGACCAATAGATGATGCCGATATTGGAAAAGACAAGCATTTAAATAACTATAATTAGTATGTTCAAGAGAACTGGAGTCTATTACAAGTCTATAAAACAAGATCAAAGGAATACTCTAAAACTCAAAACCACAATGTAAAATTAAGAACATAAAAGATTAGTTTTGACAAAAAGAGAAGACAGTTTTGGCATACTGGAAGGTAGGTCAATGGAAAATATCCAAACAGAGAAAAAAAATTTTTTCAACATGTGGAACATGATAATTAAGTTTAATATATGTGTAATTAGGATCTAAAAAGAAAAAAGGGGCAGAATATATGAGAAGGTGATAACAGAACTTTCCAAAACTAAAAGGCATCCAGCCAGATTCGAAAAACTCTATAAACAGAAAGCGACAAAGAAAACCACATCTGAACACATCATAGTCAAAGTGCTTTAAAAGTAAGACAGAGAGTCTTAAAAGCAGCCAAAGAAAAATAAAAGACATTATCCTCAGCAAGAATATAGCTAATATATTGCCTTCAATAAAACTGGTAGCTGACTTCAATAAAAAGAAATGAAGACAGAAAGCAACCAAACATTCTTAATGTGTTGAAAGAAAGTAACTACCAACTTAGAACTTTATAGCCAGTGAAAACACACTTCAGGCCAGACACAGTGGCTCAGGACTGTAATCCTAGCACTTTGGGAGGCCAAGGTGGGCAGATCACTTGAGGCCATGAGTTTGGAGACCCGCATGGCCAACATGGCAAAATCCTATCTCTACTAAAAATACAAAAAATTTAGCTGGATATGGTAGCACATGCCTGTAATCCCAGCTACTCAGGAGGCTGTGGCATGAGAATCATTTGAACCCAGGAGGCAGAAGCTGCAGTGAGCTCAGATCACACCACTGCACTCCAGCCTAGACAACAGAACAAGACCGTCTCAAAAAAAAACAAAAACAAAACCAAAAACCACTTCAAAAAAGCTGAAACTGCTGTGCATGGTGGCTCACACCTATACCCAGCACTTTGGGAGGCCAAGGTCAGGGGATCTCTTAAGCCCAGGAGTTCAAGAACAGCCGGGGCAACATGACAAGACCCTGCCTGTATAAAAAATTTAAAAATTAGCTGGGCATGGTGGCATGTGCCTGTGGTTCCAGCTACTGAGGAGGCTGAGGTGAAGGATTGCCTGAGCCCAAAAGGTTGAGGCTACAGTGAGCCATGTTCGTACCACTACACTCCAGCCTGGGTGCCAGAGTGAGACCTTGTCTCAAAAAAAAAAAAAAAAAAAGGGTGAAATTGAGATATTTTCAGAGAAACAAAAATAGAAAAAATCACTGATAGTAGGTAGGCCAGTATCAAAATGCATGATATAGGGAAGTGACAGTATTATTATTCTAAAAATTGAAAACAACTTCAATGTCCAACAGAATATTGATAAGTAAATTACTACAGAGATGAGAATGTTACATACCTACTAAAAATAATCACAGAGCAGAAAAATACTGACATGAAAATATGTTGATGATTCACTGTTAACTGAACAGCTTGCACTACAGTGGACTACATTATGAGCCCATAACATCATATAAGTATACATATACTTATGTAATGGCTCAACAAAATGCAGGAAGCAGATAGCTAATCAAGAAGATTAACAACAGCACTCTTGGTGGTATGACCTCCAATGATATTGTTTTAATTTTTTTTTTTTTTTTTTGAGACTGAGTCTTCATCTGTCGCACAGGCTGGAGTGCAACGGTGTGATCTCTGCTCACTGCAACCTCTGCCTCCTGGGTTCAAGCGGTTCTCCTGCCTTAGCCTCCCAAGTAGCTGGGATTACAGGCACCCGCCACCATGCCCCGCTAATTTTTGTATTTTTAGTAGAGACAGGATTTCACCATGTTGGCCAGGCTGGTCTCGAACTCCTGACCTCAAGTGATCCACCCACCTCGGCCTCCCAAAGTGCTGGGATTACAGGTGTGAGCCACCGTGCCCGGCCTAAAATGTAATCTATGCTTTCTTAGTGTTTCCCAAGTTTTCTACATTAGGGATGTGCTATTTTTTAATTGGGGGTAAGAGACAAGGGGAGAGGAGGGGAGGGGGGAAGGGAGAAAGGCAACTCTTTATATTAAACCATATTTTAATACAAATGATAAGTTCTTAGCTAGGCATATGGTCTAACCTTTATTGGTATATCCCGCACGTGTGCTTTTTAATTTTTTTTTTAATACCAAAACCTGCCAACATGAATCAACCTGTACTTTCATTTTCCACTATTTGGACCTTGAGAGCTTGCTCGAAGGTTCTAGCAGGGGAGCGCAGCTACTCATACACCCTTGACCCAAGACCAGTCCTCCTCTATTTGGGATGGTCGTCCTCTTCGACCGACCGAGCACGCAGCTTCAGCTTCACGCAGCTTCAGCTTCGGGAGGCACGCACATTGAGCGGTGAGGGAGGAAGGGGACACACCTGCCGAGCCAGCCAGATGAGCTGAATCAACCCTGGGGATCAATGGGGTAAAAACGGGGTAACAGCCAGATAGCCCTCACATTCAGTTTTCCACTATTTGGGATGAGAATTAAAAATGTTAAGTACCTGAATGTGACCTCTTTGAAAAAGAAACTTAATATTCGTCATTATTAATGTAAAAAATGAAAATGTTTCTGAAAAATGAAAAGCAAATTATATCCGAAACAGCATACTTTAAAAGACAAAGTAATTCATAAAATTTCATTTTTCACAGGTGATTTCTGTAGACTTCTAAGACTTAAAATTAACAGAATTACACCTCTGTGAAATATCCAACTAAAGTAATAACTCACAGTTGAGGCTCTAAGTTTAAATAATTTAACATTTGCATAATCAAAAAAATGGAAAAAAACAGAAATCTCTTTATCCACCTATTTCACAGAAGTTACACCTAACAGGGCTTTTAACAAACGGTTGTAAAGCAACCTGTAAATATAAATGCCATTATGTAATTATAGTCAATTAGTAACAATTACATTGCTCTGACACTTGAGTGTTCTATAAATAATTCATACGACTCCATCTAGAATTTTTGATTCAGAAAAGGAGAAAATGCAACAGCCATTGGTGTAATGCCTACAAGGAACTTAAAAAATATTTTACTTTATGCATCTGTAAAAAACTATAAGGAAACAAATAAACATCAAAAGGTTTAGCTACAGTGCAGAACTTTTGACTTTCCCCCACAATGTTGTTTTATTAAAATAGTCACAGTAAATAAATGCTTTATTTGACACAGCACTAGAAGTAAAAATGTGGGGAAGAGGTGACATAAAATATATGCTTCAAGATTGAGATAAGAGGAAATAATTTTCTTTTAATATTAACACTGGCTGACATATTTGATGGCAGACAACAGTTAACTGACAGGATTTAATTTTCTAATTTTTCTAGCAATCCTGAAATGATTAAAGAGGCTGTATTATAATTATCAAATAAAACATCAAATGGTTCTTTCCAGTGAGAAAGCTTAAAAAAAAAACTACTGAAACAGCTATCAGTCTCACAGATGCCTGCTAAAAGAGCGTAACAACTCCTTACATTATCAAGAGCTAAGATCTGAGCTAAGTTTCCTTTCTTAATTTCTCAATTTAAAGGTTGAGATACATATTCTCCCTCAAAACCCCATGCCTCTCCCCCAACCAAAAAAAAAAAAAAACAGAAATTTTCTTATAAAATCTGTCATTTTCTACCTTGTGTTATAATGTCTATGCTTTTCAGTTGGGCACGGTGGCTCACACCTGTAATCCCAGCACTTTGGGAGGCCGAGGTGGGCGGATCACCTGAGGTCAGCAATTTGAGACCAGTCCGCCAACATGGAGAAACACCATGCCTACTAAAAATACAAAGATTAGCCGGGTGTGGTGGCAGATACCCGTAATCCCAGCTACTCTTGGGGGGCTGAGGCAGGAGAATCACTTTAACCAAGGAGGCGGAGGTTGCAGTGAGCTGAGATCACGCCACTGCACTCCAGCCCGGGTGACAGAGCGAGACTCTGTCTCAAACAATAATAATAATAATAATAATAATAATAATAATAATGTCTACACTGTTTTAACCATACTAGATTTCAAAACCACTGAAGGCAGGGTCAATTATACTGCATCTTTCTAGGTATCTCCCATAGTAAATAGTCTTGATCAATACTCTGAACTTTTTGCAAACTCTATCAGCTAAAAAGAATTAAGCTTTGGTAATTCTTTGTAACCTGGTTTAAAACAAACCCTCTGGAACAATTAGAGAACCAGAGGGATGGATGGAGGAGAGGGTAGTGCATATTAGTTGTTTGTTGTCAGTTAAGCAAAAGCCAGACCAAAGAGCCTCTTCTCTCCTTTTCCCTTCAAAAGCTAAATTTTATCCAAGTCAGTATCAGTGTCCCTTAGTTAAGGACAGTCTGCTTAGGTTCACTTCAGAGGAGCTCAAGAGGCTGCTGTAATCTACGAGGCTTTCGTAGGAGTCTGCAAGCAAGTACAGAAGGAAAAAAAAATCAAAGTTTAACCCATACACTATCGATCAAGTCAAAAGCCAAAGAAAACTCTAAAACTTGGACTCTACAGAGTCCTATAAAGTTCATGGAATCCAAGCACTTTTTGGGTTTTGTTTAAAACAGGGTGTCACTCTGTCACCAAGGCTGAACTCCTGAGTTCAAGTGATCCTTCCACCTCAGCCTCCCAATTAGCTGGAACTACGGCACGCACCACCCCATCTGGCTAATTTTTTAAAAAAAAATTTTGTAGCAAAGAGGTCTCACTATGTTGCCCAGGCTGGTCCTGAACTCCTGAGCTCAAGCCGTCCTCCCACCTCGGCCGCTCGAAGTTTACAGTGAATTAAATCTATACCAGATAAAACTTACATCAGTATGACCTCCCTTCAAACTCGGCAAATGCCTCCATAACAATTGGCCCCTGACTAGTGAAAAGATGCGTATGACCTATGGTCTATATTACATGTTAAGCTTTCTGACAGGCTCCAAGTCATGTCCCTGTCCTGTAGGTAATAACACAGCCCATACTAGAGGCAAAATGGCAAAGCAGATGATCATTCAAGATGATTCCGTTTCCAAGGCTGAAAAGGACATATTTGCAAATGCACAGAAAAAGATCTAGAAGATCATACAGTGGTGTTAATAGTGTTACCCTTCAGTCAAAGGTGTAAGAGTAGCTGTGCTCCCCA
Organism: Hylobates moloch; assembly: GCF_009828535.3. Classification (NCBI taxonomy): domain Eukaryota; kingdom Metazoa; phylum Chordata; class Mammalia; order Primates; family Hylobatidae; genus Hylobates; species Hylobates moloch. The sequence goes on from NW_026652277.1 coordinate 66,802,740, forward strand.
GATTCCTCTGGGGAGGAATGTGAGCTAGAAGTGGATGTAAAGGGGTTGTCACTTATTATATATACACTGTATTGTTTTAACTTTTTATGACCATCAATTTACTTCTGTACTTTTAAAAATAAGAGTCCCAGCTACTTGGCAGGCTGAGGCAGGAGAATCTCTTGAAACTGGGAGGCGGAGGTTGCAATGAGCCAAGATCGTGCCACTGCACTCCGGCCTGGTGACAAAGCAAGACTCCGTCTCCAAAAAAAAAAAAAAAAAAATTGAAATGTAATTCCATTTTTTAAAAAGATTGAATGGACCCACATGGAATTCAAATGAAAAATAAGCGACACTTTGCATAAGTCTATTAGAAAAACCTACATATCAAACAGAAATAATACAAGTATTATCCTACAAAATAAAAAGGAATACTGGTAATATTACAAAAATGCCCACAGCAACTGCAATCCATTACTCACTATTCACTACTTTGATTACACAATATTAGTCACCAGGGGGAGTTTGAGGGTCCCCTCCCAAAATTATATCTCATCTAACAGCTGCCTGTGCAGTCTTAACCTCATTAAACAGGTTTTCAACAATCCACAGTACTAAAAAAATGTTCATTTTGTACACTCTTTTTTCATGAGAAACAACCAGACACACACACACACACAGCCCAACTTACATTTCACTGGGGTTCATGTTTGATTTCCTCAAAAGAAAGAAAAGTTTCCCAACCTGAAAAGCAAACTAACCTGGACAATCAAGTTTACTAGCACTTTAAGGGAATGTTCACATCCTCCTCACGTTTGTCATGAAACTCTGGGGTTAAGTAAAATTTTACCCATCTGTGACTTCTGAAAAAAAGAGGAGGGGGAAACACAAACTACACTCTGAAAGCAGCATAATCCAGCCATAATGCCAAATGTAAACAGTCATTATATATTTTAGCAAGGCAAGATATAACTAAACATCTTTAAAAGATAAATGCCTGTGACCTCTGCAATCTTAAAAATTAAAGTGTAAATAGTCATAAAATGTATCCCAAACTTCCTTTTTAGTTGATTTTCCTAAAAAATATGAAAAGCAATCATATTGAAAATGACTCAAATCACCATAAATTAGGCAACAAAAATCACACAAATTATTTGGGGAGGAGGATTTTTGTTTAATCCAGTTTATGAGTCCATAATATACACAAAAATGTGAAAACATGAAGACATACACATAATACATCTCATTTCCCACCATTCGCTCAGACTGTTTCTCCCTCTCCTCTATTGTTACTAGTTTTCTAAATCCTCCCATAATTTCTTTATATAAACAGCAAACATAAACTTGTATTATTACACCTCGCCCTTAAGATGTAACACACTATTCACAAAGTACTACTACACCTTGCTTTTTTCACTTCATAATTTTTGCGATCTTTCCATGTTAGTACGTAGAAAGCTTCCTTATTTTTTCATAACTGATTATGCCCAGCTTTAGAACATTTTCAGTCTGCTTTCTTCAGGCTAACTTTTTTTTTTAACTTCTTTATTATTATACTTTAAGTTCTAGGGTACATGTGCACGAAGTGCAGGTTTGTCACATATGTATACATGTGCCATGTTGGTGTGCTGCACCCATTAACTCGTCGTTCACATTAGGTATTTCTCCTAATGCTACAGGCTAACCTTTCAAGACATTCTGTTCAGCCAACCACTTAACACTAGAATCAATTTCCTTCCCCCAAGATTTGAAAACCAATCAGATTTGAGGTGTCCCAAGGGATAAGTTTCAGAGAAAGCAACTCATTATCTAAATTACATCCTTTTAAGAATGTTTATTTTCAAACAGGTAGAGGGGAATATTGCACAATTTTCTCCTCTAATCGCTTAAAGCTACAAATCAGAACGCAATCTTCAAAGTGAAATTACCTTTGATTTGGGGGGGATCAGCGTTATAGTCAAATCAACGACTGTAAAAGTTTACTTCTTGTGCTTTTCTTCCACTGTAAAAAATTTTTTATTTTTTAAAGAAGGCTAGAAAGCCTTAAAGTCTAATAGCATGGCATTCTAACAGCAGGAAACCACAACCTGATTTGATCTTTCATCTGCCAGGTCAGAGACTGAGGCTTTTATCTTGCAGAATTAGGCTCACCTACCACCACCAAGAGGACCTCTACAAAGGTGCACTTTCAAAGAATATAAACTCTGCGGCGCTGCGTGTAGGAAATTACACTCCAGGGGCCAGAGCGCCAGAGATAACTCCTGAAAACCCAGCTTCACTGGCGGAAAGAAATCTACAAACGCCAGCGGCGGTGACGGGGAACGGGAAGGGCGGGTGGAGGGAAGAAGAGAAACCGAGCGCCTCGCCGCCAACCCTCGAACCCGCGCGCGGTCGCTGGAGTCAGACGCTAAGAGCCGCGCGCTGCCCAGGGACGGAACCCCGGAACCACGACCACTAACGGAACCAGCCCGCGGCCGGCAACGGCGGCCGTTCGGACTGTGGACCGCGGCACGCGGGCCGGGCGCCGGGAGGGCGGGGGTTCCCCGGAGGAGCTGGCCGCCCCGGCGCCCCATTGGGCGCTGCTCCAAACGTGCCCGAGTGGTGACAGGAATAAAGTGGGTCACAAGGCCTAGCGGGTCCCCAGCGAAAGCTCTCTCGGCACCCAGTCCCCGGCTTTCCCCGCCTCCCAGCTGCTGGAATCGGCCGCAGCTCCTGGCGCCCTCAAGCCGCCCGGCCCCGCCGTGCACCCCACTCCCGCCCCTGCCCCGCAGGTAACCCCAGCTGTCCCAGAGGGCCTCTCAGGCAGGGCGGGCCTCGGCCCGAAGTCCCGGGAAAAGACGCACTAGAACGAGACGCCAAACTTGGGCTTCAGCTCCCGCCTTCCCCACCCTTGGCCGCCGCCCCCCGGCCCCACACACGCCGCCCCCCGCTCCCTCCCCTTCCCCGCGCCCTCACCGTGTGGCTTGCGGCTGCTCCGGCTTCTTCCCTCCCCCACCCAGGTCTCCCGCTGCGATGACTCGGAACCACTACCCCGCCTGTGTTCAGGAGGCGCCGCGGCTCCCACCTCCAGCTGCACCTGGGGCTGTGAGTGGCGCCCCCCACCCACCCCCCAAAAAAATTCGCCGCTCCTGTGGCCAGCTCCTCCTCCCCCTCCCTTCCCCTCCTCCACCAGCCCGGGAGCGCGCATGCGCCGCCGAGGAAGCCAACGGGCGCACGGCAGGCCCTGGGCCCACCGGGCGGGCGCCTCTCACCGGGAGCGCTCGCGGCGGCGGCCAGATTTCCTTCGCGCTCTCGCTCTCCGGGGTTTCCTTTTTTAAACCGGCAGCCGCAAGCCGAGTCCGTGATTGCGCCCCCTCCCGGCGCATGCGTCGTCAGCGAACCCGCGGGCTCCGACGGCCGGCGGAGGCTCTGCGCTCGCCCCTCCCCTCACTCTCCCTTTCCCCGGCGTGGCTCGGTGCGCATGCGACTTGCCCCGTTAGGCAGCACGGAGCCGCGCCAGGGGATCCCGGTCGCCCGAAGAGACTCCCGCTCCCCTTGGGCCGAAACCTGGCTCTGCAGGCGCACCGTTCCCTGCCCCGGCCGGGAAGGACGCCGGTTACTAGAAAGCCGGGGAGGCGGGGCCTGGTCGGGTAGAGGGCGCGGCCGGCCGGCAGAGCGCTAAGCTTAGGTCCTGGAGGCTCTTTGGCTTTCCCCCCGTATGCCGGGGGCGAGGAGGAGGAGGAAGAGCTTCCTGCCGGATGAGGGATCCGGAGGCCAGAAAGGGAACCCGCTCTCCCTTCCAAAGCAAAACACTGCCGACGCCAGGTTAGATTTTTCGGGTGTTGGCAGGAGACTTTTTCCCCCAGTGACATCACTCGCGTTTCCTCTCCTGGTGCTGGGAGAGAAGAGTTGCAAAGGCGCCTGGACCGCCAGTAACATCCTCTCCCATCTCCTGAAGGATCGCGGCTTGGGTTGCTTCTTCTTGGTGGGTGGGCCTGGGGAAGACAGGGCATGCGCCCTCGGCCGGAGGAGGGAAGCGAAAGGAGGTCGGGATTTATTTGCTCATTTGGAGATTTTCCCCTGGCCTTTTACTAAAAACTAAGTGACAGTATAATGGAAGATGCGGAATGAAGCATCAGAAATAAATCAGGACTCTAATTTGCATGGATTTCCTCGTTGGAACAACGTGTGACTACTAATCTTCAGGAAATTACTTCCCTTGATGCGTTAAGGCACATTTGGTCCACATGAGAAAGCACATTTCAGTGCTTCTACTGGAAAAGAGATCTTTACAGTCTTAATTCCTAGTAATTCCTATGTTTTAATGAATACCCTTTGGATTTGAAATAAAAGCCATCTTCTTGTTTCAAAAAATGCACTTTTCTGGCCATAAAATCCTCGCTTTAAAGTAACAGTCACCTCAGTAAACATTTTCAATTCTTGCTGTATGCTCTGGGCAAAAGAACATCAAACTGAAGCACTTATTCAGATCCTTGATCCTTCACCTAAAGATTTTTCTTTCAGGAGTGGGAAAACATGATTTGTTAATTTACCCCATCATATAGCAGAAGATATTTTGGTCGACATTTTTGCCTGTTCAGCATTCATTCCCTACTCTGATAATTTCCTTTGAAGAACTATCATTTATCCACTCTCAGTCCATATGGTCTGAACAGGACACAAGGGGAAGGCATATTTGAGTTTAATCCTCGGTTGCAAACTACTGTTCCTAAGAAGGGTGTTACCTCTTTACCAATGGGTTTAAATCTTGGAGAATGGAGACCTGGAGCCATCTTTCCACACGTGAATTCTAAGAAAGAAGGCAACATGGAAAAAAAGCAGATTTGAAGACAGAGGTTTGGCCTGAAGACATGTTTGAGGCCCAGAAACAAATGTGGATTAGATTCCTCTGGAAATTTCGTTAAACCAGTCAGTAAATTCTTGCATCTGTTTTATTGCTTAAACCAGTGAGAGGTTTTCTTTCACATGCAATCAAGAGTCCCGACTGACAAGAGGTAGGTAGCAAGACAGGAGGCAAAGTTAATAATACTGATAAGGTAGGTTGCAGCCAGACAAGAGAGGGTTTGAATGCTTTCTCTAGGATGGATTTTTGAATTTTATTCTAGAGACACTGATCCCTCCTTATATTCCCCGTCATCTAGAACATATTATCTTCAAAATACCTTTGCCCTTTTTAATGATTTCATTGTCCTGTCAGTCACCAAGATCAAACCATGTCCATCTTTGACTCCTCCCTCTTTCACTGTATTTAATTATTTACCAAGACCTGTTGATAATCCCCCGTTTTTCTGCTCAGTCCTCTCTCACTGCTTGAACATTTCCCACGGTTCAGTTCACAGCTTCTCCTTTCTCCGACATTCTCTCCAAGAAAAAAAATATATACTGGATATGTCTTTTTTTTTTTTGAGACAGAGTCTTGCTCTGTTGCCCAGCTGGAGTACAGTGGCATGATCTCAGCTCACTGCAACCTCTGCCTCCCGGGTTCAAGCAATTCTTCTGCCTCAGCCTTCCAAGTAGCTGTGATTACAGACTGCCACCACCACACCAGCTAATTTTTGTATTTTTAGTAGAGATGGGGTTCCACCATGTTGGCCAGGCTGGTCTTGAACTCCTGGCCTCAAGTGATCCACCCACCTCAGCCACCCAAAGTGCTGGGATTACAGGCGCGAGCCACTGTACCCAGCCTGTGTTGGATATTTCCAATAGCTTTTCCAACTTCCAGATCCCACATTTCCATAAAACAAAAATCCTGCCTCATAGTTTCACAGATCTTAAATTTATATTCCATAGCCTTAAACACAATTTCAGATATTCTGTTCACTCTTTCTTGTGAACCTTGCTGTCATTTAAACTGAGTATTTCCAACTCCTCTGTCAACTGATTTCCCCCACTTGGCAGGCAACGTATCATAGTGGTTAAGAGTACAAAATTAGGATCTTAACTGCCTGGATTTAAATCATAGCTTCCCCATTAATATTCTGCATGACTTTAAGCAAGTTATTTCCTGTTCTTTAATTTCCTCATCTATAAAATGGGATAATTACAATCCTATCTCATAGCGTAACTGAGACAGTATGTATATCTGTATGTGTGTCTGTGTGTGTGTAATTTTATCTGGTACATAAGAAATCCCATAGAAATGTTGGCTATTCTTGTCAATGATGTTCCTTTTTGGGTAATTTTCATGTCTCTTTTTCTCTAATTCTTGCCCTAACTCCTATGTCCCATCAGTCACAAAGTCATATCTATTCTTTCATAGTAACTCATCCATTCGTTGACATTCCTAGTTTTACTACCATACTTTAAGGTGAATTGGAGAACAGGAAGCTTTAAGATATGCTTAATAGAGAATATAAGGTTAAGTTTTTTTTTAAAGCTTGCATCGTTTATTCAGTTACTCATATTCTTTCTAATCCCTTTAAAACAGAACTACAAAACCCTGCCTCATAGTTGAGGTAGTATTATAGACTTTGTGGTCAAAACTCTTGGCTTAAATTCTGACTAATGCTGAGAGATAGTGAGCAAATCAAGTAATTCCTCTGAGCTTCAGGTACTTATCTGTAAAGTTACAGGACTAGGCATTTCAGAGAACTGTGATGATCAAAGGTAAATTAAACTGCTACATAAAGGCTAGGTGGTGATGATGGTGGTTGTAAATCTTTACAATTTCTTGTTAGAACCCTAGGAATAGTTTAAATGACTCACAGATTTTTAACTCCAGCCTTTACTTGTCCCTTGGGCTCTATACACACGTCTGGTTATCTACCTGATGTCTCTTCTTCTGTATCACAAATATCTTGGATGCTTCCTTCAATCTATTCTCCACAGAGCAGTCAAATTATTTTGAAAATATAAATGAAGTCACGTTATTTTCTTCTAAAACCCCTTTTGTCATTTCCCATTACATACAAATTCCTAATTATGGTCACAATAACCTGTTTGATCTGGCTCCTCCCTACCTCTCCAATCTCATGTCTTACCATTTTTTTCCTTTTCCTTTAACACTCCAACCCAGAAACTGCCTTTCATTTCCTTGCTAATTTCTCTCTGCTCTCAGGCTTTCATGCATGCCGTGCCCTTGCCTGGACCCCTCCTACCTTTTCTCATGGCTGGCTCCTTCTCAACCATCACATCTCAAAGATCTAACTACCCTATTTAAGGAGGTCTCCCTCCAACATCCCACCTGCCCCCGCCACCACCAATAATATCCAAAGTTATTCTCTATTAGTGTCCAGTTTCCCCCATACTACTTGTTAAGTTTAAATTATGTATATATTAGTTATATGTATTTGTTTTCTTATTAACTATTTTCCCTACCACCACAAGATAAACTCCAGAAGGGCGAGAACCATGTGTTTTCTTTGCCACTATATGTGTAGCATCCATTTCAATACCTCAGGTGAGCTGGGTAGAGTGACACATACATGTAGTTCCAGCTGAGCCGGGAGGATTGCTTGAGCCCAGGAGTTAAGGAACAGCCTGGGCAATGTAGCAAGACCCAATCACTAAAATAAATTAATTAAAATTTAAAAATGAAAACCAGGCTGGGTGTGGTAGCTCACACCTGTAATCCCAGCACTTTGGGAGGCCAAGGCAGGCAGATCACTTGAGGTCAGGAGTTTGAGACCAGCCTGACCAACATGGTGAAACCCTGTCTCTACTAAAAATACAAAAAAATTAGCTGGGTGTGGTGGTGCACAGCTGTAGTCCTAGCAACCTGGGAGGCTCAGGCAGGAAAATCACTTGAACCTGGGAGGCAGAGTCTGCAGTGAGCCCAGTTCGTGCTGCTGCACTCCAGCCTGGGTGACAGAGCAAGAGTCAGTCGAGGCAGGATAATCACTTGAACCTGGGAGGCAGAGGCTGCAGTAAGCCCAGATGGCGCTGCTGCACTCCAGCCAGGGTGACAGAGCAAGTCCGTCTCAAACAAACAAAACCACCAATGCCTGAGGTGAATGAATGATTTAATGAGTGAATGAAATGCCAGAAGGAAGATTTTTAGGATCATCTTTGTCCTAAATTATGACTGTAGGCAGATTATTGTCAAGGGGTAGCCTTAGTAAATGTGCATGAAAGTGTGTCCAGAATTTATTCCTTCCAGTGGGTTCCTGGTCTCACTGACTTCAAGAATGAAGCCACGGACCCTTGCGGTGAGTGTTACAGCTCTTAAAGATGGTGTTCTGGAGTTTGTTCCTTCAGATGTTCAGATGTGTCCAGAGTTTCTTCCTTCCGGTGGGTTTGTGGTCTTGCTGACTTCAGGAGTGAAGCCACAGACCTTCACAGTGAGTGTTACAGCTCATAAAGGTAGTGTGGACCCAAAGAGTGAGCAGCAGCAAGAGTTATGGTTAAGAGTGAAAGAACAAAGCTTCCACAGTGTAGAAGGGGGCCCCAGCAGGTTTCTACTGCTGGCTTGGGTGGCCAGCTTTTATTCTCTTATTTGGCCCTGCCCACATCCTGCTGATTGGTCCATTTTACAAAGCACTGATTGGTCCATTTTACAGAGTGCTGATGGTGTGTTTACAATCCTTTAGATACAGAATGCTGATTGGTACGTTTTTACAGAGTGCTGACTGGTGCGTTTACAATCCTTTAGCTAGACACAGAGCGCTGATTGGTGCATTTACAATCCTTTAGCTAGACACAAAAGTTCTCCAAGTCCCCACCCAACCCAGAAGCCCATCTGGCTTCACCTTTCAAAAGTACAAAGGAGAAACAAACTAAAATCAGTCAGTGAAATATGATGTTCAATTCAAGTATTCAATCACCGTTCTAGTGATTGAATACTTGAGAACCAACAAGAATATGTAACACTAATAGATATAGCTAATACTTGTAAAGAAGATGCTGACTGAAATCTAAAATAGGGCACCTCACCTTCTAAACAGCTGCCAACATCGAGGGTCAGATACCCACTCCTTCACCCAAGGATAAAAGTTGGACAAAAAGGGATCTACCATAGCCAAAACCTCCAACTCTCTACCCTCAGACCACATAAGTCCAACACTTGGCAAGAGGAAAAACACCTGACAGAATCACTGAAGCCAGGTTCCTGGGGTGTACTATGGTTTTTCCTTTCCTTTTTATGCTTCACCCTACCCCAAGTGAACAAGACTCCAACAGAATCAGTGAGGTGACTATGAGGGAGGGAGAGTGTCATCTCATTCACTATCAAATTTGCTGATATTGCCTTGTACCTACATGAAACAGGAAAAGGAGAAATAGCTGGCCGGGGAGTGGGCTGAAATAAAGCAATCTACAACATCTACCATGTGGTATAGCAAAGATACCAAGGATGTATAAGTGTCTCATGGGTCAATTGATGCTGTGTAGAAAATGCTGTCCAGGTTTGAACTATCTTGACACTGAAGGCGGAAAGAAATTCTAGCAGCAAGAGGCTGGATTTACTTCTGGGAGAGGAAACTAAGAGAGTTAGCAGAGATAGAGCTAAGACTGCTCCATCTCCTGTGTCGATCGAGGGACTGTGCAGTTGGGAAGCTGTTTCAGAGTTTCTAGGAGAACTCAATGTGCCCCATTAAAGAGTGAACATTTGGATGCAGTATTCATTGTACAGTTAAGGGAAATTTATCCCTTTCATCCCTATTCTCAGTCCCCAACATTAGAGGGACAGGCCCTGAAAGTGTTACTGATAGAGGGTCTTGACTGCAAGGTGTCCAGGTTCTTGGCGTTTTGAACTAAGAATTGGATAAAACGCCCAGCAAAGCAAAGAAAAAATAAAGCAACTAAAGAACGAAAGCAGGGATTTATTGAAAACGAAAGTACACTTCACAGTGTGGGAGCAGGCGTGAGCAGTGGCTCAGAATCTTCTCGGGTCCAAATACCCCCTAGAGGCTTCCCATTGGCCACTTCATTTCATGAAGTGGTGGCTTGCAATTGGTCTGAGTGGTTGCCAAAAGCAACCAATCAGAGGCTAAGGTGAAGTTACAAAGTTGCAAACGAACTCTCAGCCAGCAATCAGTGTGATTGGTTGCAGACAGCCAATTTCCCATCTGCCACGCACAGAAGGTGGGGGTCTGCAAAGTAGCCTCTGGTCCTTTTGTTACTTAGGCATGGAAAGTTAGGGTTTTCCTTTAAATCTAGCTCTAGGAAGTTGCCCTGAAACAGCCTTAGGTTCCCTGCCTCCAGACCTTATTCTCCTGCCTCTAAAGGAGAGGGAAAAACTGGTTAAAAACCCCACCTTTCATCTTCAGAGTTGCTTAAGTTACAAGTTCAGCCAGAGAATGTTTGCTTGGAACTGACACTGGAGTGTTCAACTAGACAGACTTAATAACCCACACTGTGGGATGGGTAAAAGAAGATGCTCAGGTTGTCTTTAAAGGATTTGCTGTCTAGTGCTTCTCGAATTTTAATGTGCATATCACCTGGAGATCTCATTAAAATGAAAATTATGATTCAGTTAGTCTGGGATGGGGCCAGAGATTCTGCATTTCTAACAAGCTCCTTAGGAATGCTGCTGATTCTAGGACCACATTTACCACATTTTGACAAAAAAGGCACTATGAAGTAGAGAAGGGAGATTCAATAGAGCACAGTTGGCAAGAATAGACAAAAATATTAGGATAAAATATCAATTTTTATAGATCAAAAAATGACAATATTGGCAATTAAAAAAACTAACTTTGTACCCCATTGAATATTCATTCAGTAAAATGGGAAACAATATTACATACTAAATAATTTCTGCATATCCTGACAAATATTTTTACCCTAGTCAAGTGAGAATGTATACATGAAGCACTGTATGGAAGTAGTAGTGACCTGTGTTGGTAGGCATCAATCAGTCCTTGCTAAAAGAATGTGGCGTGCACTTTGCTAAAGAGTGGGGCTGAAATCACAAGCAGTCAGTTCTAACATGATATAATTTTATTATTTTTACAAATGTTAAAGTCTTCAGAACCGTTTGTGGGTAAAAACTTACTGCCACCTGGTGGATCTGAGTTAAGACAAAGGGAAATAGATATCTTTTTTAAGCTCTCCTAAATACTATTATCATTTCCTTTGTTCTTTTAACTTTAAAAAGAAACAGATAAATATGTATTTACTTTTTAAAAGACTACATTTAGGGGGACTTTCTGCATTTGGTTTCAGTTGGAGGGGAAAATAATGTATATGAATGTTATTTTGATAAATATGGTTATATGCATTAGATGGCATTAGAGTTACATTGTAACTTTAGAAGATGGCTCGTCCTTTCATTTCCACAGCTGTTTTTATCCTGAATAGTAACTTATCCATCCATTTCTGGAAGGTTCAGGAATTGGATAAATAAAACTAGGCAGTTACCTCTCTGACGTGTGTGTAATGCTGTAATAAAGACCACTGTGGGTGACCTCTCTGAACTTTCCTCCATCTAGTCCCAAGATGTATCTCAGAAGAATTTTCCTAATCCTTCCCAGAATTAGATCAATTGATTTTACCTGGTGAAATAAATTCTCATTACCTTACTCAAATGTGTATTTAACTTTCCTTTCACTTCATGGTTCTCTGTAGCCTCTAAGATCCCTAAACCCCCACCAATAGCAAGAAAGAGCCTTTTCTTGACTCAATGTTCAACTGCCTCAATTCTCACCAATTTATTTTTGTAATCTAGGCATTTAAACCTAGTCTAGATTCTCTTACAAATATAAGTGAACATCCATAATGAGAATTATGGATCATGAATCCAAAGTAGAAAAAAATCTGTTACTGAACTATTATATGCTGGATTTACCAACCTTTCCTCTAAAAGTGATGTTTATTATGCCAAGACGAAACATCCTATAGGCCTTCTGCAGTGTACTAACGTATATTTTCTCATGATGAATTCTTCTGTTATTACTGTTAAAACATAGGTCATCCTACAATATATTTTTCTCACCTCTGCTCAGGATTTAGAAACGTACATGGTGTAGTGTTCTAATGAGAATACTTAGTAATTTTCTAACTTAATAGTAACTACTCAGAACAATAATAATGAATAGAGATGTTTTTATGTACTTTTCAGAATCTATTAATTGCATTATGCTATTAAGTGGTTAATGTTTTAATAGGTAAGGGATTCCAAAGAAAAAGCATTATTGTCATAAACTTAAAACTTTTTACTTAAGTCTCTAGATTTTAAAATGTGTTGATTTAAATAAAATTTCATGGTTTTCTTTCATTGCTTTAATTCGTAGTTCTCTTTGGAAGTAAGTAAGCACGAAAGGTCTTGTAACATTTGTGTTTTTGTCCAACATGAGTTAGAAAAAGGATAAACCACAGAAAAATACTAAAGGCTTAACACAAATTCTGTTTTTTTGTTTTGTTTTGTTTTGAGATGGAGTTTCGCTCTTGTTGCCCAGGCTAGAGTGCAACGGCGCGATATTGGCTCACCACAACCTCTGCCTCCCGGGTTCAAGCGATTCTTCTGCCTCAGTCTCCCAAGTAGCTGGGATTATAGGCATGTGCCATGACACCCAGCTAATTTTTGTATTTTTAGTAGAAACAGAGTTTCTCCATGTTGGTCAGGCTGGTCTTGAACTCCCGACCTCAGGCGATCTGCCCGCTTTGGCCTCCCAAAGTGCTGGGATTACAGGCGTGAGCCACGACGCCCAGCTGCCAAATTCTATTTTTTTCAGAGGCAATGAATATTCTGAAATGCCTGAAAATTTTTAAAATGAGACATATATGCCATAATTCTAATACAAAATGAAAATAAATCTATTTATGACTTTTCTGATCCCTAATTATAAAAGCAGTCATAAGTAAAACATTCAGTACACATATACTAAAAGCTAATATTTCTCTCTATTTGGTATCATTATCACTGTTGGAGTTATCACTGTCATCATGAATAGAAGTGTTTCTAATTGAAGATACCATCATATCTACAATGTCTTTTTTGGGGTTTTCTTCCAAATCAGTCTGTATTGCTCCAACTTCTGCTAGCTTCCATTCAAGTTCTGTAATAAATAACCCATCATTCAGTTAAAAATCTTGAAAAAATGAATAATTTTTCATCTATATGAAACAGGAGTTGACTCTTAGTAATATTACCATATACTTATGATATATTTATTTATAGTTTTTTTTTCTTTTTTGAGACAGAGTCTCACTCTGTCACCCAAGCTAGAGTGCAGTGGCACAATCTTGGCTCACTGCAACCTCCGCCTCCCAGGTTCAAGTGATTCTCATGCCTCAGCCTCCTGAGTAGCTGCAATTACAGTGCACACCACCACACCCAGCTAAGTTTTGTTATTTTTTTAAGTAGAGTCAGGGTTTCACCATGTTGGCCAGGCTGGTCTTGAACTCCTGACCTCAAGTGATCCCCCTACCTTGGCCTCCCAAAGTGCTGGGATTACAGGCGTGAGCCACCACGCCCAGCCTGATGATGTCTTTAGAACCGGGTGACAGTAAAAGTGCTACAATATCAAAATACACATTGGATACAGCAAAGTTATACTTAAAGGGAGAAATTATGGTTAAACTGGGTCTTAGTCTGTTTTGTGATAACAGAATACCTGAGACTTGAGTAATTTATAAAGAACAGAGATTTATTTCTTATACTTCTGGAGGCTGGGAAGTACAAGGTTGAGGGGCCTGCATCAGGTGAGGGCCTTCTTGCTGAGGTTATCCCATGGCAGAATTCAAGTGAGTTAGAGAAGGTGAGTGAGAGAGAGCAAGAGAGGACTGAACTCACTTTTAAAACAAACCCATTCTCATGACAACAACCCCACTTCTGCAATAATGACATTAATCCATTCATAAGGGCAGAGACCTCATGACCTAATCACCTCTTAAGGTCCCACTTCTCAACACTGTTTTACTGGGGATTACTAATTTTGGGGGACACATTCAAATCATACCATTCCACCCCAGCCCCCAAAATTCATGTCCTCTCACATGCAAAAGACATTCATTCTATCCCAGTAGCCCCCAAAGTCTCAACTTGTTCCAACATCAACTCAAAGGTCCAGAGTCTCATCTAAATCAGATATAGGTAAGACTCAAGACACAATTCATAGTGAGGCACATTTCCCTCCAGCTGTGAGCCTATAAAATTAAACAAGTTGGCCAAGCGTGGTGGCTCACACCTGTAATCGCAGCACTTTGAAAGGCTGAGGCGGGCGGATCACCTGAGGTAAGGAGTTCGAGACCAGCCTGGTCAACATCGTGAAACTCCATCTCTACTAAAAATACAAAAAAAAAAAAAAAAAAAAAAATTAGCTGGGCGTGGTGGCAGGCACCTGTAATCCCAGCTACTCAGGAGGCTGAGGCAGGAGAATCGCTTGAACCCGGGAGGCAGAGGTTGTAGTGGGCCGAGATCGAGATTGCGCCGTTGCACTCCAGTCCGGGCAACAGTGCAAGACTCCGTCTCAAAAAAAAAAAAAGAATGAAGTGAAATTTTAATAAATGGTGTTGAAACAATTGCATTTTCTTGCAGAAAAAAAGTAGATACATTCCTGATATGGTTTGGTTATGTCCCCACCCTAATCTCATCTTGAACTGCAGTTCTCATAATCCCCATGTGTTGTGGGTGGGAGGTAACTGAATCACGGGGGTTGTTACCTCCCTGCTGTTCTCTTGATACTGAGTGAGTTCTCACAAGATCTGATGGTTTTATAAGGGGCTTTTTCCCCACTTCACTTGGCTGTCATTCTTCTCCTTCCTGCTGCCATGTGAAGAACACATTTGCTTCCCATTCTGCCATGATTGTAAGTTTCCTGAAGCCTCCCCAGCCATGCTGAACTGTGAGTTAATTAAACCTCTTTCCTTTATAAATTACCCAGTCTCAGGTATGTCTTTATTAGCAGCGTGAAAATAGACTAATACAATACCTTACATCAAATCATACACAAAAGAAAAGCCCAATGTTATTCAAGACCTAAGCTCAAAAACAAAACTTTAAAACTCTTAGAAGAAAGTATAGGAGAATATATTTTTCACCTTGGGAGTACAGAAAGGTTTTGAAAAGAAAGCACGAAAAGTGCAAAATAAAGAAAAAGATTAATAATTTTCACTATGCCAAATCGTAACTTTTATCTGACAATCGAAATGATAAGCTATAATTGGTGAGAATATATTAGTAATACTACAAAAATAGTATCCAGAACTTTACATACACATTCATGCACACATACCCACTCTTATAAATCAATGAAACAACATATGCACACACACGCACTCTTATAAATCAATGAAAAAACACAAATGACAAAATGGACAAAGCATATAAACAGGAGAGGAAATCAGAATGACTAATGCATACGAAAAAATCCATAACCTCACTTGTAATCAGGGAAATCCAAATTTAAACAATGAAATGATACCACTTCATATCCATCAGATTGACCAAAAAACCAATAGTCTAAAATTAACAAGAACTAGTGAAGATGTGGATATATCTTCAAACACAGATGGAAGGATAAATTGATACTTTCATTTACAGAGCAATCTATCAACTATCAAGTGACGTTGAAAATGTGTATACCCTATGATCCCACAATTCTCCATATATCCTTGAGAAATTTTTACAGGTGGGCACAATGATGGTCACAGCAGAATTGTTCATAATGGGAAAATTGGAAACAACTCACATTTCTCACAGTAGGGGAATGATAAATTGAGGAATAGCTGATTATAGAATGCTAGACAGGAGATAAAGTTATTGAATCAGACATATATGAAATAAACAAGAGATTCTGAATACTATGGTTGAGATTTTTAAAAAAGCAAGTTGCAGAATGATACTACAATATAATGCCCTTTATTAAATACTTTCAATTTTGCAATTAATTATTCCTTCTATTTCTATAGATATACTTAAAGCATAACAATAAGACCAGATAGTTCCTTTTAAAATTAAAAATAGAATTACCATATCATCTAGCAATTCCATTTCTGTGTATATTCCCAGAAGAATTAAAAATGGAGATGAGCATATTATTTGTACAAATGTGTGCATAACAGCATTATTCACAGTAGCCGAAAGGTGAAAACAACCTAGGTGTCCATTAACAGATGAAGGGATACACAAGATATACTTAAAAAGGAAAAAAATTCTGATAACATGCTACCACATGGGTGAAACTTGAGGACATTATGCTAAGTGAAATAAGTCAGTCACAAAGGACAAATACTATATGATTCCACTTATACGAGGTATCTAGAGCTGTCAAATTCATAGAGACAGAATCTAAAAAGGTGATTGCCCGGGCTGAAGCAATTGGAGACTGAGGAGTTTTTGTTTAATGAGTACAGAGTTTGTTATGTAAGATGAAAAAACTTCTGGCGATGGATGATGGTGATGGAATGTGAATGTGCTTAATTCCACTGAACTGTATGCTGAAAAATAGTTAAGATGGTAAATGTTATGTTATGCATATTCTACTACAATGTTTAAAATACACCAATAAATTTCAATGATATCTCTCTCAAAAAAAAAAGCGGGGGGGACTAGATACACATTAAATTCGCGATAGTTTTTGCCCCTAAGGAAGCAGGGAGGGGAACAGGACTAAGTATGGAAATACAGGTAACTTCAACTTTATCTGCAATGTGTTTCTAAAAGATAAGCAAACAGGCCAGGCATGGTGGCTCATGCTTACAATCCCAGCACTTTGGGAGTCAAATGCAGGAGGATCACTTGAGCCTAGGAGTTTGAGACCAGCCTGGGCAATATAGTGAGATCCCATCTCTACTATGAAATTTTTCTTAAAAAATAGTTAGGTGTGATGGCAGGCACCTGTAGTCCCAGCTACTCAGGAGGCTAAAGTGGAAGGATTACTTGAGCCTGAGAAGTCAAGGCTGCAAGTGAGCCATAATTGTGCCACTGCACTCCAGCCTGGGTGACAGAGTGAGATGCTATCTCAAAAAAATAGCTGAAGTAAGCATAAACAAATGTTCACATTTGTTACTTTTGGTAATTACTATGGTCTTGAATGTTTGTGTCTCCCCAAAATTCGTATGTTGAAATCCTAATCCCCAAGGTGATGGTATTAAGAGGTGGGGACTTTGGGAGTGATTAGACCATGAGGGCAGAGCACTCATCAATGAAATGAGTGAACAGAGAGGCCAAAAGGAGCTTGTTTGCCCCTTCCACCCCGTGAGGTCAATGAAGAGGTCACCATCTATGAAGAACAGGCCCTCACAAAACACTAAATCTGCTGGCGCCTTGATCTGGAACTTCCCAGCCTCCAGAACTGTGAGATATTAATATAAAGTTTCTTGTTTATAAGCCACCCAGTTTACAGTATTTTTATTATAGCATCCCAAACAGAGAAGACAATAATGATTTCATGAATGCTTACTATATTATTATTCTATGTATTCTTTTATGTACTCTTATGTTGTTAATTTTTTTAATTAAAAAGAAAAGGTCCAAGCTACAAAAACAAGGTGGTGAAGCAAGGAAAGGCCTTAGAAGACTAAAAGAAAAATGGGAAAATTCTGGAACAATTAAAGTATCAGAGGTCTCGGTAAGGGTGAAAACAACTTTGGGGGACTGACAAGAGTCAAAGAATGCCTGTTGAAAACAACCAGCCAGGGGCAGAGGCTCACATCCGTAATCCCATCACTTTTGGAGGCTGAGGTGGGCAGATCCCTGAGATCAGGAGTTCAAGACCAGCCTGGCCAACAGGGCGAAACCCCATCTCTACTAAAAATTACAAAGATTAGCCAGGGGTGGTGGTGGCCACCTGTAATCCCAGCTACTCGGGAGGCTGAGGCAGGGAGAATTGCTTGAACCAGGGAGGCAGAGCTTGCAGTGAGCCAAGATCATGCCACTGCACTCTAGCCTGAGTGACAGAGCAAGGTTCTGTCTCAAAAAAAAAAAAAAAAAAAAGAACAAAAACCGAAAACAGCCACTCATGATGGCTTTAACACAATGGTGAGAGAAAATGATTTTTAGTTTTGTAAAACCGAGTTAAAGCAGTGCCAAAAAATGAATATATCAAAGAAATGACCTTAGGAAGTAAAAACAATTAAAGAAGATAAAAATAGAAAGTCTTGTGTTGTGTGCTAAGAAAAATAAAGTAATAGGAGGCCTGGTCCCTGCACTTTTTAGGAAGATAAAATTCAAAGGGAATTGATTCATCGACAAAATTAGATATCATGCTAATAAGTGAAAAGAAAGATGCATTGAGAATATATGCTACA
Source organism: Hylobates moloch (assembly GCF_009828535.3). NCBI lineage: Eukaryota > Metazoa > Chordata > Mammalia > Primates > Hylobatidae > Hylobates > Hylobates moloch. The sequence continues at coordinate 66,820,848 of NW_026652277.1, forward strand.
GAAATTCAGTAGAGAAGAAAAAGATTACGAATTGGTCCAATATTACATAATGTGGTAAATAAAAATTGAGTAGACTCATGAAGGAATAAAGTTTGGATTTGGATAATAGAGAAAGGTAGAATACATTAGGTACAAGCAGAGAATGTGTAAAAAAGTGTGATGGCACAAATGAGTAACATATATTTGCGGGTTGTGGCTGAAGACTAGCCTAACAGGAACAGAAACTAGCAAGCACTGAGAAATATAGTTGGAGAGGTGGGTGGAGATTCTAAAGGAGAAGATTCTAAATTTTTAATTTACTTGAGACAGAGAACTATTAAGGATTTTAAGCAAGGGGGTGTTATTAGAGTATTACTATAGGAAAATTAATCTGGAGGCATATAAAAGAGACGACTAGAAGCAAGGAAAAAACCTTGGTACTAAGGAAGTAAACATTCAGGATACTTGTTAGTTTGTGGATGTTTTCACCTATCATTTTTATAAACAAAATTTGTAACATTACCTTCCAGCTTGAGATTTATCCCTCCACATTCTATAATTCCAATGAATTTGGCTTCTATCTGACCATTTTTATAAACAAAAATTGTTGGTAAACAATTGTCATGGTAATGTTGAATACAGCTATTCACGATGGCTTTAACAAATTTAGTTTCTGGAAACTTTCTTGCTAGAAGACTAAGATGCTGGTTAACCAACAAACACATTGGGATGCTAAAAAGAGAAACAGTACACACAATCTTTAACAAATGGACTACTCATCTCAGTCTAATGAAATAAGTAAAATATTGCCATGGCAAAAATATCTTAGATTAATATAAAAGCATATTATTATCATCCTGTATTGTTACCTTTCGCAATGAAGAACTGTATGTAGAGTCCTCTGGTTTTTATTGCAAGCATCATTCTAGCCTGGGAATGAAGCTAGCTACCATGGCAAGCTGATGCTTAACTTAGGGAAACTACATCCAACTGAGCATCAGTTTGGTTCAAGCAGGTTCCCAGTTTGTAGGAAAAAAACAAAAAAACAGGACACTTCTAGGAAATCCTTTGTAGTTCTGAGTTGAAACAAAAGGGTCCCAACCCTTGTTGCCATCATGAGCTTCTTTCCATGTAATGAGTTTACCATATGCAGAACTGTATTTCCTGACTCCAACAAACTTCTTCCAGTCTTTGGAATCCCACTCCATGCCATATCCTGGTGGCCCCATTATCCAGAACTATTCCTTACCAGAAATTTAATATTGATTGGAAGTGTGACCACAACCTCAGTTCTTCCTGCTTTATCACTTAATTCTCATCACACTCCTTGATCGATTAGTCCCTTTTCTCCCAGTTTATCAAATTTTCAAGTGAATCCCTTCACCTCTACTTTATTCCACATTCCTTCCATCTCCCTTGAGACCTTTGTTGGTTATTCTGCTTCCCCTCTTTTCCTGTTTTCTCATCTTTCCTTCTCCAAAGACTCTTTCTCCATTTTACATAAACATATTCAATTTGGGCTGGGTGCAGTGGCTCAAGCCTATAATCCCGGCACTTTGGGAGGCCAAGGTAGACAGATCATTTGAGGTCAGGAGTTCAAGACCAGCCTGGCCAACATGGTGAAACCCTGTCTTTACTAACAAATGCAAGGTTTTAGGGGCCAAGGGAAAACTTCTTTGCCCTCCAAAGGAAGGTTCACTGAAAGATCAACTAACAAAAGGCAGATTAATTGGAGAAAAGGCACACAAGTTTATTAACATGCACATGAGAGAGGAAACACAAAGTGATTACCTAAACCCTCCAATGGGGTACAGAAGCTTATATGCCATCTTGAGGCTACAGAAAGAATGGAGGCTCTGGCATGGCCAAAAACATGTTATTGGGGTAAATCAGGTTACAGTGACAAGACAGGCTATGGGAGGCAGAGAAGAGCAGGCCTGGCTAGCAAAAGTGATGTTGTTATGTAGATGAAACGTTACAGGTAGCAGCCCTCAAAGAGAATAGATGGTAAATATTTCTTTTAGACCTTTAAAGGCATCAGATTCTCAGTTAACTTTGGTCCTAGATCAGACAAGGGAAGGCCCTCAGAGAAGGCCTGACTGCATCAATGCAGATGTTCTCTACAGTTGCAAATCTCCTCCACAAAAGACAGCTTTACGGGGTTACTTCAGTTTTGCTGGCTCTCTGAACACCCATCTCAAAATATGTCAAGAAAGTATATCTTAGGGTAAAATATTTTGATTTCCTTCAAGGTGAAATGAGTCCACTAATATCTAATTCAGAGAAATTTTATAATTTTCATTAGAAATTTTGTCAGAATGAAAGCTCAGTCAGTGGTACAACAGATATTTGTGGGGTGGGTCAGTAGTGTGAATGGCAGAAGGCAGGTAGGTATTGGTGGCAGTGAAAAGTATAGAATTAAGAGAATATTGCATAACAGATTGTGATGCAGGGAGAAAGGGTTGCCTGAAGACAGTTCTGACAGCAAGTAGTAGGGGAACAAATTTGATGTTGGGGTTCAGGGCCAGAATTTTAACCCCAGAAGAGCTGTAAAATATGAGGCAGACCTCTAACATCACAAAACAAGTTAAGAGCCTATTTATGGTATTCAAGCTTCAAAATATACACTTGGGTATACGAATAATATAAAAGCCCCAAATTAGAATTGGGGTACAGGCATAAGATTAAATAAAACCAGAAACAAGACTGACTTAAAGCTAAATCATTAGGCTTACTGGTCCAGGTTGAGTTAGATCCCTCTAAGGCACCTTAAGGAGGCTAAGCCTTCATTTGGATAAAAAGTGGGTCTAATCCTATCAATTTAATGGCAAAGAGGCATTGAAATTATAGAATTTAGGAGCCTAATCAAAAAACAAACACCACCCTTTTATAAAATTGACAGAAAGTAGCTAAAAATGAAGCCAGCTTTGTAAAAATTTTAACAGTGAGAGAATTATGACAGTGAAAGAGATCTGATCTAACCAACCCCCATCTTCCCTTTAACCTCCAAACTGCCCTGAATCATTCCTGGACTTGGGCCAAGCTAACTTTGGGAGAAATTCAGTTTACAGTTTAAATGATAATAGCTTTTCCCCAAAACTAAAACCACCTTTGTAAAGCTAAGGGAAGACTAGGTTAGGAGGATGAGAGGAGCCTGAATTCTGCTAAGATACACACTTAATTACCAGCCATTATTCTGGAAGTCACAAGATTTGCAACTTCCTCAATTACTCCTGCAGGTAACAACACTATTGTAGAACCTAAGATTGGTCTTTTTTATATATCTTTTAAGGTTTTTGCATTTCTGATGACTGATGCCACTACCTGGACCCACCAAGCAGTCCTGTGGCCCCATACAGAAGCAGACTTAGCACACGTGAGGACTGTATTAGTCTGTTCTCATGCTGCTAATAAAGACATACCAAAGACATACCTGGGTAATTATAAAGGAAAGAGGTTTAACTGACTCACAGTTCAGTATGGCTGGGGAGGCCTCAGGAAACTTACAATCATGGCAGAAGGGGAAGCAAACACATTCTTCTTCACATGTGGCAGCAATGAGAAGTGCTGAGCAAAAGGGGAAAAGCCCCTTACAAAACCGTCAGATCTCGTGAGAATTCACTCACTATCACAAGAACAGCATGAGGGTAACTGCCCCCATGATTAAATTACCTCCCGCCAGGTCCCTCCCACGACAAATGGGGGTTACGGGAAATACAATTCAAGATGAGATTTAGTGAGGACACAGCCAAACCATATCAAGGATCATTTTCTACATCCCTATGATTGCATTCCCAACCAATCAGCAGTACCCATTCTGGCAAACTATCCTTGAAAAACCTCAGCTTCCAAATTTTGGGGGAGGCTGATTTAAGTAATAATAAAACTCTAGTTTCCTGTTCAACTGGCTCTGCATGAATTAAACTCTTTATTGCAATTCTCCTGTCTTGATAAATTGGCTCTATGTGGGCAGCAGGCAAAATGAACCCATTTGGTGGTTACAAAAACATAAATTAACAGCTGTCCTTCAACTTTACAATATTAAAAAGCTGTAAGTAAATCCATTTTTTTTGTTGTTGTTTTTTTTTTTTTTTTGAGATGGAGTCCCGATCTGTTGCCCAGGCTGGAGTAGAGTGATGTGATCTCAGCTCACTGCAGAGCTGCCTCCTAGGTTCAAGCGATTCTCCTGCCTCAGCCTCCCAAGTAACTGGGATTATAGGGACACACCACCATGCCCGGCTAATTTTTTTGTACTTTTAGTAGAGACAGGGTTTTGCCATGTTGGCCAGGCTGGTCTCAAACTCCCGACCTCAGGTGATCCGCCCGCCTCGGCCACCCAAAGTGCTGGGATTACAGGCATAAGCCACCGAGCCTGGCCAGTAAATCCATTGTTAAAAACTAAAGTTTTCTAAAGAATATTTTTAACACAATTATTTTCTGTTATATTTTATAAATTTGGATTATTACAGATTAATTTTCAAAATATATGTTTTATACCAACACAGGAATGTATTTTCCTTTTTCTTTTTTTTTTTGATTTGGAGTCTTGCTCTGTCACCCAGGCTGGAGCGCAATGCGCGATCTTGGCTCACTGCAACCTCTGCCTCCCAGGTTCAAGCCATTCCCCTGCTTCAGCCTCCCACATTGCTGGGACTACAGGCATGGACCACCAAGCCTGGCTAATTTTTTTTTTTTTTTGTATTTTTAGTAGAGATGGGGTTTCACCATGCTGGCCAGGCTGGTCTTGAACTCCTGACCTCAAGTGATCCTCTTGCCTCGGCCTCCCAAAGTGCTGGGATTACAGGCAATGAGCCACTGCACCCAGCCCCAGGAATGTATTTTCTTAATGTCCAGAAAACTCCTATGTAACTACTTTAGAGTGGCCCAGAAAAACCTTCTGAGAAGGTCACAAATACTTAAAGTATTATGAAACCACATCCTTCTTTTTGAGTCTATCAAAGCATACAATTTGAAGCAGACTAAAACACATTTAACCTCTTTATGAATTTTTAAAAAATTATTTCTAAAAACTAGTAATTTATCTGGAAGTAACCATTAAACTAGATAATTTTACTTAGAAGCCATATCTACTCTGCTAACCACACAGGGATCAGAAAAAACATTCAGTAAACCACTTTACTATATAATATTTACCACAAACAGATCCCTGTTTTATAAATGTGCATGTTTCTCATCCTTATTTGTGAGATCTACAAGCAGCATTTACAAACTGGTTAACCAAATAAATAGTATAGGTAATATGGAAGTGTGATTTCAGGAAATAACTTTTCTCTGAAGAATGCAAGTCCTTTTAAATGTTTACCCCCACGGAGTCATTAAAATGAGACAGCAGGCCAGGCACAGTGGTTCATGCCTGTAATCTCAATACTTTGGGAGGCTGAGGCAGGAGGATCACTTGAAGCCAGGAGTTTGAGACCGGTCTGGGTGACATAGCAAGACCCCATTTCTACAAAAAAATTTTAAAACCTGGCCAGATGTGGTGGTGCAGACCTGTAGTCCAAGCTACTTGGAGGACTGAGGCAGGAGAGTCATTGCTTGAGCCCAAGCATTCAAGGCTGCATTGAGCTACAATTGTCACTGTACTCTAGCCTGGGAAACACACTGAGACCCTGTATCAAAAATAAAAAGAGAGAATTACAACCTACTCCCTCCTTGACCTATGTATTCATCTCTTGAAACTGCTTGCTATTGCTTGCAAGTAGCTATAAATCAACCCAATAATACTTCAGGCACTGTAACTTTTATAGCTTAACAATATATTGTCAATCACTAATCAATGTTATTTCCTTAAGCCAAAGAGAATTCCTGACAAACAACTTTGTATCAGTCCACTCCCTGTCCTCCTTTTATGTCTTCACAAACCTGCTCATAACAAAGGCTAAAGGGAGATCATATCCAAAGTTACTTGGGTTTTAGTCTTCTGGGCAGCTATCCTCACTTTGGCTCAAGTAAACTCTTTAAATTATATTTTGTGCCTCAGCCTCTTCCTTTTAGGTCAACACATTCTTTTACAGACTTTAAAACTACCTAAAAATTAATCTACCAAGAGTTTTAGTTATAATAAAATAACTTTTATGGGACGTTTTCTTTTATGGGGCATGTTGTCCTGTCAAAATTTGACTCAGGAACTGCAAAGTATAGCCATACAGGCTATACAGGGTTATATACAGGGCTATAATTTGCATAAATTGCTCTGTATATAATTTCCCCGAGGACCTAAAGATAAAAACATTTATTATTCAGAAATTGAGATAAGGACAGTGAAGGTTGCTGTCATGGTCTCTGTTCCTAGAATGGTTTATAGCCCTGAGGCAGAGGGGTAGGGACCTAAAGCTAGAAGGACTGAATGAGAGAAACATTCAAAAGTCTACTTTCCCCATTTACTAGGCAAGACTGGTGAGGCCTAGGCACAGCGGGTTACACTTAGTACAACCAGGTATTTTTAAATTAACTGTCTTGGAGGAATGGGGGAGCGCAGGGGTGCAGGGAAATTGTTCTATTAGAAGAGACTTCAGAGAGCTGATATATCTAAATGTGCTGCATAATTCTTGATTGACTCCTTGTCCAAAACATATGTATTCATAAAAGATATTTTTAAGTCAGTCGGGAAAATCTGAGTAAGGATGACATATTAGACGGTATTAGGAATTACTGTTAATTTTGTTAGGTGAGAAAATGGTATTGTGATTATGTAGAAGAACGTTCTTGAAGGGATTCATAGTATGCCACACCAAAATAAGCCACTCTGGCATAAGGATTATTTTCAGCTAAAGACAACTGAAAAGAAACAGACACAAGAAGAATATTCTCCACCCAGTAACATCCTCACTCCTGTCTCTACCAGGAAGGGCAGGACACTCTTAATCACTGGATAAAGCTCTAGATTCTTATCATCCCAGTGAGGCACCAGAGGAATCTATATAACAAACCTTGCTAAAACAACCTTTAATTTCTATTAAATTAAACACTCTAAATATCGACCATATAGATTCAACAAGTTGAATACATAGTTTCACCCATGTATTTACCATCCCACAGTTTGTCACTCCTAGAAGCTCAGAGACCCTTTCTGTTGTCTTATCACTTCTCTACAAATTTGCTGTTCTTTTGTTAAGAATCTATATAAGTCCAAGTTCTAACCACCCCTTTGAGTTACTTATCACTGAGCTCTCCTATGTGCATGTGTAATGCACTTGTTAATAGACTTCTGTTTGTTTTTCTCTTGTTAACCTGTCTCTTGTCAGTCCAATTTGCAGGGCCCCAGCCAATAAACCTAAAATGGGTAGAGGAAATAGAATTTTTTTCTTTCCAACACCTTTATGTTTTGAAGGTGCATGCTGAAGTACACAGGAATAAATCATCATGCTATGTTCCGTTTACTTTCGGTTCACTTTCTACAAATGCAAATATACACACACACAGAAACAATTATATAAATATGGCAAAAGGTTACTTGTTGAATCTGTATGGTCGATATTTAGAGTGTTCATTTTCTCATTCCTTCTACTTCTCTGTTTTTGAGATTTTCTATAATAAAAAGTTTTTAACAAAACTACCAAAGAGTGCTTATTTTTCTAAAAAGTGTGACAAGTTCCTGAAATTAGAAATGAAGAGATCTTAAAATACCTAATTTAATCCCTGAAGCCAATGACTATCAAAAACTCTATGGATGTATATGTGTGCAATATATAGTTGCTTTTTCTTGAGTACTGTATACACTTTGTAAAACCTTAAGACCAAAAATATGTCTTTTAAAATAGTAGTATATGAACATTTTGAAATACTACGGTAATTACCTCGATCTGTATAGATGAATTATAACCCACACATCTTTTTCTGCATTTGTGACTTCATTCACATACTGATTTCCAGAAATTTCTCTTAATTCTCCAAATTTTTGTTTTTTCTTAAGAGCTTTCCATTCCTGTAACCGCTTCTTTCTAATTAAAACATGAAATTAAATTACATAAGAATACTGTCATATTCTTAAGGTCATTCTCATATGTAATAACAATTTAGGGCAATGAATATAATGCCTATCCATATCAAACACTTTAAATGATGGGATAACCATGAATGATCTTATAAAGCCAATTTCTCTTTTTATATGCAAATTTGTGTTATCATGGATATTGGAAAGTATAAGAAGTTTGCTATTGACTTTTAAATTTGTTTGTATTTAAGACTAGGTTTAAATCATAGCTATAGAGAGTTTATCTAGATGTTGTGCCAACAAATTCTCATGTATAAGTTGAATACTTCATTAAGGAGAATAATGATATCCAACATTTACCAAGTGCTTGCTACGTTGCCAGGCACTATTTTAAATACATAACATTAATGAACTTAATCCTTGTAAAAATGTTACAAAGCCAGTACTATTATTATCCCCATTTAAATGTTAGTAACTATCATGCTAAGATGATCTTCACTTCGAAGCCTTTGTGGATATTTGTAATTACTTGTTATAAATATAGATTTATTATAGATAGAGAGGTAGTAGAGGAGAGTGATTATGAGCTTGGATTCTAAGCTTAGACTACACTGGGTTTAAATGCCAGTTCCAGTACTAGTTAATAGCATAAACTTGGGCAAGTTATTTAATCTCTCTACACTTCAGTTTCCCTAACTGTACATGTGAATAATACTGATAGCTACTCACAAGGGATTACTGGGAAAAAAATGAAATAATACATGTAAATTTCTTAGCAGGGTGTCTGACACATTGCGAGCATTCAATAAATGTTGCTACCTATTTATCTATCCATAGAGAACCTTGAAACTGTTTAAAAAACCAACTCTCTCAACATTTACATAATTTGACAATTTCGCTGTTGAGTGCCTGGATTCATGAAGCAAATCTAAATGGTTTCTGACTGTCTGCAAGTTTATTAACATTTAATGATTCTATACCTCTAAGTTCGCTGGGAGTATTTACTCCCTTTCTTTCTCTGTGTATTAACCATATTTTCTTATTTTATGTATTCTTGATGCTCTGGCATCTGACACATTGCTGATTCTGTAGAGTCTGCCCCTCCCAGGGCTAGTGAACTCCATGACATAGCAAACACTCTTCAAACACAAACCAATCAATCTAGGGCCCATACCCTCAATCACTTCTTTATCAGACTGAGCCATGATCCCCCGCCCTAATCATTCCAGGGCCAGGTACCAAACAACTACAGATAGCCTCTACAGCCCAGAGCCCACCAAAATTATTGAAACTAGCCAATCCTAACGCTGCTTACCCTGCCTTGTCATGCTTTTCCCACAGAAACCATAATAAAAGCTTTATGCCCATGCTTTCCCCTTGCTCCTTCTGACTTCTGATCAATCCAGGTGCTTCACTGCATGGCCCCTGTGTGGCATGATGTGGCATGCACCCCTCCTCTTGGAAACTGTGAGTAACCAACTATCCTTTCAATAGCAACCATATCCTGACACACTTGAATAAAAACAAAACCCTGGGTACATTATAAAACATTTTGACCTTATTTCCCTCCCATGCTAGAAACATTTCAAGTAAAGCCTCTTACTTTACATAACCAGTAATCCAAGCAAAATCAAACCTAGAGGAGAATGCCAAGGATAGTAACCCAAGGCTGGCGACCTCTCATAGTTTTCAAATTGAAGTCCTTCAATTTTTCCTCCACTGGCCCAGGTATTTGGAACCTAGAGTTACTCCACAGTTCTTCTGGGAGCCCTACTTTGTTTGCACCGAGTATCTAACTTCCTGCAATTTGATCTTACTGGCTTAATATCATTCAGAAATTTCAAAATATTATTGTTCCAGTGATGACACCATGCTCTAATGGTGCAACTGTCAACAACTTCCCTTCCTGCTCCCCTCTTCCACTTCTTCCTCCCCTCTTCCACTTCTTCCTCCTTCTCATTTTTCTCTGTTATTTCAGTGGAATTGGGCAGGGGAGAACAGTAAATACATGGGCTGGTTTGCCATTAGAAGTTCACACAGTGTTCAATGGCCTGCATTTTTCACCTAACAAGCCTATCAGTTGGGATTCAGTTGCATAAACAGAAGGCCCACTAGCTATTTTAAGCAGAAAAGAGCTTAATATGGGGGAATTAAATGCTTTATCAACCCAATAAAAAGAAGGAGCAGGCTCTAGGCTGGGATACCAGGAATGACTCCCAGAACAACATGCAAAACTGGTATGCCAAGGCTTTCTCTACCACAATCCAGAAACTAGAGAATCTGGAACTACCACTCCATTGTTGGCTTTACTATCAAACTATTCTGAGAATCAGAAAGCCAGTGTAACAACTTTTGTCGCTAGAAACCTATCTCCTTAGTAATAATCTGAGGATGAGAAACTGTTGCCAAAATAACGGCTCCATTGGATACTATGCTCCATACCTGGATGACGGGATCAATCATATCCCAAACCTCAGCATCATGCAATATACCAGTGTAACAAGCCTGTATGTGCATCCCCTGAATCTACAATAAAAGTTGAAATTATAAAATAAAAAAAGAATAATGGCTCCAAAACCATGATGCAAATTCTAGATTAGTACCAACTAAATGGATGCTTTGTGTGTTTCTACTTTTTTTTTTTCTTTGGGATGGAGTCTGTCTCTGTCGCCCAGGCTGGAGTGCAGTGAGCGATCTCAGATCACTGCAAGCTCCGCCTCCTGGGTTCACACCATTCTCCTGCCTCAGCCTCCCGAGTAGCTGGGACTACAGGCGCCCGCCATCACGCCAGGCTAATTTTTCTATTTTTAGTAGAGACAGGGTTTCACCGTGTTAGCCAGGATGGTCTCGATCTCCTGACCTTTTGATCTGCCCACCTCGGCCTCCCATAGTGCTGGGATTACAGGCGTGAGCCACCACGCCCGGCCGTGTGTTTCTACTTCTTTCCCCACTTAATTCTGAATTCACATCCCCAGTGAAATGTCTAAATCATATTCTTTACCACAATAAAGTCTGAGAAATATCCTTTTAGTTTTTTAGCTTCCATGGTACTGGAATACGCCAAGAGAAAGGGGAATATATGTCAAAAAGGCCAATTTAGTATTATATGCCACAAACAATATACTGCAGATTTGTTTATTGCTATGTATAAATTTTTTTCATCTTTTTAGCTAGAAGAGCTTCTGAGCTGACTCCCTTGTTATTTTACAGCTAATTATCTACACAATAACATTTGTCTCTCCTTTTTTGAATATTACATCTTTTTAAAAAAAAAATCTTGTCCTAAGGTACTGGCGAGGACCTATTGTATGGTGTTTAATAACAGAGATGGGGCCTGGTGTCATGGCTCAAGCCTGTAATCCCAGCACTTTGGGAGGCCAAGGTGGGCAGATCGGTTGAGGTCAGGAGTTCGAGACCAGCCTGGCCAACGTGGTGAAACGCTGTCTCTACCAAAAAATACAAAAATTAGCTGGGCGTGGTAGCATGTGCCTGTAGTCCCAGCTACTCCGGAGACTGAGGTAGGATAATCGCTTGAGCCCAGGAGACAGAGGCTGCAGTGAGCTGAGACTGGGCCACTGCACTCCAACTGGGGCAACAGAGCAAGACTCTGTCCTCCTCCCCCCAACAAAAAAAACAGAGATGATAGTGAACAATTCATCTTTTTCTCATAATAGTAACTTTTAATGTTTGTTAAAATTTTTATCAAGTAAAAAAAAGTTCCATTACTTTAGCTTATCACTAGTTTTTGTTTGTTTGTTTGTTTTTGAGACAGAGTCTCGCTCTGTCACCAGGCTGGAGTGCAGTGGCATGATCTCGGCTCACTGCAACCTCTGCCTCCCAGGTTCAAGCAATTCTCCTGCCTCAGCCTCCCATTTATCACTAGTTTTTAAAAAATACTTTCTTGCTGTTTTGTTTTTACTTTAAATGAGGAATTTGCTTTAAATCAGCACTAGCAAGATAAGTACAGAATTTCTTAAGAACAAGTAATATTTTTAAACATTCAGGTACAGAAATAAAAATAATGCCATAATTTGGTGGCAACTAAATTTGTGATTTTGATGTGGAATATGCAAATAAAAGAATTTCTATTTATGGTATCGCTCTTTAATCTCTGTGGTAGAGACAGGTAGGGTGATCATCATTATAGCTTTCTCTTCTGGGGAAGCTACATTTACCTGGAGGACTACATTTGCCAGCTTGCCTTGCAGTTGGGTTAGGGTCATGAGATTAGATTACAACCCATGCCACATGAGTAAAGTGATATATACATTTCAATGACTCACCCCTAAAATGTCCCACGTGACCTTTCACACTTTCTGATTCACACAACTGGATGTAAAGGTTTCTGAGATTATGTAGCCCCTAATGAAACAGCCCAGGTTCATAGTCATCACCTGGAGGAGAGCTACTCAGGAGAACTGTAGGATAAGCATCAAAGAGTTGTGCAACCATCACCACTAATCCGAAAGCATTTTCATCACTCTGCAATAAACCCATATCTATTTGTAGTTACTCGCTATCCCCTATCCCAGGCCCTGGAAACCCATATCTATTTGTAGTTACTCCCTATTCCCTATCCCAGGCCCTGGTAACCAATAATTGCGTTCTGTCTCTATGACTCTTTGTACTAGTTTCTTTCCCCTAGCATGTTTTCATCCATGTTGTAGAACATACTGGTACTTCATTTCATTTCAATTATGGCTGAATAGTATTCCACTATATAGATATATCACTTTTGGTTATCTACTCATCAACTGATGACATTTAGACTGTTTCCATTTTGGGGTTATTGTGAATAATGTTGATATGGCCATTCCTATACATGTTTTGAATTTTCTTGGGTATATACCTAGAAGTGGAATTGCTGGGTCATATGCTAACTTTATATTTAACCTTTTGAGGATCCACCAGACTGTTTTTCAAAGTGGCTGTACCATTTACATTCCCAATGGCAATTCAAAGGGTTCCAATCTTCACCAACTTATTTATTATAACCACCTTAGTGTGTATGAAGTAGTCTCCCAATGTAGGGTCTTCCCTAACTCCAATAGTTAGTGTCAGAATTGAAGTGAATTGTAGAACACCCAGTTGGTGTCCAGAAAGTTGGAGAATTGGTTGTGGGGGAACCTGCCCCAACATTTCATGTCGGAAGTGGTATGAGTAAAACACACCAGAGGAACTAAAAAGTACAGTAACTAAAATTAAAAAAAAATACATTGGAGAGTTCCAAAAGCAGATTTGAGGAAGGAGAAGAATCAGCAACCTTGAAAATAGGACAACTGCAATGATCAAATCTGAGGAACAGAAAAAAAAAAGAATGAAAAAAATAAACAGGGCCTAAAGGGTCTGTGGGATGATACAAAGCAGACCAACAAACATGTTGTGTGAATCTCAACAGAAAAGAGAGAGAAAAAAAGCATAAAGAATATTTTAAGAAATAATGGCTGAAAACTTTCCAAATTTGATGAAATACATGAATCTAGAAACCCAAGATGTCCAACAAACTCCAAGTATGATAAAAGTATGATAAACTCAAAGACACTCACATGGTGATACATCATAAACTAATGAAAGGCAAGAAGAGACAATGAGAATCTTGAAAGCAGAGAGAAGCGAGTCATCACATACAAGGGATCTTCAATAAGATTATCAGCCAGTTTCTCAGTAGAAATTTTGGAAGACAAAAAGGCAGTGAGTTGATATTTTTTAAATGCTGAGAGAAAACAACTGTCAAGCAAGAATTCAATATTTGGCAAAACTATGCTTCAAGAATGAGGGTAAATTAATGCATTCCTAGATTTAAAAAATAAAAATAAAAACAAAAAAAACACCAAGGGACCTAGACCTGCCTAAAAAATATGTGAAAGGAGTCCTTCAGGCTGAAATGAAAGGGCACCAGATAGTATCCAAAGCCACATGAAGAAACGAGGAACATGGTGAAATTAACTACATAGGGAAATATAATAGCCAGTATTACCGTTTGGCTTTTACATAGGAAAATGTAAAAGCCATTATTGGAATTGGTTTCTTTTTTTTTCTTTTTGAGACAGAGTCTTGCTTTGTTGCCTAGGCTGGAGTGCCGTGGCGTGATCTTGGCTCACTGCAACCTCCGCCTTCCAGGTTCAAGCAATTCTCACACCTAGCCTCCTGAGTAGCTGGGATTACAGGCGTGTGCCACCATGCCCAGCTAAATTTTTTGTATTTTTTTAGAGATGGGGTTTCACCCTGTTGGCCAGGCTGGTCTCGAACTCCTGACCTCAGGCGATTTGCCCACCTCGGCCTCCCAAAGCACTGGGATTACAGGCGTGAGCCATCATGCCTGGCCTAGAGTTGGTTTCTAACTTCTCTTTTTTTCCTGTATGATATAAAAGGTAAATACATAAAGCAATAATAATAAATCTATGTTAACGGATGCACAATATATAACAATGTAGTCTGTGACACTAACAAATAAGGAGAAGGATGGAGATGTGTTTACATGCTATTGACTCTAAGTTGGTATTATTCAAAGTAGGCCATTGTAAGATGTTAATTTTTATCCTTAAGATAATCACTAAGAAAAAAACTAAAAGATAACACAGAAAATGAAAGAAGGAGGAAATAAAAATGGTACACTACAAAAATCAACTAACTGTGAAAAGAAAGCAGTAATGGAAGACTTAAAAAACAAAAATTATATAAGAAATACAGGAAACACCTAAGTAGCAGAAGCAACTCCTTAATAGTACTTTAAATGTAAGTGAATTTTAAATTAATGTGATTAATCTCCAACTAAAGGCAAAGATTGGCAAAACAAATTTAAAAAAAAGCATGTTCCAGATTTCTCAGTCCTTTTTTTTTTTTTGAGACAGAGTCTTGCTCTGTTGCCCAGGCTGGAGTGCAGTGGCACAGTCTCGGCTCACTGCAACCTCTGCCTCCCAGATTCAAGCAATTCTCCTGCCTCAGCCCCCCGAGTAGGTGAGATTACAGGTACAGGCCACTACACCCAGCTAATTTTTGTATTTTAGTAGAAATAGGGTTTCACCGTGTTGGCCAGGCTGGCTTGAACTCCTGACTCAGGTGATCTGCCTGCCTTGGTCTCCCAAAGTGCTGGGATTACAGGCATGGGCCACTGTGCCTGGCCTTCTCAGGTCTCTTTTATAAGAGCATTAATCCCATTCATAAAGGGGGAGCCCTCATGACCTAATTACCTCCCTAAGGCTCCACCTCTTAATGCCATTACCTTGTGGGGGGGATTAGGTTTCAACATATGAATTTGGGGGGGACACAAACATTCAGACCACAGCACCATCATTTAGTGGTTTTTATGGAGGTTTCATTAGATAGGCATGATTGACTAAATCTTTGGCCACTGGTGATTAACTCAATCTCTAGCCCCTCTCCCCTCTCCAGAGAGCAGGGAATAGTGTTAAGAGTTCTAACCTTCTAATTACATGGTTGGTTCCTCTGGCAACCAGCCCTCATCCTAAAGCTACTAGGATCCCCTCCACCAAGGATCATCTCATGAGCATACCAAAGGTACTTTTATCACCTAGCAAATTCCAAGTATGTTTGTGTCAGGAACTGGGGACAAAGATCAAATATATATTTCTTATTATCACAGTTCCAGAATATCTTTTATTCCTGTTTCTAACTTCTATTTCTTTATTGCTATTCTCTTTTTGATCATACATTATATTCCTATCTTTTTAGCTCTTTAAGCATCTGTTAAGATAATTGTCTTAAAGTCTTTGTCTAGTAAGTCTGACTTCTGGGCTTCCTCAAGTACATTTTCTGTCAGTATATTTTGTTCCTTTGAATGGACTATACTTTCTTGTTTGTGTATACCTTGTGATTTTTGTTGAAAACTAGACATTTGAATCCTATAACACGGTAACTTTGGAAATAAGTTCTCCTCTTTTGCCAGGATTTTGTTTTTGTTTTTGTTTTAATTGTTGTAGGCTGTCTTTGTGCTGGGGATCATTCTGAGGTATAAGCTTTAAGGTCTTCTCAGGTATTTTGTGAGCCTGCATCTTCCCCAGAGTAAATGCATTGGCTTTCTATATTTTCCCCAAAGCACAGTTGGTTTCGAATCTTTAAAAAAGGTTATAGCTCTTTTAAATTCTCTGATAGCTGCCTGAGCCAGTGGGGGTTCACACAATGGCAGTCAGCCTCTGTCCCTGTACATCCATGTTCAGAAGCAGCAATCTGTAATAAGAACACAGAACCCCAATATTTGAAGAAGAAGGTCCCTATTGTCCACCCTGGCTCTGCCAAGCTGTGTCAGAAATACAGGTTGTCAGCTGCCTGTCATGGAGCTAGGGGTTGAGTATGAACAGCTGCTACTGAACTGAGGGCTGAAATCAACTGATACTGCCATTTACCAGCCAAGTTTTCACTTGGAAACTACAAGCATTCGATATTCTCCAGAGTACTAAAACAGTCACTTCAGACAGTTCCTGCTAGTACAATCTTTGATTAGGTAGAGATGGATTTTTGGAGCTTCCTATTCTGCTATTTTCCCTGATGTCTCATTAGTGGGCTTTTTTTTTTTTAAAGAGTTATTCAATTAGGGTTTATTTGAAGTTTTCTTATAATTAAAGTTATGCATTACTGCAAACGATACCACAGAGGTGATATGTCCTTCTCAGTACAACGTACCAGGAGTTACTTGATCACCTCCCAGCATATTTTACTGGTGATATTAGCCTTGATCATTTGCTTAAGATAGTATCTGCCTATAAACTTACTATTTCTTCCTTTATAATTACTAAATATTTGGGGAAGAATTCTTTGAAATTATGGAATATCCTGTTTGTGTTTAAACTTTCAACCAATCATTTTAGCATCCATCACTGGATCTTACCCATAGGAAATTACCACTGTTCTGATGGTGATTTTTCTATTTCTCTAATTTCATTTGCATTTATTAATTAAAATTCTTCTGTAAGGGACAGAGATTACTTCTTCCAAATTTTTTATCATATGGATTTTATAATTTTTTCTTTTTGTTTACAATCTATCATATAATTTTGTTTTTTTTCAATTTTATAGACTTTTTTTTTTTTTAAGTACTTCCTTACACATAAGATGCTTCATATTCATATTATACTTTCCTAACACACACCGTGGGATCAAGCAGTTCACTAAGGAGCACTGATTCCTGTTATTAGAGAATAGTATTTATTTGTTTTTTGTTTGTTTGTTTGTTTGAGATAGAGTTTCACTCTTGTTGCCCAGGCTGGAGTGCAATGGCAAGATCTTGGCTCACTACAACCTCCACCTCCCAGGTTCAGTGATTCTCCTGCCTCAGCTTCTCAAGTAGCTGGGATTACAGGCATGTGCTACAACGCCTGGCTAATTTAAAGACACGGGTTTCATCATGTTGGCCAGGCTGGTTTCAAACTCCTGACCTCAGGTGATCCACCCGCCTCGGCCTCCCAAAGTGCTGGAATTACAGGTGTGGGTCACCGCACCCTGCCTGAGAAAGATCTGAGTGCTATATCTGCTCATTGCTCCTGGAGTATTGCTGTTCTAACTCCATTCACTGGTGGCTTTTGATTTTTATTTTTGTTTTGTAGAGACAGGGTCTTACTATGTTGCCCAGGCTGGTCTGTAACTCCTAGCCTCAAGCAATCCTCCCACCATAGCCTCCCAAAGTCTGAGATTACAGGCATGAGCCACTGTGCCCAGCCCCAATTCACTGTTTTTTTTTCGAGGTGGAGTTTCACTCTTGTTGCCCAGACTGGAGTGCAATGGCACAATCTTGGCTCACCACAACCTCTGCCCCCTGGGTTCAAGAGATTCTCCTGCCTCAGCCTCTGGAGTAGCTGGGATTACAGGCAAGCACCACCATGCCCGGCTAATTTTGTATTTTTAGTAGAGACAGGGTTTCTGCATGTTGGTCAGGCTGGTCTCGAACTGCCGACCTCAGGTGATCTGCCTGCCTCGGCCTCCCAAAGTGCTGCGATTACAAGCATGAGCCACTGTGCTTGGTCCACTGTTTTTTTATTGTTAAAATGACCTTGCATTGCATTCCTGCAACCAATACTACTTGATCAAGATTTATTATTTCCTTAAATTGCTGGACTTAATTTGCTAATATTTCCTTAAAGATTTATTGTTTACAGTCATGAGGGATATTTGTAGTACTCTGTTTTAGTGATGTCTTTGTCTGGTTTTAGTATCAGGATAAATACTGGTCTTGTAAAAAGTATTTTAGAAATTAGAACAGGTTCATACATTTCCCAACTTATTTTAGTTGTGAAGTAAGTTGGGAAATCTATGAACCTGTTCTAGTTTCTAAAATAATTTGTTTAAGAATAATAATTAATTATTCATGAAATGATAGTCACCTTTGACAGACATCATGCTAGAAAGAAAATCATGGCCATCTTTTTATTGGCCTTTTATTGCTATTTTCCACTTTAATCATATGTAGCTTGATGAAGTTATATTGTACATGATTGGATAATTTTCTATTAAATCAAAGGCAAAATATTAAGAAAAAATGATGTAATGATGTAATAAAATTCCATCTTATATAAAGGGAGTTTCAAAATGTTACTTAAAAATTAGTTTTGTTCTTTGTAAAATCTATTTGACAGGACAAATCTCTTTAGTTTTATTCTTATAATACTTCATTCAAAAATTTATAATTAACCCAAATGAATCACTGTACCTATATGTTTCAATAGCTTGCATATCTTCTTCATCAAATTCATCTTCAGCCTCCTTCAGCTGTGCAAGAGTCATCTTTTCAAATGGTTTCACTAAAACAACATAAATTATAGATTATCAAATTGTTTAAAAATTTTTTTACTATACAGTCAATGTCTAGAAAAAACTGTCTTATACAAAGGAGATCAACAGTATCTTTAAACAGCCGGGTGTGATGGAATCCCAGCACTTTGGTAGGTTGAGGTGGGTGGATCACTTTAGGTCAGGAGTTCAAGACCACCCTGGCCAATATGGTGAAACCCTATCTCTACTAAAAATACAAAAATTAGTCAGGTGTGGTGGCAGCACCTGTAATCCTAGCTACTCGGGAGGCTGAGGCAGGAGAATCACTTGAACCTGAATGGCTGAGGTTGCAGTGAGCTGAGATCGCACCACTGCATTCCACCCTGGGCAACAAAGTTAGACTTGGTCTCAAAAAAACAAACAAACAAAAAAGAGTATCTTTAAACAAACATAAAGCAGCCAGCCACCAAAAAAAGCTATACATAGTACAGAAAGTATAACATTAAAGTATTACTCCCTCAAAGTTCATAGAACTGACAGGCTACATTTAAAACTAGGTATGAAAATCAATTAGATTTCATAAATTTAGATTTCCCTCAAGTACCTGGAAATCTTGATAAATAATACATACTATAAAGAATGATCAAATATATGGTAATAAGGTAGAGGGACATGTTGGGAGAAGAAAGCTCACTTGGTTACGCACCAGGATATTTCAGCTCTGTTATTAATTAGCATGTGATTTTCAACATGTGAAATTAGTCATTTTAGGTGTCATATCCAAATACTGAAAGTAGTTGAGGGTTATATTAAATGTTTATTTGTTTTGTTTTTTGAGATGGAGTCTTGCTCTGTTGCCCAGAGCAGTGCAGGAGTGCAGTGGCGCGATCTTGGCTCACTACAAGCTCCACCTCCTGGGTTTACGCCATTCTCCTGCCTCAGCCTCCCGAGTAGCTGGGACTACAGGCACCTGTCACCACACCCGGCTAATTTTGTTTTTGTATTTTTAATAGAGATGGGGTTTCACCGTGTTAGCCAGGATGGTCTCAATCTCCTGACCTCATGATCCGCCAGCCTCAGCCTCCCAAAGTGCTGGGATTACAGGCGTGAGTCACCATGCCCAGCCTATATTAAATGATTTCTAATGTCCTCTCTCCCACTATGTTCATGAAATACCTTACTACTAACTTAACTGTATTATTCCCATCATCCAGCCCACCAAATCTACAACCATACCCATTGCTTCTTTCTGTAAACGTAAAACCATTTCTTCAATTTCGTCTTTTGACTCTTCTTTAGGAGGAAGAATGCCGAAATCTCTTAAAATGTCATTCCATTCTGTATCTTCATTGGGATCCTACACAAAAAGAAAAGAAAATTAACATGGTTGTACACTTTAATATGTATTTGGAAAATTCATTAACATGTAGCACTTCCAAGTATTCAATTGTTCATGAACTCTACAGTTAATTGGTTTTGAAGAATAAAGCAAAGTGACCTACTTTTTCCTGCTTCCCAGCACTAATGGGATTATATGCTCCACTGAAAACTTTAATAAAATATCAATTTAGAATACATATATAGAATATTAAGGAAGTATCTCCTAAGTCATGGAAAATTTGCTGAAGACTGTATTGGGCAAAACCAATTCACATCATACACAAATACAGTTTGGTTTCTTTTTCTACATAAGCATTCAAGACCATCAGATGAACTTCCTTTTTTCTTTTTTTTATTATACTTTAAGTTCTAGGGTACATGTGCACAACGTGCAGGTTTGTTACATATGCATACATGTGCCATGTTTGTGTGCTGCACCCATTAATTCATCATTTACATTAGGTATATCTCCTAATGCTATCCCTCCCCCCTCCCCCAACCCCACGACAGGCCCCGGTGTGTGATGTTCCCCTTCCTGTGTCCAAGTGTTCTCATTGTTCAATTCCCACCTAAGAGTGAGAACATGCGGTGTTTGGTTTTTTGTCCCTGTGACAGTTTGCTGAGAATGATGGTTTCTAGCTTCATCCATGACCCTACAAAGGACATGAACTCATCCTTTCTTATGGCTGCATAGTATTCCTTTTTTTTTTTTTTTTTAGACAGAGAGATTCTTGCTCTATCACCCAAGCTGGAATGCAGTGGCACAATCTTGGCTCACTGCAACCTCCACCTCCTGGGTTCAAGTAATTCTCATGTCTCAGCCTCCTGAGTAGCTGAGACTATAGGCTTGCTCCACCAGGCCCAGCTAATTTTTCTATTTTTACAGGGATTCCCCATGTTGCTCCGGCTGGTCTTGAACTCCTGCCCTCAAATGATCTTCCCTCCTCAGCCTTCCAAACTGCTGGGATTATCTTTGCTAATTTTAAAATTGGGTTGTTTTCTTACTACTGTTATTTGAGTTCCATATATATTTTAAGTAGTAATGCCATGTCAAGTGTATTGCTTGTAAATAGTTTTTCCCAATATATAGATTGTCTCTTCACTTTGTTAACTGTTTCTTTTGCTGTGCAAAAGCTTTTTAGTTCAATGTAATCTTGTCTATTTTTGCTTTTGTTGCCTGAGCTTGTGAGATTAAATCAAAAAATTCACTGCTTGGACCAATAGTGTGTAGTTTTTCCCCTGTGTTTTCTTCTTGTATAATATTTTCACAATTTCAGGTCTTATATTTAAGTCTTTAATCCATTTTTAGTTGATTTTTATAGATGGAGTGGGATAACAGTCCAATTTCATTCTTCTATATGTGGATATCCTATTTCCCAACACCCATTATTGAAGAGACTGTCCTTTCCCCCATCGTGTGTTCTTGTCCCCTTTGTCAAAAATCAATTGACTGTAAATGCATGAGTTCATTTTTGAGTTCTCCATTGGTCAATGTCTATTTTATGCCAGTACCGCGCTGTTTGGATTACAATGGCTTTGCAATATAGTTTGAAGTCAGGTAATGTGATGCCTCTAGTTTTCTTCTTTTTGCTCAAGATTGTGTTAGCTATTCAGAGTTTTTTGTAGTGCCATATGGATTTTAGAATTGCTTTTTCTACTTCTGTATAAAAGGGCATATTAGAATCTTGATAAGGATTATATGGAATCTACAGATTGCTTTGGGTAATATGAACACTTTAACAATAATTTTTCCAATCCATGAACATGGAATATCTTCCTATTTATTTGTGTCTTCTTCAATTTCTTTCATCCACATTTTATCATTTTCAGTCTATGAATTTTTCATGTCCTTGGTTAAATTTATTCCTAAGTATTTACTTTTTTGTAAATATTATAAATGGGATTATTTTCTTGATTTCTTTCTCTGATAGTTCATTGTTAGTATACAGAAATATTACTAGTTTTTTGTTGTTGTTGTTTTGTTTTATTTTGTTTTTTGAGATGGAGTCTCGCTCTGTTGCCCAGGCTGGAATGCAGTGGTGCAAACTCAGCTCACTGCAACCTCTGCCTCCTGGGTTCAAGTGATTCTCCTGCCTCAGCTTCCCGAGTAGCTGGGACTACAGGTTCCTACCACCTCGCCCGGCTAAGTTTTGTATTTTTAGTAGAGATGAGGTTTCACCATGTTGGCCAGGCTGGTCTCGAACTCCTGGCTTCAAGTGATTCACCCACCTCTGCCTCTCAAAGTGCTAGGATTACAGGTATGAGCCACCATGCCTGGCCAGAAATGCTACTAGTTTTTATACTGATTTGGAATCCTGCAACTTTACTGTATCCATTTATTAGTTCTAACAGTTTTTTTGGTGGGGACTTTAGGGTTTTATAAATACAAGATTACATAATCAGCAAACAGCAACAATTTCACTATTTCCTTTCCTGTTTGGATGCCTTTTATTTATTTCTCTTGCTTACTTGCTCTGGCAAAGACCTCTGGTACTATATTGAATAGAAGTAGTGAGAATGGACATCCTTGTCTATGAAAAAAAGCTTTCAACTTTACCACTGAATATAATATCATCTGTAGGCTTGTCATATATGCCTTTATTGTGTTGAGGTACATTCCCTCTACACCTAATTTGTTGCAAGTTTTTATCATGAAAGGATATTAAATTTGGTTGAATGCTTTTTCTGCATCTAACAAGATGATCATATGATTTTTCTCCATAATTCTGTTAATGTGTGTCACATTATGTTACTGTGGTGTGTCACATTTGTAGATTTGCATATGCTGAAACATCCTTGCATCCACAAGATAAATCCCACTTAATTGTGGTACATTATTCTTTTAATGTACTGTTGACTTCAGTTTGCTAGTATTTTGTTGGGGATTTTTACATCTGTGTTCTTCAGAGATAATGGCTTGTAATTTTCTTTTCTTGTAATGTCCAGGTCTGGCTTTGATGTCAAGGTAATGTTGATCTTGTTAAAAAGATTTAGGGCTGGGTGCAGTGGCTCATGCCTGTAATCCCAGGACTTTAGCAGGCCGAGGTGGGTAGATCACCCGAAGTCACGAGTTCGAGACCAGCCTGGCCAACGTGGTGAAACCCCGTCTCTACTAAAAATACAAAAATTAGCTGGGCACAGTGGCAGGCACCTGTAATCCCAGCTACTCGGGAGACTGAGGCAGGAGAATCACTTGAAACTGGGAGGCGGAGGTTGCAGTGAGCCGAGATTGCACCATTGCACTCCAGCCTGGGAGACAAAGTGAGATACTGTCACACACACACACACACACACACACACAAAGATTTAGAAGTATTCCCTCCTTTTCTATTTTTGGAAGAGTTTACAAAGGATTGTTATTAGTTCTCCTTGAAATGTTTGGTCGAATTTACTGGTGAAGCCATCAGGTCCCAGACTTTTCTTTGATGGGAGACTTTTTATTGTTTATTCAATCTCCTTATTTGTTATTGGTCTGTTTAGATTTTGTATTTCTTCTTGATCCACTGTTGGTAGGCTATATGTGTCTATGGATTTATCCATTTCTTCTAGGTTATCCAATCCATTGGCATGTAACTGTTCCTATTAATGTCTTACAATGCTTTGTATTTCTGTGGTATCAGCTGTAAGGTCTCCTCTTTTGTTTCTGATTTTATTTGAGTCTTCTTTATTCTTAGTATAGCTAAGGTTTTGTTAATTTTATATTTTCAAAAAACCAACGATTTTCTTGATTTTTTCTATTGTTTTTCTAGTCTTTATTTCTGCCGTTTTTTATTTCCTTCTGATAACTGTAAGCTTAGTTTGTTCTTTTTTGCTGTAGGCATTTATTGCTATGCATTTCCCTCTTAAATCTGCTTTTGCTGCCTTCCATAGGTTTTGTTGTAGTTCCATTTTTGTTTTTCTCAATATATTTTAAAATTTCTCTTCTAATTTCTTCTTTGACCCATTGATTGTTCAGTAGCATGTTGTTTAATTTCCACATGTTTGTTAATTTCCTAAGATTTCCTCTGTTATTCATTTCTGTATAGAAAAACTGTACTCATTAAATGATAGCCCCTCATTCTTTCCTCTTCCAAACTCCAGTAAACCATTGTTCTATGTTCTACTTTCCACCATGTATTTGACTATTCTATGTACTTCGTGCAGGTGGAACCATACAATAGTTGTCCTTTGGTGACTGGCTTATTTCACTTAGTGTGTTTTCAAGGTTCGACTACATTGTGGCATGTAGCAGAATTCCATTCTTTTTTAAGGTTGAATAATATTCCATTGTACCTATATACCACATTTTGTTTATTCATCCATCAGTGGACATTTGGGTAGTTTTCACTTCTCATTATTAGGAATAAAGCTGTTATAAAAATGGGTATACAAATATCTGCTTAAGTCCTTACTTTCAATTCTTTTGGGTACATACCTGGAAGGAGAATTACTGGATCATATGATATCTGTTTAATTTGGAAGGAAATTACCAGTTTTCCACAGCAGTTGCACAATTTTACATTCCCACCAGCAGTGCAAAAGGGTTCTAATTTGTCTATATCCTTATCAACAGTTTTGTTATTGTCTATCTTTTCTATCATAAACATTCTAGTGGGTGTGAAGTAGACTGTGGTTTTGAGCTGCATCCCCCTCATTATTAGTGATGTTAAGCATCTTTTCACGTGCTTATTGGCTATTTGGAGATCTTCTTTTAAGAAACGTCTATTCAAGTTTGTCTTAGTCCATTTTGCACTCTATAACAAAATATCTTAGACTGGGTAAATTATAAAGAACAGAAATTTATTTTTCACTGTTCTGGAGGCCAGGAAATCTAAGATTATGGCACTGTCAAGTTCACCATCCAGTGAGGGTCTGATCTCTTCTTTCAAGATGGTACCTGGAACACTGTGTCTTCCAGAGGAGAGGAACACTGTCCTCACATGGCAAAAGACAGAGTAAAAAAAAAAAAAAAGAAAAAGGGACATACTCTCTCTAGCAAGCCCTTTTATAAGGGTATCTAATCCCATTTATAAGGAAGGAGACTTCATGGCCTAATCACCTCTTAAAGGCCCCACCTCCTAATACTATCACATTGGAAACAACTGAATTTTGGAGCAGACACACTCAAACTATAGCAAAATCTTTTGCCCATTTTTATATTGGGTTGTTTGTCTTTTTGTTGTTCAGTTTTAGGAAGTCTCTATACTTTCTGGATATTATCATCTTATCAAATATGTGATCGGCCAATATTTTCTGTTCCGTGGTTGTCTTTTTTCTTTTTCTGTTTTTTTGTTTGTTTGTTTGTTTTTTTTTGAGATGAAGTCTCAGTCTATTGCCCAGGATGGAGTGCAGTGGAGCGATCTTAGCTCACTGAGAATTCTGCTTCCTGGGTTTAAACGATTCTCCTGCCTCAGCTTCCTGAGTAGCTAGGATTACAGATGCCCACCACCACACCCAGCTAATTTTTGTATTTTTAGTAGAGATTGCGTTTCACCATGTTGGCCAGGTTGGTCTCAAACTCCTGACCTCAAATGATCCACCTGCCTCAGCCTCCCAAAGTGCTGGGATTACAGGTTTGAGCCACTGTGTCTCACCACTTGTCTTTTCACTCTCTTGATAATATCCTCTGATGCAAAAAAAATGTTATAAACTTGGTAAAGTACAATTTATTTTTTTCTTTTGTTACCTGTGCTTTTGGTGTCATAACCAAGAAATTATTGTCAAACTCAATGTCATGAATCTATCTTATGTTTCCTTTTAAGAGATGTCTACCTTTAGCTATAGGACTTTGATGTAGTTTGAGTTAATTTTTGTATACAGTTGTGAAAGAAAAATAAATCTCAAGACCCCCAAATCACTAAGCCAAGGGAAAAGTCAAGTTGGGAACTATGTCAGGCAAACCTGCCTCCCATTTTACTCCTAAATAAAATAGCTACAAAGACACAAGCTACACACCTCCCTCACAATTTGCCCAAAAGGAAATTCCTTGCGGACAAAGGACAGACAGAACTGAAAGTCATCCCTCTCAGACTCACCTGAGACAAATGCGTATCTGATTGCTTCCTCTGCTCTACTGTTTATGTAAAAGTGCAGACTCACTGAGCCAGACTAAATTGTGTATTCAGTGGAAGGCTAATCAAGGACTCAAAAGGATCAAGGACTCTCTTATCTACTTCTGACCTGAAAGCCCCCTCTTCAAGTTGTCCTGCCTTACTAGACCAAACCACTGTACATCTTACACATATTGAATGATGTCTCCCGAAATGCAAGCTGTACCCTAACCACATTGGACGCATGTCATCAGGACCTCTTAAGGCTGTGTCACGGGTACATCCTTAACCTTGGCAAATAAACTTTCTAAGTCAACTGAAACCTGTTTCAGATATTTCAGATTCACAAAGTCTAAGATAAGGTTCCAACTTCATTCTTTTGCATGTGGATATCCAGTTTACCCAGCACCATTTATTGAAAAAAAATTAACTGTTGCCCATTTAATGGTCTTGGCACTCTTGTTAAACATTTTTTGAAAATATATGTGGGTTTATTTCAAGGTTTTCTATTCTACTCTATTTGCTTTATAGTTTTCAGTATTTATAAATACTTTTTTTTTTTTTTTTAGAGAGTCTCGCTCTGTTGCCCAGGCTGGAGTGCAGTGGCGTGATCTCCGCTCACTGCAAGCTCTGCCTCCTGGGTTCATGCCATTCTCCTGCCTCAGCCTCCCAAGTAGCTGGGACTACAGGTGCCCGCCACCAAACCTGGCTAATTTTTTGTATTTTTTTAGTAGAGACGAGGTTTCACTGTGTTAGCCAGGATGGTCTCCATCTCCTGACCTCGTGATCCGCCCGCCTCGGCCTCCCAAAGTGCTGGTATTACAGGTGTGAGCGACCATGCCCAGCCAGTACAGATGTTTTGTAACCTATTTCTGATCATTCCGTTATCTAAAAATCTCTGTAAATCTGTTTTTCTTGGTTCACGGTCTCATGGTGGCTTATTTCCTTGTGTGCTTGGTTACCTTTAACTGACTTCTGCTTTCTGTCCTCGAAAACTTATTGATGGGAATTCCTTAAAGCCTAAACTAAAGACATCTTCCTCTACAGAGGATTTATATTTTTTTCTTCCAGGTATATGAGGGCACTACAATATATAACAAATTCACAGTTTAAGATTGCTGGACCACTCAACAATACGATTCAGGTTACATATCCATATGAGAGCTGTCTTAGGCTGAAATGTTTTTCGACAGGGTTTACTCCTTTTCATTTTCTCCTCTGTTCCACTAAGCACCAAGATATCCTTCCCTGAATTCTCGTAGACATGTGTTTACCTCCGGTTCACCCTCCTATTCATCTCCCATCCTTTGATGGACCAAACCCTTTGGTTCCACCTCAAATAATTTTCTATCATTCTGACTCTTAGCTGGGACAGACTCCTGTAATAAAAGACAGACTAACAAGAGAAAAAGAGTTTATCAGTATGTATATCTCATGGATACATTGGAGATACCAGGGAAAAATGAGTGTATCTCAAAGAGGTTGCTTAAAATTCAGGCTTAAATACCATGTTTCGCTGAAACAAAAGAATAAGGGTATGTGGGAGGCAAGTTATGGGGAGGTGACCAGGAAAAGCAGGGTATATTAAGAGTAAGCTTTGTCAGCCAGGTGCAGTGACTCAAGCCTGTAATCCCAGCACTTTGAGAGGCCAAAGCGGGGAGATCTTTTGAGGTCAGGAGTCCAAGACCAGCCTGGCCAACATGGTGAAACCCTGTCTCTACTAAAAATACAAAAATTAGCCAGGCTTGGTGGTACACTCCTATAATCCCAGCTACTCGGGAGGCTGAGGCAGGAGAATTGCTTGAACCCGGGAGGTGGAGGTTGCAGTGAGCTGAGATCGCACCACTGTACTCCAGCCTGGATGACAGAGCTAGGCTTTGTCTCAAAAAAAAAAAAAAAAGAGTAAGGTTTGTTGTGCAGATTTCAGGTGGTACCTTTTCCATCTTGAGCCCAACAGTTTGAGATCAGCCTGGGTATGGTGAGACCCCATCTCTACAAAAAAAAAAAATTAACTGTGTATGGTGGCATGCACCTGTAGTCCCAGCTATTAGAGATGCTGAGGTGGGAGAACACTTGAACCTGGGAGGTTGATCATGTCACTGCACTCCAGGCTGGGTGACAGAGCGAGATCCTGTCTCCAAAAAAAAAAAGACATGAACTATGAATTTTTTTCCCCCCTGAGATGGAATCTTGCTCTGTCGCCCAGGCTGGAGTGTAGTGGTGGACTCTCGGCTCACTGCATCCTCCACCTCCTGGCTTCAAGCGATTCTCCTGCCTCAGCCTTCCGAGTAGCTGGGACTACAGGTATGTGCCACAACGTCCAGCCAATTTTTTTTTGTATTTTTAGTAGAGACGGGGTTTTGCCATGTAGGCCAGGCTGGTCTTGAACTCCTGACCTCAAGGGATCTGCCTGCCTCAGCCTTCCAAAGTGCTGGGCTTACAGGCAGGAGCCACTGCCCTCGGCCATGAAATTTTATCTAACAGAAACAGGCACCACATCTATTTGCTCAAACTATGAAGGCATTTACCATGCCATTAATAGTTGTATCTGCTTCTTCTTGTTCCCTCATTAGTAAGCTCTTAGAACAGGTCCGTATTTAAAACATAAGCACTGAATAACTGGCTGTTGAATTAATCAGTAAACCAACAAAGGTTAATGTGATGTTGCCTTCACTGCCAATTACATTTCAATCCTGAAGAGCAGATGCAAATCAGGACAAATCTGCAATGATTTTACACACATATAAAATGTGCTTGCTACGAATCCATTATTAGCATGAAAGGACTGGCCATAAAAAATTATATGTAATTGATGTTCAAGATATCCTAATAAATTATACAGTAAATACAAACACTCAAAATTAAATATGTAAAATGAGAAAAATCCTAGTGGTTTTAATCTGCAGGAGCAGGTGGGGAAAAGGTGTTTCTGTAAGTTAGGAAGACAATTTTACTATACTAAAAAAAAAAAGGATGGCACAGGCTTCTGATTAATAAGGAACCGTTAGAGGAGGAGCCTTCTAAGAAACATTTTGGAAGTCTGAGTTTTTGTTTGTTGGTTTGTTTGTTTGTTTTGAGGCGCAGACTCACTCTGTCGCCAGGCTGGAGTGCAATGGCGCGATCTCGGCTCACTGCAACCTCTGCCTCCGGTTCAAGCGATTCTCCTGCTTCAGCCTCCCAGGTAGCTGGGGCTACAGGCGCACACCACCATGCCCAGGTGATTTTTGTAGCTTTAGTAGAGACGGGGTTTCACCATGTTGGCCAAGATGGTCTCAATCTCTTGACCTCGTGATCCGCCCGCCTCCACCTCCCAAAGTCTAACAGAGTTTTTGAGGTGAGCTGCAAGAAATTCTAGGGACATATGGTATTAAGACATATGCGGAGGCGCCCTAGGGGCTTGCAGGACCCTGACCCCAAGATGGCGGCGCCCAGCGAAGTGGCCGCGGTAGCCCCTGGCGAAGGCGATGGCGGAGGCGGCGGCTTTGGCTCCTGGCTGGACGGACGGTTGGAGGCACTGGGAGTGGACCGAGCCGTTTATGGAGCCTACATCTTGGGTGTCCTGCAGGAGGAGGAGGAAGAAGAGAAGCTGGACGCTCTGCAGGGCATCCTCTCTGCTTTCCTGGAAGAAGATTCCCTCCTTAATATCTGCAAGGAGATTGTGGAACGATGGTCAGAAACTCAGAATGTTGTCACCAAAGTGAAAAAAGAAGATGAAGTACAGGCCATTGCCACCCTAATTGAGAAGCAGGCACAAATTGTAGTAAAGCCAAGGATGGTGTCAGAAGAGGAGAAGCAGAGAAAAGCTGCCCTCCTGGCCCAGTATGCTGATGTGACAGATGAAGAGGATGAAGCAGATGAGAAGGATGATTCAGGTGCTACCACAATGAACATTGGTTCTGACAAACTTCTGTTCCGAAACACCAATGTGGAAGATGTCCTTAATGCCCGAAAACTGGAGCGAGACTCACTTCGGGATGAGTCCCAAAGGAAGAAGGAACAGGACAAGCTGCAGAGGGAGAGAGACAAACTAGCCAAGCAGGAGCGCAAGGAAAAGGAAAAGAAAAGGACACAGAGAGGGGAGCGAAAGCGATAACCTTCGCCTACTCTATTCTTTCCCCCCATGAACTTATCAAAGGGAGAACTGGTTGTGTATTTAAGAGAAATGAGAGTGCATTGCCAAGTAGTTTCCCAAGGCATTTCCCCTATTGTTTACATGGTCAAAAGG
>NW_026652277.1:66866136-66922043 GCF_009828535.3 Hylobates moloch
TTTTTCTTTTTTTTTTTTTTTGAGACAGAGTCTCGCGCTGTCACCATGCTGGAGTGCAGTGGCTCCATCTCTGCTCACTGCAACCTCCGCCTCCCGAGTTCAAGCAATTCTCCCGCCTCAGCCTCCCGAGTAGCTGGGACTACAGGCGCACACCATCATGCCCAGCTAGTTTTTGTATTTTTAGTAGAGACGGGGTTTCACCATGTTGGCCAGGCTGGTCTCAAACTCCTGACCTCAAGTGATCTACCCACCTCAGCCTCCCAAAGTGCTGGGATTACAGGCGTGAGCAACAAGAGTTAGGATTCTTTTTAAATGACTGTAAAATCTCCACAATGTAACATAGTAAGAATGTGTTAATGGGGTTACATTCATCTTACACATAGATGCTGGATTTAGGTCACATTTTTTGTTGAAAAAAACAAAGTATATAATATTTAGTTTCTGATATTTACTTCATGAACCATACTCTTAACTTTTTTTTTTTTTTTTTTGAGACGGAGTCTCGCTCTGTCACCCAAACTGGAGTGCAGTGCAACCTCTGCCTCCTGGGTTCAAGCGATTCTTGTGCCTCAGGCTCTGAGTACCTGGGATTACAGGCATGCGCCAATATGCCTGGCTAATTTTTTTTTTTTGTATTTTTAGTAGAGACGGGGTTTCGCCATGTTGCCAAGGCTGGTCTTGAACTCCTGACCTCAAGGGATCCACCCACCTGGGCCTTCCAAAGTTGAAGGGATTACAGGTGTGAGCCACCAGGCCTGGCCTACTCTTAACAACATTTAAATACTTGAGCAGAAAGCTTGCCATCCTAGCTATTTGCCAAGCTGGATACAGAGGGGCAGTACATTGTCCTTTATTTGTTCTCTTATTCCTACCTAAGGACTGGACACAAGCAATGTCCTTTCTTAAACCAAGAATAGATTTTCTCACCAAGAGAGTCATGGCTTTTGGAAAACAGTATAATTCCAGCTTTCCTCCATGTCCACAGCTTCAGCTAGAAGGGACACAATATTGCAGGGGGCCATGGAAGGGCGGCTTGAACAATTCTCTTCTAGTCTGCAGACAGATGCTCTTACATTGGCTAACTGGGTATTAGTGTGGGCTTATCCTGAAGAGCAGCATTTGATGAACTACCACAGCTGGGAATTAACAGAAAGGGCTGCCCCACACGGAATGGCAAAGCCAGCATGCAGTTTGTATTACATACGTCCACTCTGAATCTCTTCATTCTTCTTTCATGCAGGTGAGGAATGAGCTGCAGCAACGGATGCACAACAGACGACTGAGAGGACATGAACACACACGTGATGAGTGCACGGCTTCTCAGCACTGGCCGTCCAGACGGTTTCCTAATTTGTTTTTGTTTTTACCCACTAAACAAAATTAAAGATGTCACCTAAAACAGCTCTTTGGGAGCAATTCAAAGAACTGTGGAGAATAAATCAAGAGGTGGGATAAAATTTGGTAGCCCTACGCTGGGATTTTTATCCTCATATTGAGAAGAAGCACTTTCCCGACGGCTGCAGCTCTCTTGTGAACTGTCAGCAAGTAAAACCCCTCAGTGTCTCTTTGAGAGGCAACAGGCAGTCTGTCTGTTACCAGACTTACTCAAAATAATTCGGACCAGGCGAAACCCACACTGCCAGTAGCAATTTTCCACTATAAATATGTTAATCTGGAAGATTATACTATACACACATCTAATAACCTCCTTTATAAATTATATACTTAAAACAGAAACGTTGGGAGAAAGACAACAATGTGTGAATATGATAATGTGTTCTCGATAGTGAAAACTATGACTAAGATACATTTTCCCAAAATGTGAAGGTGCCAAGCCAAAGAAAATGAAAGCATACTTGAGATATGTAGCTACCTACCTGATATGGCTGCATTTTTTAAACTTCTCATTAATGTTAAATTCATTTATCACATGGGTTATGTTGAGCCCCGTAGAACAGTTATCTGTTAACTAATTCAACTTGTACTTGGTGTACAGCCAGTATAATCTTTTGCCTTCTCATATGTAAGAATATTCCATGTGATAAATATTTCAAACTCAGTTTAAGATTACAGTTACCTTTCCATAGGTATATATCTGTTTAAAATACACTATGCTCCTCATTCCCTAAACTCGTTCATGGAAGTGAATCACAAGTGTGGAAATAATATTATAGTCAAATAATTTCTAACTATTCTAGATTGAAACACCAAATAGGTTGGTTAGCATTTTTAAAATCCATGCATACAAAAAGAAAACTACTGCTAATACTACATGATTTTAAAGTGAACTGAATTCAAATTACTGGTTTTTGGCTAACCTTAGAGAATACATTCTCACATTAAATGCCTAATTACTAATAAGAAGATCTTAGGAATAGAAGAGGATATTTCTAATTATATTTAATTACATTTTTGATAATCATCCTTTAAAATAAAAAATGCCCTTGGATCAAATGATTTTTAAATTTGCAACAACTGCCATCTAAAACAATATGTTTTACTTATTTATTTGCTTTTTTTATTTTCTTGGTCTTTAGAATGAAGCAGGGATTTTTCTTTTCTTTTCTTTTTTTTTTTTTTGAGACAGAGTATTGCTCTGTCATCCAGGCTGGAGTGCAGTGACGTGATCTCAGCTCACTGCAACCTCCACCTCCTGGGTACAAGCAATTATCTTGCCTCAACCTCCCGAGTAGCTGGGACCACAGGCATGCACCACCACACCCGGCTAATTTTTGTATTTTTAGTAGAGATGGTTTCACCATATTGGCCAGGCTGGTCTCGAACTCTGGACTTCAAGTGATCCTCCCGCCTCGGCCTCCCAAACTGCTGGGATTACAGGCATGAGCCACCATGCCAGGCCAGGGATTTCTTTTTTAAATTTTGTTTTATTTATTGCTATATTTCTAGTACCTAGGATTGTGCCTGGCACATAGCATGTAGCTAATACTTTGTAAATAACTGTTAAATGAATGAATTAATTAACAAATGAATTTAATGTACAGGTAGTAATTGACATATAAAATACATCAAATGTATAATAAATATTGAATTTCATTCCTTTACTCACATATAAACTTTTAAAGTAAAAAATTTGAATTTTGATCTAGCTCTATTATGCTGCAAAAAGTTTCATTCTTTTAAACAAATATTAGTGATTACTAAGAAGTAGTTCTACAACTTACCACAACATGTGAATTGCCCAACTTCTGTGTCTTCGAGTAATGAAATAAGAACTGTTTAAAAAAAGCAGTAAGTTTTACTATAAAAATTAATGGTTCCCTTATTATTTTATAAGGTATAGATTTATGAAAATCATCTTACCCTTTTAGTATTATCTTTTTCATCTTGTTCCTATTGAAAAGAGATATTATATATATCATTATACATTGTAAAATTTTACTATCTTATATAGAGTAATTTTATAATGTTATAACACACAATTATTTAAAACACATGACTCATGTTACATATAAAATATAAGAACTGAAATTAGTTAAGCATCCATTGCTCTAAAAATAAATGGGAAATTAATTGAATATTGTTTACAAATAAAGATGTGCATGAAGATCTCTTTACTACAACTTTATTCATAAGTGTAAAAAACTGGAAACATCCTAAATATTCAACAGTGGTAGAATGGGAAATTATTATATCATGACACGATGGAATATTCAGAGGAGACGACTGAAAGAATCACATGCAAATATTTTTACTGTTTATCACTAAATATGAAGGTTATGAGTTGGTTTTGATGTCTTCCATAAAAAAATTTTTAGCCGGGCGCAGTGGCTTACGCCTGTAATCCCAGCACTTTGGAGGCCGAGGCGGGCGGATCACGAGGTCAGGAGATCGAGACCATCCTGGCTAACACGGTGAAACCCCGTCTCTACTAAAAAAAATACAAAAAATTAGCCAGGCCTGGTGGCGGGAGCACCTGTAGTCCCAGCTACTCAGGAGGCTGAGGCAGAAGAATGGCGTGAACCTGGGAGGCGGAGCTTGCAGTGAGCTGAGATGGCGTCACTGTACTCCAGCCTGGGTGACAGAGCGAGACTCCATCTCAATTAAAAAAAAAAAAAAAATTAAATCATATAATTCCTTTTTTGTTGTTCTTTCTTACTTGCTTTTAATATAAATGGAAGATCATGAATAAACACCATTGTCCTTTCTTTTATCTTAATTAGGAAAAATCAATTTACACTTTTTGGACAATGTCACCATTAGAAACAATGGATAAATATACAATTGTAGGCAGAGATTATTTAGTTTCATAAAACATTTATGCTTTCAAATTATCAATTTTTTTCTTTGAATTATTATATATGAAAGGTATGGAAGTCAGAGTGTACCAATGACCACAGATTAAGTTAGAATTGCAAATGAAAAATATAATTCCAAACCTGAAGCTCTCATCTTTAATAAAGTAGCTTTAAAATAAGTTCATCCATAAGATAAGAGATTATAAAATTAGGTATGGTGCTTATGCTACTTTTCAAGTTCCCATCTACTCTCACTCCAAGACTAAAAGTTCTCCCAGAAGAATTAAGTAATTTTAATAAGAAACCAAGACAATGACAATACAGTTTGCTTTTTTTTTTTTTTGCATTCTTAATGCCCTACTCTCCCACAAAGTACAATGTCCTAACCTTTGAACCATAAGATGTGCTTAGCAGCTTAGAAAGATGCATCTGTTCTCCAAAGTAGCATAAGTCAGGGCAAGAAAAGAGAGCCAACATGACCCCATATTTATTCCTCCGGACTGGAACTTATTTTATGTTTGATGGGGCCATATGATTTCCCAATTAGATTACCGTAAGCTCCATTAATATGATACTCAATGCTCAGACATCAGAGAACGTGAAGTATTTCTTATCGAAAAACAATTTTTCCTCTTCTAACTTGTCTTGGCATGCTTCCTAAATTGGGCATATTTCCTTCCAGGAGAAATTCCAAGAAATTTTTGGATAGTTTTTGTCTACAAACAAAACACTATTTCAACCTTACCTGAGGCTTTGGTAGCATTCCCATAATCACAAAGCAAAGCTCCTCCAGCGCACTGGACGCCTAACAGAAATGAGAAGATATGTAAGTTATGCTTCTGCTTTAATGACATTTACATAGAAGAGATAACTATAAAATGTTAGGGCATGAGGAAATGCTAACTACCTAGAAAAGAATCCTTCTGTAGATTATTAAAACTGTTGGAATCCTTTGATTTCTCTCACAACAAAAACTTGGCTGTAAAAGTAAAGCCTTCCTTCTAACCAGAAAACAAAAAAAAAGGTAAGTACGGTACATACGCACTCATGAAGGCTTCCGCTGTGATCTAGATACATAGTTCTCAGCACTTGCTAAAATATTATGAAATTCTATGACTGAGAGTAACAAGGGACAGTGCCAGAAGAGGAATTATTCTTCCCAGCTTGTAGCAAAATATCTACATGCCAAAGCTGTGAGCCTCGCTGAATATTACTCATTATTGGCTAATTTGAAAATCCTGCTATTGCTCGAAAACAATGGGAAGTGGAGGAGAAGAAGCCATGCGTGGTGCACCTAATCTGAGTACCACCCTTCCAGATTGCTGACTGCACACCCCAGGATCAGGTTTTTCAAAGCATTCGAGCACAGAAGTAGGGCAGGGCTCTGTGGTTAGCAGCCAGCTGGGTGTGGTAAGGAGTAGAAGAAATGGACAAGCAGGGGCGAAACCTGCTTTGCACGGAATTTAGCACAGTAGCACCATGAACAATGGATTACTTAATATATGCATTTTGGAAGTAAGGAAGAACTAGAACAGTAGGGAGGGCAATATAATTAGTGGTTAAAAGCATGAGCTGTGGAGTTGGGAAGCCTGTAACTCTATTGCAGTGCAAATTCCATTTCTGCTCTTTATTAGCTCTGTAACCTTGGGCTGGTTACCTAACCTCTCTAAATTTCCGTTTCTTCAGCTCTAAGTCAGGGATGACGTCACTGCAGAGATTTCTTAGAAGAATTAAATGTAGGTAAAGTTCTCAGGTTGATTTACAGCTGAAGTGATTCTTAGTTTAGAAGTTATATGAAAAAGAGGTCAGGTGCAGAGGCTCACGCCTGCAATGCCAGCACTTTGGGAGGCTGAGGCAGACGGATCACCTGAGGCAGGAATTCGAGACCAGCCTGGCCAACATGGTGAAACCCAGTCTCTACTAAAATACAAAAAATTAGCTGGGCATGGTAGCACGCACCTGTAATTTCAGCTACTCGGGAGGCTGAGGCAAGAGAATCACTTGAACCTGGGAGGCAGAGGTTGCAGTGAGCCAAGATCTCGACACTGCACTCCAGCCTGGGTGACGGAGTGAGACTCTGTCTCAAAAAAAAAAAAAATAAGAAAGACATATGAAAAGAATTGTTCAGGGCCTCCAGTAGTCTCACCTTCTCTCCCTTTGAACAACAGTACATGCTTGACATGGTTGGTTGCGGTTAGAGATGCAGGTGGAGTCAACAGTTTTTCTGTGCACTCTTCCTAGCATCAGAGGTCTGCTTTGTTCTCTTCATTCCATTTGTTTGCTTGTCATGCAAATTCTTGGGATATTTATTAATAATGCCTCATATGTATACAGTGTTTAAACTATAAAACATTTTCATATACAGTCATGCACCACGTAATGGCATGTCAGTCAATGAGTCAATGATAGAATGCATATACAATGGTGGTCACATAAGATTATTATGAAGCTGAAAAACTCCTATCATCTAGTCACATCTTGATGATCCTGACCTGTGTAGGCCTAGGCTAATATGCATGCTGTGTCTTCATTTTTAACAACAAAGTTTAAAAAGTCAAAAAGATTCTTTTTAATTTCAAAAGCTTATAGAAAGAGCATATAAAGAAAGAAAATATTTCTGTATACCTGTTCAGTGTGTTTGTGTTTTAAGCCAAGTGTCATTACAAAAGTGAAAAAAGTTCTAAAATATTAAAAAGGTGGCCAGGAATAGTGGCTCATGCCTGTAATTCCAGCACTTTGGGAGGCCGAGGTGGAAGAACTGCTTGAGCCCAGGAGTTTGAGACCAGCCTGGACAACATAGCAAGATCCTGTCTCTACAAAAAATACAAAAAAATTAGCCAGGTGTGGTGGTGCATGCCTGTAGTCCCAGCTACTCAGGAGGCTGAAATGGGAGGATCATCTGAGCTAGGAGTTCGAGGCTACAGTGAGCCATGATTATGCCACTGCACTCCAGCCTGGATGACAGAATGAAACCGTCCTGACAAAGAAAAAATTAAAAAGTTTATAAAAGTAAAAAAGTTACAGTAAGCTAAGGTTAATTTATTATTGAAGAGAGAAAAATTTTTAAATAAATTTAATGCAGCCTAAGTTTACAGTGTTTATGAAATCTGCAGTAGTGTATAGTAATGTCCTAGGCCTTCACAATCACTCATTACTGACTCACTGACTCATCCAAGGCAACTTCCAGTCGTTCAAGCTCCATTCATAGTGAGTGCCCTATACAAGTGTATCATTTTTTATCTTTTATATTATGTATTTACTGTACCTTTTTTACATTTAGATATGTTTAATTACATAGTGTGTTACAACTGCCCACAATATTCAGTACAGTAATGGGCTGTACAGGTTTGTAGCCATATAGCCTAGGTGTGTAGTAGGCTGTACGTCTAGATTTGTGTAAGTACACTCCATGATGTTTACACAATGACAAATCATCTAAGGACACATTTCTCAGAATGTATATCCCCATTGTTAAGTGATGCATGACTATACATAATTTGTATTCTGTCCTACACAGGACATGAATTGTTATTCTTATATACAGAAGAAGTAAGGTTCTAAAGACTGTCACTTGCCTAATACCACACATGGCTAGGAGTTGGAGGAGTGAGGCTGGGACCTTGGCCTTCTCATTTGTAGATATTATTGTGTTGCATTGGTATTGCCTGCTAAGCCTGGAGTTGGGAGTTGGCTGCGAG
This sequence comes from Hylobates moloch, assembly GCF_009828535.3. NCBI lineage: Eukaryota > Metazoa > Chordata > Mammalia > Primates > Hylobatidae > Hylobates > Hylobates moloch. The sequence continues at coordinate 66,874,091 of NW_026652277.1, forward strand.
AAAAACTAGAGTGTGAACACTGATACATCCTTTCTCACTGGTTATACTTAAGGGCTGAATACACAAGTCACCCCACAAAAATCTGAAATAAAATCCCTATAACTTCTCTTACCAGCTTGGTCAAGATGGTGAGACCCCCATCTTTACACAAAATTTTTTTCTTTTAATTAGCTGGGCATGGTGGCATGCTCCTGTAGTCCCAGCTATTCAGGAGGCTGAGGTGGGAGGATTACTTGAGCCCAGGGGTTCGTAGCTGTGGTGAGCTATAATTGTATCACTGCATTCCAGCCTGGGTGACAGAGTGAGACCCTATCTCTAAAAACAAAAACAAAATGCTCCACTTATGCTCATTTCAAAATAGAAAATACAAAACAATAAGAAGAAAATACCCACTGATGTTATGTGTCAAAAACGTATTTCACCTCAAAGAAGAATAAACACTTATGGCTGATTTCAAAATAGAAAATACAAAACAATAGGAAGAAAATACCTAGTGATGTCATGTTTCAAAAATGTATTTCAACTCAAAGAAGAATAAATTCACACATGTGAGTTGTTTCTTCTTAGAAAACAGTTTCTAAGCTGGATGAGCTTCAGTAAGATTGAACTTTGACTGAAAAAGTTTCAAGGCAAATGCATTTTCCCCAACTCCCCTTTACAAGAAGCCAATTCTCAACTATTCTTCAAAGGATTTAAATACATGAAAGTTTTAATATCTTATTTTTAAATGTATAGACCTTAAAGATAACATTTTCTACTTGGTAAAAATGTTTCATAGCAATGGTCACATAATCACATAAATAATAAGATAACAGTGTATGTGAAAATTAACAATGTTTTAACATTGTATCAAATTTGGTGGTACATATACACCACCAAATACTATGCAGCCATAAAAAAGAATGAGATCATGTCCTTTGCAGCAACATGGATGGAGCTGGAGGGTATTACCCTAAGCGAAATAACATAGGAACAGAAAACCAAATACCACATGTTCTCATTTATAAGTAGGAGCTAAACACAGATGCAAGTGGGCAAAAAGAAGGGAACGATAGATACCGGGGCCTACTTGAGGGTGGAGGGTGTAAAGAGGGTTAGGGTAAAAAAATACCTATCTAGTACTATGATTATTACCTGGGTGATGAAATAATCTATACACCAAACCTCCAAGACACACTGTACCTACATAACAAACCTGCACATTTACCCCTGAACCTAAAATTTAAAAAAAACTATTTAGGGTCTGTGGGCTGTATCAAGGGATTTTGATACTATTCTAATTGCAATAAGAAACCATATGAAGATTTGGAGCAAAGCAGTGATATGATGTCTTAGTATTTTAAATGACTAAGTGATGCTAAAACCTTAAATCTGAGTACAGTAGCTATACTTATCACTAGTTTTCAGTTGTGTACCAAATTGCCCACTCATGAATTGAGTTTATTATCAATGTTTTGAGAAAATAATGACAATTTTTAGAAATTACAGTAATTACTGTTATAATAATATCCCCATTGAATCACACCCCCCTGTATCCATTGCCTTTATGTAATCAGTCCCCTAACGCAGACACTGAGTGTGGCCCCCACATTGACTCTTTGTCTTGCTTTGGCCAATGGGGCATGAGTAAACATGTCACAAGCAGAGGTTTGAAACCCACTTAGGTGATGGAGCTTGCTCTCCCACTGCTGGTGGAACCCAGCAACCATGTGAAAAAGCTCAGACTAGCCTGCTGGACTGTAAGCAACACTTCACCCAGTTGCCTCCACCACCCCTGCTGATAGCCAGCCAATGACCACCAAGCATATGAAGAAACCCAGCCACAGAAGTAAGCCCATAAAATGATATATTCCCAAAACATCAGGAATACAATTTTTAAAAACAATTCCTAATTTACTAATATTACTTATTCTTGTGAAGGTACCCAAATACAGTTACTATACATAAGCACCATTCCAAAGAGATGCATCTGTATTAGTTTAGCAGCTATTTCTAGGGAAGGGACTTGTGAATCTATCTCTTTTATATAATTTCTTTCATTTCTTTCCTTTGAGTTTTGAATAATTCATAATTTCACAAGTTTCAAAACTAAAAAATTATAAGATGATATCTAGTTAAAAAGTCCTCCTATTTCTGCCCTATCCACCTAGGACTCCCCTTCCACATAACCATTATCATTTATTTTGTATGTATTCTTCCAGAATTTATATTTTTTGAGAGCTAAATCAGTAAAACCATATTTATATGGTTTTTAAACTAGTGAATGGGCCAAAAAAAAGGGATGATATAATGATATTTGTTACAAGAGAACAATTTCTGTATAGCATGTTTGCTACTGGGTTTTATTAACTAAGTAATTAAAGAGATATTTATTGAGTCTCTTCTCAAGCATGATTCCAGGTGCTGGGTATAAATGTATCCCATATAAGAACATCACCAATATACTATGGTGAAACCAAAATTAGGTTTTAATGCATAGCTTTAATTTCACATGTAATAAAACAATAATTTTTTAAAGTATTAAATTTATTACAATTTCAATTGTAAATGTAAAACTTTCAAATAGTAAATTTACTAAGCTCTTCTTGAAAGAGGCACAGTACTGAAATCCAGTCAAACATTAGTTTATCTTGATGAAGTTTAAATGAGTGCTTTAAAATTCATCCTCTTAGTACTGAAGACCTAAAAGTGATTTTGAGGGTGTTCCTGAATTTTACATACAACACAAATGCATATATGCTGATTAATATCATCTCATGTTATTAATATATATCTGCCAATGCTCCTTGAATAATTTGAAACATTGTTCAAAAACATCATCTATTGTGATCCTGGTCTTGCTTTACTATCTAATACCTCAAATTTCCAGCAGGAACCTAGGGAATGGGTTGAGGCAGGAGAAATACAACACTATACAAGGCTGTTTCTTCACACTGGCCAGGAAAACACAACTGGAGACTGTGTGACCAACAGCCTGGGCACCTCGGCCAAACTATGTAGGGAGTATGCCCCAGGTGCATAGCTGATGACTCTGAAAGCAGCAGCATCCAGTAAAGACAATGCAAGAACACACTTATTCCCCACTCCTTAAGTGTCCATGCAGAGGAGCTAGATTAGCACTCCTGGCCTCTTTCCAAAACCTTCTCTTAATTCTTTTCTATTGAAGAGGAATGAGCTGTCTGGTAGGTGAACTGAGAGGAAGAAATTGGGCATGTTCAGTTCAGCTCTTTCCTCTATGGAGTCAGTGCTCTTGCTCTGGTCAGCTGTTCTTGCCTGGTCTCTGCCCTGTGGCTGAGAATCTGACTGGTGGAAAGCTCAGAGTCACTGTCTGAGACTTGCAGGCAAGTTTAATTCTGGAGGCAATTATAGCAAACACACTTGATATCAGATCTGAAGCCACAGTCACGAATGGACTTTTCAGTTATAATGATGATGCTTTGACCTCCAAAAGTCTGACTCATAAATTCATCTCTCAGTGGTTTCAAACTGAATTGGGAGATAGGATATTTGTCCGCAAATACAGCAATAGATATAGTATTTTAAATTTTTATTATTATTTAAACTTTTATTTTAGGTTTAGGAGTACATGTGCAAGATTGTCATGTAGGTAAACTTGTGTCAAGGGGTCTGTTATACAGATTATTTCGTCACTCAGGTACTAAATCTAGTACCCAATAGTTACTGATCCTCTCTCTCCTCCCACCTCCACCCTCGAGCAGGCCCTGTGTCTGTTGTTCCCCTCTTTGTGTCCATGTGTTCTCATCACTTAACTCCCACTTATAAGTGAGAACATGCAGTATTTGGTTTTCTGTTCCTGTGTTAGTTTGCTTAAATTTTTATTATTTGGTAGAGACAGGGTCTTGCTATGTTGCCCAGGCTAGTCTTGAACTCCCAGCCTCAAGTGATCCTCCCACCTGGGCCTCTCAAAGCACTGGGATTACAGGCATGAGCCACTGCACCCTGACAGATACAGTATTTCTAACTTAACACATAATTGGATTTTGAAATTAACATTTTAATTTGACATTACAAAATGTGTATATTATCTGCAAATCTATTTTATTTAGAGATGAAAGCCCTAGCACATTACAACACAAGCTCACAGTATTGATTATTATCTGCAGCAAATGTAATAATATCTCATATATTGACATGTTTTCATGAGCACATAAAGGTTCCAAAGGCAGCAATGGAGAGTTTAAGCACTACACAAACACCTACATTATTACAAAATATCTTCAATTGGAATTACCTGAGGCTGGGAATCAATGGACAGAAAAGACGAACAAGCATCATCTATCTGTAGAAAACAAAAATGTCAGTTACAACCTGGGAATGGACAGAAAATAACAGAAAGTAAATTTTACAAAGTCACATTACCTATGGAACATTAACCACAGTTCCATGACAGTTTAGGACTCTGGATTTGGAAGACAGGAGCCTCAAAAACTTTGTAAGAAAGTCTTGCAAATGAGACTTCCCTAAAGATGTCCTCCTAACCACAGGGTATACATCTCTAGTGACTGCTGACGGGGACCATCCCAGGGCTTGAAGATGCCTCACATTAATATATTGAGGAAAAGACTTTCACGTATTATTTAGCCTGAGAAATGTGAGAGCTGACTAAAGAATGACCTTGAAATTAAGGCAGACCTTTGGTTATCATATGGTTCTTTACGACACATGAACCTAATATCACCTAAATGAACATAATAACAGCATGATAAACAGCATACCAGTAAAACTGTTCATTACAACATAGGCAATCCACTAGATCTCTCCAAGAAACCAGTATTGGAAGACAGTTCTATTTTATAATGAGGGTTTATTGAGCTACAGTTGGCAACTAACTATTTTCAGTCCTTATCCTAAAAAGAAAACTTGAGACTTTACACGGTAGAATGAGAGATTTATATTAATCATAAAAAAACTATGCTGAGAAGTTAAGCACTAAGCTGGATGTCTGGCATTGTTTATGACATTTATTTCTTTGATGGCCTTTTAAAATGGAACTGGAAAAAAATGGTACTGATTCTTGTCTCTCTGGAATGATTGAGGTTGAGTCCTATTTATGGTATTCCATCTCAGAGGCCCGTTTCAGTCCCAGAATTCTTTTTCTCATACCAGGGGGTGGACTATTATACTTTACTGTCATAAATTCTCAAGCTCCTCATTGCTTCCAAGTTGAACATGTCCTAAAATATATTATTTCCTAAATTAGAGAATAACACAGGTATAAGATATTATAGAAAACATAAGCTTATGTCTCCTTCCTTTTTATCCTCACAGAACTTTTAACCTCCTTTTATCCTCATCTTCCCTTTATATCCCAAATATTTGGGGAATTGTTTGTTCCACTCATCCTTTGCACCCACCCACCTGGTCCCTCTTCCTTGCCATACAAACCTAAAATATGGACACACACACACACACACACACACACACACACTGAGGGTAGGGGCCATGTTATCGCTAAATTGCCCAGAATAAGTGTTCAACAAAAATCCTTTAATTAAGTTGTATTAAACTTGTGGGGGAAAAAAAGTGAATTGAGAGGGGAAGGTCAAAAAGATAACCATTTTAAAGCTCTGACTTTTGAGCAATGCTTACTACATCACCCCCAAATGTCACCTTCTGTGGTTTAGTAGGGTAGAAGGAAGTAGTTCCTCCTGAGTTTTTTATGGTGTGCAGGTATCTGAAGACATTACCCACTCCAGGGGAACACTGTCCACCCACAGACCAGGCTGCCCATCTATGTGAGGTGGTCCATGTTCAAGAACAGAGAACCCTTGAATCTCAGGACATTAACGTCATTTGAATAAAAACATCAGACTTTTAAAAACCCAGTTAGTCAAATTAGGAGACAACTGCAAAGTTTTTCAGTCTTTGTTCTCATTTCTTTGAAGGACACAGGAACGCTGCTTGCCCACTTCCCATTTGAGTAAGCATTTGTTCATTGTACTCAGCATATGGCTCTAATGGTTTTGAATGCCACTGACTGCTTTTGAGAACTCTGTAGAGACCATTGGTAAATCTCATCGAAAATGTTTAGGTCTCTACATACGGTTAGAAAGAATGTGTTTCTAGTGCCTGGGTAGCTCTGTAATTATTATTATTTATTTATTTTTATTTTACTTTAAGTTCTGGGAAACGTACAGAACGTGCAGGTTTGTTACATAGGTATACACATGTCATGGTGGTTTGCTGCACCCATCAACTCATCATCTAGGTTTTAAGCCCCACATGCATTAGGTATTTGTCTTAATGCTCTCCCTCCCCTTGCCCCCCAACACCCCCGACAGGCTCCGGTGTGTGATGTTCCCCTCCCTGTGTCCATTTGTTTTCATTGTTCAACTCCCACTTACGAGTGAGAAAATGTGGTGTTTGGTTTTCTGTTCCTGTGTTGGTTTGCTGTAGCTCTGTAATTTTTAAATCTTCAAGCAGAAAAATTAACTATATGTTCCTAGCATCTTTACTTACTTTCTTTCTTTCTTTCTTTCTTTCTTTCTTTCTTTCTTTTCTTTTTCTTTCTTCTCTCTTCTTTCTTTCTTTTCTCTTCTCTCTCCTTTCTTCTTTCTTTTCTTCTCTCTTCTCTCCTTCTCTTTCTTTCTCTTCTTTTTCTTCTCTTTCTTCTCTCTTTCTGCTCTCTCTTCTTTCTTTTCTTCTCTTTTTCTTCTCTCTTCTCTTTCTCTTTCTTTCTTCTCTTTCTTTTCTCTCTCTTTCTTTCTTCTTTCTTTCTCTCTCTCTTTCTCTCTTTCTTTTCTTTTTTTCTTTTTTTTTGTCTGGCTGTCTCCCAGACTGCAGTGCAGTGGTACAATAAGAGCTCACTGCAGCCTTGACTTCTTGGGCTCAAGTGATCCTCTCACCTCAACCTCTTGGGTAGCTGGGACCACAGGCAAGCATCACCATGCCTGGCTTATTTTTTATTATTTATAGAGATGAGGTCTCACTATGTTACCCAGGCTGGTCTTGAACTCCTGAGCTCAAGTGATCCTCTTGCCTCAGCCTGTCAAAGAACTGGTATTAGGCCTGAGACACCTTGCCCAGCTGCATCTTAACTTCTTTAAATATCTTCTTTTCTCTAAAAGAAGGTACACTTTTTTTTTGCAAGTCTGAGTTTTTTCCAGCATTATCATATAAAGTATTTTTCCAAGTATTTTCCATGGAAATATAGAATATTTCAAGCTAAAATAAATGTGTCTGTACTATACATTAATATCTGTTATCTAAGTCACTCTTCATCTTATTTATATTTCTAGCATGTACCTAGATATTCTATCAAGGCAGAGACCCTTATAATAACACTTGATGAATTTCTATACTATTGAAGACTGTTTTATACTTGGCACTTAGCATCTATCTTATCTTTTCCCTTATGTATTTTGTTGCAGGTGACCTAGGTACAAAGGGTACTCTTCTCAGTTCATAGCTCACTATTATCATTAGCCTTGCCTTACTTATTTGTTCCTTTTATATTTCCATTTCCTACCCCCATTCCACCCTCCTGCAGGCAACTCTTCTAGTGTATTTGAGGCATATCCTCCATTTGTATATGTTTTTGTAAAACTCATATTGTTGTTTTGTGTGCATGTATATTTCCTCACTTTTTTTCCACTTAACCCTATCCATTGAGACCTATCCATGTTGCTGGGTGTCTATCTAGTATGTTGCTTCAAGTGCTGTAGTATATTCTATAATGTGTGCCCACCACATGTTGCCTATCCACTCCCCAGTGACAGACAGCTGGGTTCCCTCCAATTCCTTCCACTACAAGCAAAGCTATAATCAACCTCCTTGAATCTCTTCTCCACTTATGCATCTGTGGGAGAATATCTTTGGGCTATCTACCCAGGAGCGGGAATGCTGGATCGTGGGGGTATCTAGGTTGTTTTCTAGATGGCTCTACCAGTTAGCAGTCTGCCCAGCAATGCATGAGAGTTTGTAGACCCCCCACATCCTTGTAACATTTGCAATTAACTAGTCTAATAGGTAGAAAGTAACACTTTGCTCTTGTCCCAATTTTCATTTCATTGTTACTAATGAACATGTTTATATGTTTTAGATGTTTGTTAACCTTTTGAACTTCCTCTTCTGTAAACTGTTCGTATCCTTTGACTATTTTCATTTTGAAGTCTTATCTTTATCCAATTGATTTGGTGTAGTTTCTTGTATATTCTAGAAAAGCAACCCCTTACTGGTTTTAGATATTGTCAATATCTTCTTTCAAAGGCTGGGCAGGGTGGCTCATACCTGTAATTCCAGCACTTGGGGAAGCCGAGGTGGGCGGATCACTTGAGGTCAGGAGTTTGAGACCAGCCTGGCCAACATGGCAAGACTCTGTCTCCACTTAAAATACAAAAATTAGCCGGCCGTGGTGGCACGTGCCTGTAGTCCCAGCTACTCAGGAGGCTGAGACACGAGAATCACTTGAACTCTAGGAGGTGGAGGTTGCACTGAGCTGAGGTCATGCCACTGTACTCCAGCCTGGGCGACAGAGCGAGACCCTGTCTCAAAAACAAAAACAAAACAAACAAACAAAAAACCAACAAAGGGCCTTACCATTTTCCATGGAGTCCTTTGCTGAAAGAAGTTTTACTTTTAATGTAATTTAATTCATGAATGTTTTTGGCCTTAACGATTTATATTTGAAGTTTCTTACGACTTATATTTGAAGTTTCATTCAAGAAGTTTTTCCCTGCTCCTAACAAAGATATTGTCCTATATGATTTTCTACTAACTCTATAATTTACCTTTTATATTTCTTTCTTTAGGGGTGAGGTGGCTAAGGCATTTATCCACCAACTCCCTTTGGTCCTCAATTGGGGGCTGCTCTCAGTGGTGCAGTCATTTATTCTCAGGCACTTCCGGCTGGCGCAAGCACAGGCAGTGCAGGAAGAGTCATGGATGCTCGCAATCAGAAACTATAAATTTCCAGTACGCTGGGATGGCAAATGCCAAAGGGATATGACAGGTACTGGTGGTGACTGCTATTCTCTCCAAGCTCTAGTCTCTGTTCCATTGGTTCATTCTGTCTGTTCTTGTGCAATTACCATGCCTTTTTTTTTTTTATTACTGCAGTTTTTATACTATGTCTCAAAATCCGATAAGGCAAGTTCCCACTAGTAGCTCTTCATATTTAAAATGTTTTCAGCTAATTGTAGACCTTTATTTTTCCATATCAATTTTAGGTTAAATTTTAAAGTTTTTTTTTTTAAAGTAAATGAAATTGTTTGAGATTGCATTGATTTTATGGGATTTATATTAATTAACGAGGAAAATTGATATTTTTATTATATTAAATTAATTGTTTCATCCAAGAGAGAATGTCTCTCCAAATATTTATATCATCATCTATTTTCTTTATTAGAAATTAATTTTCTACTCCATAAATTTAGGGTGTATTTTTGGTTAATTTCTAAATACTTACAGATTTTGTCACTATTGTGTATACTACAGTATTTTAAACTGTATTTTTATGTTACTTTTGCCTAGTGAAAAGAAATGTTATTGATTCTTGTATATTGGTATTATATCCAAAAGTCTCCTAAACTCTCAAACTAGTTCTAATAGTTCAAGAGCAAGAAGTTTGTTAATGCAATTCATTGCAGTTATAGACTAAAAGAGAAAAAACATATTGCTTATCTCAATAGTGACACAAATGAAGTATTTAAGTTCACATTTTATTTAGGATTAACAAAACTCTTAGCAAGACAGGAAAATAAGAGAACTTTCTTAACTGGGTAAAGGTTATGTATCAAACTTCTAGAGCAAGTTTATACTTTATGGAAAAGCTTTAGATACATTTACTGTGTAAGACAGTAAGCAGGCCTTGGCCACTGATACAAGGAAAGAAGAAATTGTTCCTTCAGTGCTTTTCATATTACCACTGCACCTTTTTTGGCACAGCATATTTATCTAGGAATTTATCCATTTCATCTAATTTCAAAATTATCACCAGATAGCCGTCCATACTTTCTTTTTAACAGCTTTACTGAGATATAATCCACAAGCCATACAATTCACCCATTTAAAGTACACAACTCAATGGTTTTTAGTGTATTTACAGAGTTGCACAACCATCCATCACACAGTCAATTATCCATAATATTATTTTAAAACTTTTTTTATATCTCTATTTTTCTTGGGTTCTACCTTTTTTTGGTCTATATCTTGCTTCTTTGCCTTCCCCTCTGCCTTTTGAAGTCAGTAGTACCAGCGCTTAACTTACTGAAAGAACAAATATATGATTTTGTTAAAACTGTTGCTCTGCTCTCTTTTTAAAATTTATTTCTGCCATTATTATTATTATTATTTATTATTTTTTGAGATGGAGTCTCACTCTGTCACCCAGGCTGGAGTGCAGTGGTGCCATCTCGGCTCACTGCAACCTCCGCTTCCCAGGCTCAAGTGATTCTCTTGCCTCAGCCTCCTGAGTAGCTGGGATTACAGGCACACGCCACCATGCCCGGATAATTTGTGTGTTATTAGTAGACGAGGTTTTACTATGTTGGCGGGGCTGGTCTCGAACTCCTGATCTCGTGATCCGCCCACCTCGGCCTCCCAAAGTGCTGGGATTACAGGTGTGAGCCACCACACCTGGCCTTATTTTTATTATTTACTTCGTTCCTGTTTCTTTTAATTTTCCCTGTTCTTTTTCACCTCATTTTTAGCAGAATGCTTAGCTTATTAATGTTTTTAAATTTTCTTCTCCCCAATAAATATATATGAAGCTAAAATTTCTCTCTAGCTACTGTTTTAGCTGTAGCTTATACATTTTGAGTTACAATGTTTTTATTTTTTTCCCTGAGGGTCTATCAGTTGTTAAATAAATTTTGTAATTTTCTTTTTAGCCCAGAGTTATTTACCAAAATACTATATATATCCAAATGGAAGAGATACTTGTTATACTTTGTTATTAATTTCTAATTTTATCGCATTATAACTGGAAAACATTTGGAAGGCATTTTTTTCTAACTTATGGACTCTTCCTTTCTGTCTAACACATTCTGTTTTTCAGATGCTCCAATTATACACAAAGAGAATGTGTATACTATTTACTGCAGGTTTTAAACAATCTTTCTGTCTTTTTTTTTTTTTTTTTTTCCTGAAATGGGGTTTCACTATGTTGTCCAGACTGGTCTTAAGTTCCTGGGCTGAAGTGGCTGGGCGCGGTGGCTCGTGCCTGTAATCCCAGCACTTTGGGAGGCTGAGGCAGGTGGATCATGAGGTCAAGAGATGGAGACCATCCTGGCCAACATGGTGAAACCCCGTCTCTACTAAAAATACAAAAATTAGCTGGGCATGATGGTGTGCGCCTGTAGTCCCAGCTACTTGGGAGGCTGAGGTGGGAGAATTGCTTGAACCCGGGAGGCGGAGGTTGCAGTGAGCAGAGATCGAGCCACTGCATTCCAGCATGGTAACAGCAAGACCATGTATCAAAAAAAAAAAAAAAAAAATTCCTGGGTAGAAGTAATCCTCCCATTTCAGCCTCCCAAGTAGTGAAAAATATTTCTAGTAGCTCTAATTTATTAATTGTATGATTATGTCATTGTTATAGCTACTTATGAGCTATCTGCTTTAACTGTCAGTTTTTGAGAGAGGTGTATTAAACTCTCCAACTATAACTGTTGATTTACCTATTTTTTTCCCTGAAGGTCTATCAGCTGTTAAATAAATTTTAAGGTTACATTATTAGTATATATTAATGATGTCTATACTTTCTTGTTCTGGTTTTCTTTTTTTAACATACGAGATCCTTATTTGTCTGTTATGATGGTTCATTTGAATTCTATGTGATCAGATGTATTCTCTTTCAGTTTCTATTTGCTTGCTACATCATTTTCCATCCTTTTATACTTAGTCTTTTTCTGTTTTCTGTTTTAAGTGTGACACTGATAGACAATAGATTTCTGGATCTATTAAAAAAATCCAATCTTCTTCATCCCTGGGATGTAAGGCTGGTTCAACATATGCAAATCAATAAATGTGATCCAGCATATAAACAGAACCAAAGACAAAAACCACATGATTATCTCAATAGATGCAGAAAAGGCCCTTGACAAAATTCAACAACACTTCATGCTAAAAACTCTCCATAAATTAGGTATTGATGGGACGTATCTCAAAATAATAAGAGCTATCTATGACAAACCCACAGCCAACATCACACTGAATGGGCAAAAACTGGAAGCATTCCCTTTTAAAACTGGCACAAGACAGGGATGCCCTCTCTCACCACTCCTATTCAACATACTGTTGGAAGTTCTGGCCAGGGCAATCAGGCAGGAGAAGGAAATAAAGGGTGTTCGATTAGGAAAAGGTGAAGTCAAAGTGTCCCTGTTTGCAGATGACATGATTGTATACCTAGAAAACCCGATTGTCTCAGCCCAAAATCTCCTCAAGCTGGTAAGCAACTTCAGCAAAGTCTCAGGATACAAAATCAATGTACTAAAATCACAAGCATTCTTGTACACCAATCACAGACAAACAGAGAGCCAAATCATGAGTGAACTCCCATTCACAATTGCTTCAAAGAGAATAAAATACCTAGGAATCCAACTTACAAGGGATGTGAAAGACCTCTTCAAGGAGAACTACAAACCACTGCTCAATGAAATAAAAGAGGATACAAGCAAATGGAAGAACATCACATGCTCATGGGTTGGAAGAATCAATATCGTGAAAATGGCCATACTGCCCAAGGGAATTTATAGATTCAATGCCATCCCCATCAAGCTACCAATGACTTTCTTCATAGAATTGGAAAAAACTACTTTAAAGTTCATATGGAACCAAAAAAGAGCCCGCATCGCCAAGTCAATCCTAAGCCAAAAGAACAAAGCTGGAGGCATCACGCTACCTGACTTCAAACTATACTACAAGGCTACAGTAACCAAAACAGCATGGTACTGGTACCAAAACAGAGACATAGATCAATGGAACAGAACAGAGCCCTCAGAAATAATGCCGCATATCTACAACTATCTGATCTTTGACAAACCTGACAAAAACAAGAAATGGGGAAAGGAACACCAAAAGCAATGGCAACAAAAGCCAAAATTGACAAATGGGATCTAATTAAACTAAAGAGCTTCTGCACAGCAAAAGAAACTATCATCAGAGTGAACAGGCAACCTACAGAATGGGAGAAAATTTCTGCAACCTACTCATCTGACAAAGGGCTAATATCCAGAATCTACAATGAACTCAAACAAATTTACAAGAAAAAAACAAAGAACCCCATCAAAAAGTGGGCAAAGGACATGAACAGACATTTCTCAAAAGAAGACATTTATGCAGCCAAAAAACACATGAAGAAATGCTCATCATCACCGGCCATCAGAGAAATGCAAATCAAAACCACAGTAAGATACCATCTCACACCAGTTAGAATGGCTATCATTAAAAAATCAGGAAACAACAGGTGCTGGAGAGGATGTGGAGAAATAGGAACACTTTTACACTGTTGGTGGGACTGTAAACTAGTTCAACCATTGTGGAAGTCAGTGTGGCGATTCCTCAGGGATCTAGAACTAGAAATACCATTTGACCCAGCCATCCCATTATTGGGTATATACCCAAAGGAGTATAAATCATGCTGCTAAAAAGACACATGCACACGTATGTTTATTGCGGTACTATTCACAATAGCAAAGAGTTGGAACCAACCCAAATGTCCAACAACAATAGACTGGATTAAGAAAATGTGGCACATATACGCCATGGAATACTATGCAGCCATAAAAAATGATGAGTTCATGTCCTTTGTAGGGACGTGGATGAAACTGGAAAACATCATTCTCAGTAAACTATCGCAAGGACAAAAAACCAAACACCGCATGTTCTCACTCATAGGTGGGAATTGAACAATGAGAACTCATGGACACAGCAAGGGGAACATCACACTCCAGGGACTGTTGTGGGATTGGGGGAGTGTGGAGGGACAGCATTAGGAGATATACCTAATGCTAAATGACGAGTTAATGGGTGCAGGAAATCAACATGGCACACGGATACATATGTAACAAACCTGCACATTGTGCACATGTACCCTAAAACCTAAAGTATAATAAAAAAAAAAAAGATAAAATGAAATACACTAAAATGGTCATTGTAGTTGTTTTTTTTTTTTTTTTAATTTTCTCTCATTTTGACTTGTTTTACAATGTGATTAAGTTACTTTTCCAGGTAAAAATAGATGTGATATATTTAAAAGATTATTGTTTGCATTTTATTATATGTAAATTATTTCTCCACAATGTACTTAACAAGAGAGTAAATGAAATGCATGTGTAAAACATACACTACCTAAAAATCAACTTTCTTCTTTTTCTTAAGGGAAAAGGCTTGAGAGGGAAAAGAACTGATGACAAATAAGAGCAATGTATGGATCAGTTTAGATAACAATTCAAACAAATCAATTATATATACATAAACAAGGCATTCAGAACTGGATATTTTATGGTATTAAAGAATTGTTGTTGGCTGGGCACGGTGGCTCATGCCTGTAATCCCAGCACTTTGGGAGGCCAATGCAGGTGGATCACCTGAGGTCAGGAGTTCAAGACCAGCTTGGCCAACATGGTGAAACCCTGTCTGTACTGAAAATACAAAAATTAGCCAGGTATAGTGGCGTGTACCTGTAGCCCCAGCTACTTGGGAGGCTGAGGCAGGAGAATTGCCTGAACTGGGAGGCGGAGGTTGCAATGAGTGGAGATAGTGCCATTGCACTCCAGCCTAGGTGATAGAGCAAGACTTGTCTCAAAAAGAAAAAAAAAATTATTGTTAAGCTTTTAATGAATGTATAATTTGCATACAATAAAATGCACAGATTTTAAGTGTTCTGTATGACAAGTTTTAACAATTGCATCCCCTTGGGTAATTATTACCAAAAACAAAATATAGGTGTAGCAATAGAACATTTTCATCACCCCTGAAAGTTCCCTCTAGTTCCTTCCCAGTCAGTAACTCTCCACTCCTACCTCAGAGGCAATCACATTCTGCCTTCTAGCATCATAGATCAATTTTGCTGTTCTTGGAGTTCATATAAATGGAATCATACACTAATGTACTCTTTTGTATCTGGCTTCTTTCACACATCATTACACATCATGAAATTCACCCATTCTAAGTGTACAATCGAGTGACTTTAGTAAACTTATAAGATGTGCAGCCATCATCATAATCTGGTTTTAGAATATGTATATCACCCCTGAAAGATTCTTCATACTCATTTTCAGGTAATCCCCATTCCTCCTCCCAACCCAGGCAACTGTTTGCTTTTCTGAACATTTTATATAAACTGAATTACAAAACCTGTGGTCTTTTTTGTCAGGCTTTGTTTTTATAAGTGAGATTATATGTTATTTGCAACTTGCTTCATAAAATTCCATTGAGGGAGAGAAGCAGTGAATGAGGTTGAGTTAGATGAAACAAGAGGCCATGAGTTGATGGTTTTGCAGCTGGGGGATGGATGCCTGGGGGTTCACTGAACCTTTTTAATTCCATGTTTGAAATATTCATAATAAAATTTAAAAGTTGAAGAAAACACATGTACACAGTTTTTTGTTGTTGTTGTTGTTGTTTTTTAAGGAACCAAGTATTTAAGCTGTTGAACCAATTGTAATAGTTCATTCTGGAATTTCTATAATCTGCTACTTAGGTAATTCTTAGTAAATAACTGTCTTAGAATACAAAAAGATATGAATGCCTTATATACAATTTCCCCTTCAAAACCATTCTTTTTTTTTTCTTCTTCTTCTTTTTGAGATGCAGTTTCACTCTTATTGCCCAGGCCGGAGTGCAATGGCACCATCTTGGCTCACCACAACCTCCACCTTCCAAGTTCGAGCAATTGTCCTGCAGGTTCAAGTAATTCTCCTGCCTCAGCCTACTGAGTAGCTGGGATTACAGGCGTGTGCCACCACACCTGGCTAATTTTTTATTTTTAGTAGAGACAGGGTTTCACCATGTTGTTCAGGCTGGTCTCAAACTCCAGACCTCAGACCTCAGGTGACTGCCCATCTTGGCCTCCCAAAGTGTTGGGATTACAGGTGTGAGCCACCATACCTGGCCTCAAAACTATTCTTCTTGTTGAAGAGATTATCACTGATACATTCAGTAATATAATAGCTTTATTGTCCTTTTTTTTTTTTTATTTTAGATAGAGTCTCACTCTGTCCCCAGGCTGGAGTGCAGTGGCAGGCTCACTGCTCACTGCAGGCTCAATTTCCTGGGCCCAAGGGCTCCTCCCACCTCAACCTCCCTAGGAGCTGGGACTACAGGAGCACACCACCACACCCAGCTAATTTTTGTATTGTTTGTAGAGACAGAGTTTTGCTATGTTGCCCAGGTTGGTCTCAAACCCCAGGGCTGAAACAATCTGCCCACCTCAGCCTCCCAAAATACTGGGATTATTTTGTGAGTCGCTATGCCCACAAAACAAGTCTTACTAGTGAGAAAAATGTTATCATTTAGAGTTTCCCTGACTAACGTGGGTGATTCTAATACGAATTCTTACGAGATACTGATTGTATCAGTTGTATCGTCTTTCTTAGTTAGAATCCACTGGGGGCAAAATAGAAGGATTCATAAATCACTGAACTTTTTTTCTTCCTCTGAGTGCCTTGATATCCCAGGTGCATCAGAAACTACTTAAAACCATTTCTATAGTTTGAATGTGTTCCTTAAAAAGCACGTTTTGGAAACTTAATTCCAAATTGCAACAATGTTGGAAAGTGGGTGGGGTCTAATGGGAGATGTTCAGGTCAAGAGGACTCCACTCTCATGAATGGATTAATGCCAACTTTAAAAGGGCTTGAGGCTGCAAATTCAATCTCTTGCTCTTTTGCGAGTGCTCTTTTGCCCTTCTGCCTTCCACCACGGGATAATGCAGCAAGAAGGCCCTCACCAGATGCCTGTTCCACAATCTTGGACTTCCCAGCCTCCAGAAGCAGGTGCCAAATAAACTTCTGTGTATTATAAATTGCCCAGCCTGTGGTATTCTGTTATAGCAGCACAAAACAGTCTAAGAGAGCTATTAGAGCTATTGTAATCAAATTCTTTTAAATCATTAGCATTATTTTCAATATCTAAAGGAAACTAAATAATTTGCCCCAGATCATAGATGAATAAATAAAAAAAACAGCATCTTGGAAAATAAAATTCTAATGTATTTTTTATTGTCTTAGAAATGAGTTTTTATATTTATTAATGATATCACACCTATCAAGTATTAGCATTCTCATCTATAATCATTGCCATTTTCCAAAAACCACAATAAGAATACCATCTAGACCCAGTCACACAAGATAACTGACCATTCTTATTCTTATTATGTCAAAGGACAGTCTCGAGAAAACAGTTCATTTTAAACATCATCCCTAAGAACTACTAACATTCTCTTGGGACAGAGAAGAGAAGGCTCCCATTGCTTGTCAGTAGATTTGACAGCAGACTTTCATTCTTTTCTTTCTTTCTTTTTTGGATACAGAGTCTTGCTTTGTCACCCAGGCTGGAGTGCCGTGGCACGATCTCAGCTCACAGAAACCTCTGCTTACTGAGTCCAAGCAATTCTTGTGCCTCAGCCTCCCAAATAGCTAGGATTATACACGTGGGCCACCACACTCAGCTAATTTTTGTATTTTTAGTAGAGACGGAGTTTCACCACATTGGCCAGCCTGGTCTCAAACTCCACTTTCTCCACTTTCTTTTTTTTTTTGACAGGGTCTTGTTCTGTTACCCAGGCTAGAGTGCAATGGCACAATGACAGCTCACTGCAACCTTGACCTCTTGGGTTCAAGTGATCTCCCTGCCTCAGTCTCCCATGTAGCTGGGACCATAGGCCCATGCCACCACGCCTGGCTAACTTTTTCATTTTTTGTAGAGATGAGGTCTCATTTTGTTGTCCAGGCTGGAACAGCAGATTTTCATTTCCAAGCACATATAGTACTCATTTAAAACTTATACAGATATCAAGTGGATAATATCTCCCTTCTTCCCAAGATTTGATTGATGATTTAGTTCTGTGATCTTCTACTTCATGAGGGTGTGATTTCATGAGAGTCATTTTAATTCTCTAGGTCTGAGATGGAATTGAAGTGTTACTTTTTTGATTGTTAATTGTGAAATCTCAAAATTCATTTAACCCACTTTTGAGTCTTATACACTAAAAAATGACACACTCTAGGCATTCCAAGTTATTTAACTTTATCATGCCCTCTAGATTCACGATCATCACTTAACTTAAACTCAGTTGGATTGTGAATGTAAATGGCTCTAGACAATCCCTGAATCCTGTTATCTCCCCAAGTGAAGGACTCTTAATCATCAAACAAAAGTATCCTGTCAATGTATTAGATTAAAAATAACATCAGTGAAATGTTTATTTCCAAATGCCTTTTTTTGTACAGGAGTGCAAGTAACTTAAAAGTGAAATTTTAAAGCTTATTAAAGTTTGGCTTATGAATAAACTTTCTGCACATTTAAGTATTTAAAGTTCTCTTGCTTTGGCAGCCAGTATCTAAAAATTATAACTATTTCTTTTCAACTTCTTAGAGAAATTACAAGTTCAAATCAAGTTGCTAGATGTAAATGACTACTGTTTTCAAAACTCTGTGCACAGTTTTTTGTTTTTTTTTTTTTTTTAAGTAGAGGCCTTCAAAACCACTTTGATATTATCAAAAGTCCAAGCTTAGCTACATATTTTATTTTCACATTTGGACTTTTCTCATGAATGTGTCATGCCCAAGACAAAACATAGCTGCATATATGGAAACTAAGTTTGTATCTCTGCTTAAATAACCCAGATATGTTGCATTTGAAACAGCAAAAACAAACCAACATTTTCATTCCAACTGCTCTTTGAACAATCATTATTTATTTATTTTTTTAAATGGAGTCTCGCTGTGTCACCCAGGCTGGAGTACAGTGGCACCATCTTGTCTCACTGCAATCTCCGCCTCCCAGGTTCAAGCGATTCTCCTGCCTCAGACTCCCAAGTAGCTGGGATTACAGGCATGCACCACCATGCCTGGCTAATTTTTTAATTTTAAGTAGAGACAGGGTTTCATTATGTTAACCAGTCTGATCTCAAACTCCTAAATTCAGGTGATCTGCCTGTGTCACCCTCCCAAAGTTCTGGGATTACAGGTATGAGCCACCACACCTGGCCTGAACAATCATTTTCTATAAACTCCGCCATCTAGACTGTCCACTACTTATGAGTGGCAACACATTGGCTAGTTGACAAAGAACTGGGCTCAGTAACAATTTACTAAATTTTGTGAGAAATTATATTATCTGCTGATATTCACAAGTTTGTGGTTTCATACGATCTCAAGATATAACCCATGGGAATGTCAAGGGTCCACAGAGTTACCATACACATTTTATAGATTAGAAAAATAAAATTCAGAGGTTACTTTCTCAAGGAAACACACTTAATAAATGGCAAAGTCTGGGAGCCATCTCTAGTGAGAAAGCATATTCCATTTCCTCTGTGAATGGGACCTTTTAAGCACCAACACTCAGCAAACACTCTGCGCACAGGTGATATTTTTCTTTTATAATCAAAGCTTGAGCTATATAGTGACAAAGATGATAGAGCCCACAAACCCATATTTGCAATTCTGAAATTCAAAAAGCCCCAAAGTAGGTTTTGTAATTCGTTTCACACCTGACCTGACTTGAATTCATTTGCTGGCAAAACTTGGCCTGAAATGTAATGATTTTTCATGGCTCTTATTTATTTCATTTAGTGTGAATAATCATATATTTTGTTGCATAATTATTAATATGCTTGTTACAGAGCTCTTCCTCAGACTAAATGGGGTTGTTATGTCATGCGTGGTAAATGTACAGTATTACTTATAACTTTTTTTTAAATTCTGAATTTCAAAACAGCTGGCTTAAGGGTTTTAGATAAGAAACTATAGACCTGAAGAATAAAAATATTAATAGCAATAACAATGAGAGTAAAACTTGCATTCTACAGTTTGATCTCATCTTTATGTATTTTTACAAAATGCTTTCAAGTAAATCTTATTGCATTGTCACCAAATGTGAATACTTCCTAATGTCTTTGGACAGATTAGTGCTGTTATCAAGTCCCTTGGGCCAAATATAGGCTTGACATCAAACTGATGCAGGACTTTTCTTCTCACTTTGCAAACCGATGATCCCTGGCCAGCAATGCTCCATGCAGGGCCTTGCTCAGCCACACTGGTGTGCCCTAGCTTGCCTGTGTTATAGCTTGTACCCACATTTGCTCCTGAGCTCTTGTACCACGCACAAGAAGAATGAGGATGTGCAGGACATTGGAGGGTGAAGAGGATGGAGAATAATTGTATTGAGCAATGTAAATGGCTTTCAGTGGAGAGGGGACAGGGTGGGGATGGATCCCCTGTGTGGCTGGGTCTGGGGCCTTTTATGGACTCAGAATGGGGAGTGCATGCCAATTGGTTTGTGAGTATGCAAAAAAAGTTAAAGGGATGACACCACTCAAAGATGGGCATGACAGTGTAGAAAACCAATTAGGAAAGGGTAGGTATATGTAAAATAGGTGAAGGATGGGAACTAATCAGAGGAAGGTGCACCAAATGGGAGGACAAGTTCTCAATCCAGTCTGAGGATTTAACTTGTAGCTTGGCTTTCAGGCTTTAAACTGTCTTCAGCTTGGAGATGGGGTTTTGCTGGGGATCTGCCCCCTATCTGCCTAGGCATTTGTCTGTCTCTATCAAAACTAAGTTTTGACATCTTAAGTAGGATATTAATTTTAAAAATTAATAATATTGTATGTCTGTGTGTATGTCTGGTGTCTGTGTATGGTTTTCCTTCTCCTGGGCTTTTCTTATAATTAAATTTCTCTAATGATTTTATTTTTATATTGGATAGCATAAGATTTTTATTTAGTTGTCCAAATGTAACTAGCACACTGTAATAAGTTAAGGGCCTTAGTGACTGGGCTTGGTGGCTCACACCTGTAATTCCAGCACTCTGGGAGGCTAACGTGGGCAGATCACCTGAGGTCAGGAGTTTGAGACCAGCCTGGACAACATGGTGAAACCCCATCTCTACTAAAAATACAGAAACTAGCTGGGTGTGGTGGTGTGTGCCTGTACTCCCACTACTCGGGAGGCTCAGGCAGGAGAATCACTTGAACTCAGGGGGCAGAGATTGCAGTGAGCCAAGATCACACCACTGTACTCCAGCCTGGGCAACAGAGTGCAACTCCATCTCAGAAAAAAAAAAAAAGGTTAAGGGCCTTAGTGAACTGTGTAATGAAACAGGATTCCAGCATATATACAAAGAAAACAAAAGGGTTAATTCTTATGTAAGCATAAAAAGTATTTCTTTGCCTAAAATATTATGGATAATAATATTTAATCAAGATATTTCCTTTACTCTCCAGAAAATTTTAAATTCAAATCAAGATTTCAAATATAATATTAGCTGTTTACTGGATCAGTAGTTTTCAAATTTTTTTCCTGCTGCAAAACACATAATGGATACAACATATTCTATCCAGTAATGGTGGAGAGAATTATTCACAAAATAGTTATTATTTATACAGCCAGCAATCATTCCCATGCCTAGGGTCCAACAGAACCAGTGTGGATCAGCTTGAGTTTTAATAAAAATCCAACACATTTCATAAAGCTCCCATCATAGGTTCTGGAAGCTCATTTCCCATAGTAGCAACTTCCCCTTACTCTAGCATGCTCTTTGCTGGCCTTGGTTGCAGGCCTAGGGTGAAAGGAATCTAGAATGGATGAAAGAGGAGATAGATTATAAATACCAACTATAGCTTTGGGACCACTGCAGCAGTGTGGAGTGTAACCCGTTCTATTAACTTTCCTGAATTGAGTCTTTTGTAGATTGTTGCCAGTCACCATCTTGAAGGCTTTGGATTGGACTTCATGTAGGACACAGTGGATCTTGTGGTACAACGGGTGAACTGCAGTGGACATCTCTTATGCTCCACTTCACATCCTCTCAGCCCATCTTTTACTAGTGGCATTACAATGGCCTATACAACCTAAATGTTCAAAGTTTAAGGGAGTCATTATCCTTCTGAAAAAAATCCTTGATACAGGGGTAGTGGGGATAGGTGGATAAATGCTCCTACCTCCTCTTCAGGAAGACAGCTGTGAGAGATACTTTATGGCTCTTTAGAATATCCCAGCAGCATCAAGCCTTGGGCATTCACAATGATGATCAACTCGATAACGTGGCCTTTTCCCCCTTCTTTCTCTTCTGTTTTCTAGATTGCCTCTTAAATAAGCTGTCTTAAGGGGCCATCCAGGATTAGTCTTGCCTGTTACATGCTTCGTTGGAAGTTCTTAAGGCTACAGTTAGGCTTGAAGATTTGCAAGAAAGACTCATAGAACTCAGAAAAGCTGGTATGTTCATGATTACTGCTTATTACAAAGAAATGAGTACATACTAAATCTGGCAAATGGGAAAGGTGTATGAGACAATGTCCAGGAGATATCAGGCACAAGCTTCTGGGTGGAGTTGCATGGGGATGCATTATTCCTCCAAGCAATGGTATGTGACAACATGTGTGAATTATTGCCAGTCAGGAAAGCTCACATAAGTCTTGGTATCCAGGGTTATTATTGCAAATTGGTCAGATAGGCATGGCTGACTTTAATTACTCAGCCTACAGCCCCACCCCTCTACTTATGTAAAATTGATATAGCATGGTCCAGGACCCTCTGGCATATGAAAACACGCTTCATCAGGCAGGATATTCCAAGGGCTCAGACATTATCCACCAGGCCAGTCAAGGACCAGTCCTATGAAGAAAGGCCTTCTTTCGAACGTACAGGATTTGAGCAACCCAGACCTGCTGAGTTAATCCTTTACTGCACACATGTATGGGTCTTATCACTCTAACTACAACATAAGGTTCTCAAAGAAATGGATATTTATACAGTTTTTCACCCAAGTAAATACTTAGTAAAGTCCCTCTGCCAGAGTTAGAGCAGATCAACATTCCTGAATTCCACCCCCCAACTTTTTTTTTTTTTTTTTTGAAATAGAGTCTCATTGTGTCACCAGGCTCTCATTTTGAACCCAGGAGTGCAGTGGCACCATCTTGGCTCACTGCAACCTCTGCCTCCTGGGTTCAAGACATTCTCGTTTTTGAGCCTTCCAAGTAGCTGGGATTACAGGTGCCTGTCACCGCGCCCAGCTAATTTTTGTATTTTTAGTAGAGACAGGCTTTCACCATGTTGGCCAGGCAGGTCTCCAACTCCTGACCTCAAGTGATCTGCCCACCTCGGCCTCCCAAAGTGCTGGGATTACAGGCGTGAGCCACAGCACCCGGCCAGTATTCCTGAATTCCCAAACTAATTTTCTCCCAAGAGCACATTTCAGTGTGCGTTTTGAAAGTACTCTGGGGTATTTGTACACCAAGTCCCATCAGTCCGCAGTTAAGGGTTCTCAGGGATATTAATTTCCCCGTTTCTTCCTTCTGGCCTGCCATTTTGCATCTGGGCAGAGCACATGACCCCAAAATGCCCTCAGGCAAAGAGGTGCAGGTACCTGTAGCTGGAAGTGGGCTAGAATATGCTGAAGGGGCAGGGAGAGGAATCCAGGCGAGGCAACGCAGCAGCTACTGCAGTGCTCCGAAGTTCCCTAGGGTTGAGGAGGAGGAGGAAAATGAGTTAGAATTGTGGAAGCCTTCAACTTATTGTCACTTGATAGAAGAGTCTCATCTCCTAGAACACAACACAAATTCCATCTTTGGAGCTCAAAAAGCTGAAAGTCATATAAGACTGATACGGTGGGTAAAATCTAATGTAAATTGGTATTGGCATTATATTTGCATTATAGATAAGGTTATAACTTCAAGGAATAGGTGAATATCCACCATAAATCAATAATGATTTTTTTAAAGGTTTAGTCAAAACAAAATGAGTACACACTGCAAATGGGGAGCATGGCCTTTCATCATGAATATTAACTAAATAAACATTAAGACATTTAAAGACCAAGTTAATAAAGGAGTGAGCAGATAGGATCTGGAATAGCACATCCCAAAAGGAAAAAACATATTAAGAACCTGAATAGTCATCTGATGTGACTGTGCTTATTGTCTGAAGATCTCTTCTGGGGTTTTGTAAGGGAGTTTTATGGAGAACAAACTAACAAGGGGCAAAATATAAATGGCTGGAGTCTATGATAAAAGCTTATAGGGAATAGTGCTATATTATATCTTTAATTTTCTCCAGCACTGTTTTTACAGCTATCTCAGTGAGCAAAATGCAAGTTTTATAAATAACTTCTTGTATGGAGCTCTCTGATTTATCCCATTCAGAGCAAGCTACATCTGTGCAGGCAGCATAGCTTAGCTGTGGAGGCAGGGGGCAAAGAACTGACTTGACTGAAAAAAATGAACACATTGGCAAAAGGTAGCCAAATTCTAAAAAATAGCGGGGGTGGAGGAGTAGATTTTAAGAGTTCCGGCTCAAAAATAGAAATATAGAATTGATCTGAGTATATTAATATTGCTTAATAAAGAATATTGCAATGTGAGTGGGTGGCCTACGTGAAAATACAGAAAAGGGGATCAGAACAACCAAAGTCAGTAGTGTCCTTCCAGCTGACATTGACTCTGACCCTAAGGAAAACAAATACACTTAGTAAGGGCTATACTCTGCTCTGAGTTAGAAATGACTCACTTAGCTTCTGAAGATACTCTGCCATTTCTGTCAAACTCCCTTTGCTCTGAATGCATGCTCATAGAGCAAACTATTGATTTGTTTTCACACAGGCTTTAAGATATCTTGAAACCAGGAAGAGCTTGCTGAAGAGCGGACATGACTATGTCTGTCATTGTAAAAGAACAGCCCTGATGATAAATTGATAATTTGGTAGGTATTGTTACCTTAAGTCAGATGACTGTTTTGGTAGGCTGAAAAAGTCAAGTTCCTGGGTCACGAAGTGAAGAACAAGATTTGAAATTGTTAAAGCCAATCCATGAGGCGTGGCCTGGAAAACTAGCCATGCAAGCCCCACTCAATTGACCTATACACCTTCAAACTGGACAACAGTACCCACATTAGTAGTATATGTGTAAGAGCATATGTAAAAGAAAACCTTCTCAAATCACACAGACAAAAGGGCCTAGTACACTATGAAAAGCCCAGACTCTCCAAGGAGCATTGTGGGGACACTCTGTGCCTCTACTTCTGCTCCTTTAAGATTCCAAAATCTATGCATACAGATAAACATTGTCCTCCAAATTCCTTCTGAGAATCTACGTGTTCTTTCAAAAAAAAAAAAAAAAAGTTACTCACCCTGAGTAACATAGCAAGACCCCATGTCTACAAAAAAATATAAAAATGAGCCAGACATGGTGGCACACACGCACACCCCAGCTACTCAGGAGGCTAAGGCAGGAGAATCATTTGAGCCTAGGAGCTCAAGGCTGCAGTGAGCTATGACAACACCACTGCACTTCAGCCCAGGCAACAGAGCAACACCCTGAATTAAAAAAAAAACAAGCAAACAAAAAGGTTTCTGTTCAAATGCTTTTAAGGACTTTACTTTGGAAATTTCCCTTAGAGCCATTCATGCAAAAATATCTGTTGTTTAAGCCACCCAGTCTATGATAGATTTGCTGTAGCAGCTTGAACTGACGGAGACACTCTCAACCACATTCCCATTCCCTGGAGAACAGGAACCTGGTCCATTCTCCTCTAGAGTCCCCTAACACTCTGACTTGTGCAAAGTAGGTGCTCAGTGGAGGTTTGTTAAACTAATGAGTGTGATTACTCATACCTCTACATAGGAAACTTTTTGCAAATACACCCAAAAATATTTCTTTGACTTTTTTTTTTTTTTTTTTTGAGACAGAGTCTCGCTGTAGCCCAGGCTGGAGTGCAATGGCGCCATCTCGGCTCACTGCAGGCTGCACCCCCTGGGGTTCACGCCATTCTCCTGCCTCAGCCTCCCGAGTAGCTGGGACTACAGGCGCCCGCCACCTCGCCCGGCTAATTTTTTGTATTTTTAGTAGAGATGGGGTTTCACCATGTTAGCCAGGATGGTCTCGATCTCCTGACCTCGTGATCCGCCCACCTCGGCCTCCCAAAGTGCTGGGATTACAGGCGTGAGCCACCGCGCCCAGCCCATTTCTTTGACTTTTACCACTGAAACTAGAAAACAGTAGCTACTTGGCAGCAGAACAGGGATCTAGACCTGATACTCGTGTAGGAGGAGTTCATGATCTTATCCATTGGATCATTCAGATGGTCCTTTCAGAAAGAGATAAAATGCCTAAAAGGTAAAGGGTCGTGTCATGAGAAGGGTCTTTTTACTTGCCGCAATAATTTCAGTTGCAGAGCAGTTCCAATACTCTGGGTGTTGCTCATGTCACAGCCTGGTAAGAGTTTCCCAAAGAGCATTTCCTGTCTTTTTGCATGGCAAATGCCAGCCACAGTCCTACCGCACAGTAGAGTGAATGGATTGATGCTCTATCACATAAGAAATGCCATGCTAAATAGGCATGATACAGGTAATGGCTTTGTCTTTTTCATCTATGTAATATTTATGTTATTTTCTATTATGAGGTCTTCATAAGCAAGACAATATGTTCTTCAATTTCCTGTTCTTGTCTCATTGTTTTCTTTTCTCTGACCATTTTTATTCAAAATTCTCCTGTATGCTTGTTTTTTGTCAAAGTGACCGCAATGTAAGTTGAGAGCAATGTAAAACAGAAACTTCGAAATTGGCAGCCATGACACAAGAGGCTGTTTTTAATTAGTTGGGAGGAATAGGATTAGGGAAAGATGTTTGTGTGCTATCAGCAGTTTAATTCATTAAGATTTTAGTAAGGTACTTCTGAATGGCTACTTCTGGTTGCCTTGCTTTATTTAAATTGACTCAATTCCATCATGTCTCAATATTTGTTCTTGACATTTCTTTTTTTTTTTTGAGACGGAGTCTGGCTCTGTCACCCAGGCTGGAGTGCAGTGGCGCGATCTCGGCTCACTGCAAGCTCCGCCTCCCGGGTTCACGCCATTCTCCTGCCTCAGCCTCTCCGAGTAGCTGGGACTACAGGCGCCCGCCATCACGCCCGGCTAATTTTTTGTATTTTTAGTAGAGACGGGGTTTCACCGTGGTCTCGATCTCCTGACCTCGTGATCCGCCCGCCTCGGCCTCCCAAAGTGCTGGGATTACAAGCGTGAGCCACCGCGCCCGGCCTGTTCTTGACATTTCTGTGCATCATTTATGTTCTGGAAATAAGGTAGTCTGTGTCTTGAGAGAGCTTGTATTAGTCTGTTCTCACGCTGCTAATAAAGACATATCTGAGACTGGGCAATTTATAAAGGAAAGTGGTTTAATTGACTCACAGTTCCACATGCCTGCAGAGGCCTCACAGTCATGGTGGAAGGTGAAGGAGGAGCAAAGCCACGTTCTTACATGGCAGCAGGCAAGAGAACATGTGTAGGGGAATTCCCCTTTATAAAACCATCAGATCTTGTGAGACTTATTCACTTTCATGAGAACAGCATGGGAAAGAACCACCCCCATGATTCAATTACCTCCCACCAGGTCCCTCCCATGACACAGGGGGATTATGGGAGCTACAATTCAAGATGAGATTTGGGTGGGGACACAGCCAAACCACACCAGAGCTGGATGTCTTAGGCTGGAATATAGAGAAGCAAACAAAAATAACCACAATAATATGTTATATGTTATAATAAATTGTAATGTTTTGTGTTATATAAAATTACAAAGGTATAGGGTGGTTGATTATTTCTGGCTTAGAATAGGCAGCTTAGGCAAGCCAAGTGAAAAGAGGAATTCCAGGCAGAGGGAAATGTAGGAGAGAAGGATTGAAGCTGGAATGTGCACAGGATATTCAGGTAAACAACAGTGAGTGATGGCGAGGTGGTGAAGAGAACAGATGGAGGTATAGCTGGAGAGCTGGGCTCAGGTGAGGTTGTAAAGGGGCATTGTTTACTGTACTAAGATGTTCATGTACTATCTGGAGTGGGTGGTGAGACGCCATCAAGAGTTTCAAGTGGGTTTCAATGAGTGCACAGAAATGAGGCTGGAATGTGCACAGGATGTTCAGGTAAACAATAGTGAGTGATGGGAAGGTGAGGAAGAACAGATGGAGGCATATCTGGAGAGGTGGGCCCAGGCTAGGTTGTAAAGGGGCTTCGTTTATTGTGCCAAGATATGCGAGTAGTATCTGGAGGGGGTGGTGAGAAGCCATCAAGAGTTTCAAGTGGGTAGGTGTCATGGTAAGATGTATGTTTTAGAAAGATCACTCATGCAATGTGGGAGGTTAATGGAAGAAGAGTGAGCCAGGAGATGGGGCTGTTAAGCACCTTCAGGACTGATTCAAGCAGTGGGGGTGGAAGAGGAGATGGATGCGAGAGACTGTTCAATAGATCCCAGCGGCCTTGCTCTTCAGAGAGATTATGACAACATAATGGGAGATAGACAGAAGAGTATCATGCCAGAGTGTGTGTACAATTGTCCACCCATGTCCTCAAACTCAGTTTGCTACTTATTTCTTAAGCACAGCACCCTAAGACACTGCAGGTTGTGGATTTTATTCTATTTGTTTATGATTTGTGATTACTCATTATTTTAGACTAAATCAGAATTTGTGATGAAAAAGGTAGTTGGGTACAATTTGACTTGGCCCCATATATTAAAAAAGAAAGGAAGACTTACTAAGAAAATTTAAAGTTTTTTCTTTTTTTAAACTCTTTTCTGAGATAGGGTCTTGCTCTGTTGCCCCAACTGGAGTGCAGCTGTGCTATCATAGCTCACCGCAGCCTCAAACCCCTGGGTTCAAGAAGTCCTCCCACCTCAGCCTCTTGAGTGTCTGGACTTCAGGTGTGCACCACTATGACCAGCTAATTATTTCATTTTTATTTTTTGGTAGAGACAGGGTCTCACTGTGTTGCCCAGGCTGTTCTCTAACTCTTGGCTTTAAGTGGTCCTTCTGCCTTGGCCTCCCAAAGTGCTGGGATTACAGGTGTGAGTCACCATGTTCAGCTAAAGATTTCTTCTAAAAATAGCAGTTTTGAGCCTTTAAAAAGCACGAAAGGCCAGAGAAATGTAACATGTGCCGGGTCCCCCATCCATGCAGGAGCCATACCACTGTCCTCCCCTGGTCCTGCTCTTCACCCAGGTTTCTCTTCTGTGGTTGTCAAAGAAGCCAGTGGGACTAATCTTAGACACATTAGAAAAACTGTGGGTTTGGGAGTGAGGAAAAAGGGGAAATATTCTCCCTGAGAATATACGGAGAGGTGGAAGGAACTACAGCTTTAAAATCCCCTGCCAATTTTAATTTTGTTCTTAGGGACATTTCAGCACAATGGAAAGAAAGAGGGATTTGCTACTAAGAAAGTAAAAGACAAGAGTGCTAACATTTTTTAGGGGTTTGTTGTTGTTAGAATGAGGAGAATAAAGCTAGGTAACTTACCCAATGTCACAGAACCAGTAAACAATAGTAGAACTCAGGCTTGAACCAACCACATGGCTTCCTAAACAATGGAAGATTTTGGGCCAGGCATGAGGGGTTCACACCTGTAATCCCAACACTTTGGGAGGCTGAGGTGAGTGGATCGCTTGAACTTAGTAG
This sequence comes from Hylobates moloch, assembly GCF_009828535.3. Lineage (NCBI taxonomy): Eukaryota > Metazoa > Chordata > Mammalia > Primates > Hylobatidae > Hylobates > Hylobates moloch. Next base: position 66,903,711 of record NW_026652277.1, read on the forward strand.
TTCAAGATTAGTCCGGGCAACATAATGAGACCCCTGTCTCTACCAAAAATACAAAAAATTAGCCAGGCATAATGACGTGCGCCTGTAGTCCCAGCTACTTAGGAGGTTGAGGTGAGAGGATCACTTGAGCCCCAGAGGCGAAGGTTGCAGTGAGCTGAAATTGTGCCACAGCACTCCAGCCTGGGCAACAAAGCAAGACCCCATCTCAAAAAAAAAAAAAAAAAAAAGAATGGAAGATTTTTAAGAAAGAGAAAGGTACTGATGTGGCATTTATGAGAACAAAGAAGATAACATTTAATATTTGGGGATCCAAAATGTAAAACAAACCTAGAAAGATGAAGAAGACCATATGGATTAAATCTTTCATGAATGATTAAAATTAAGCACACGCCCTCCCAATCCCTGGTTTTCTGTACTCTGTACTCTTATAAATTTATTTTTAAAACTTTTATGGTTACAGATGTACAGGATTATCACTTGCTATTTTTGTCCTTTTAGTGGTTATTTAACTTAAAAGCACAAACTATAAATTACGTGTAATGCAACGATATATTCAATAGCTGGTTCTAGACACATAACTCCAGGTTAGAGATCTGACCAATAATACAATCACATAGAAATAGCAAAAATATGACCTGCCTGTTGACCTTAATTTCAGTTGGAATTACTAGGGATTTAATAAAAGATGAATAACTTATTACCATCATCATCATCCTCATCACCACTAATATTGATCAAGCATATCAACTGTCCTAGGAACTGTATATTATCATTTAATCATCATTATCACTCTATGAGAAGGTGTATTGCAATCCCTTGTAATGGATGCAATAACCATGGCTTAAGGACTGTAGCAGACGCTTTTGGAGCACCATGCTACATGCTCTGCTACACCTGATATCAGTCCATTTTGGTTATACAGTTCCACGCATGTTGCCCAGGTCCCACATCAATTCATTAGCATTTCACTAATGGGGGCTTCCCTATAATTGTTAATATGGCATTGAGATAATGCATGCTATGGCAACATTCCGGCACACTTTATTCTTTGCATAGGATGGGTTCCAGGGCCAAAGTCACTTCCATGGAGTTAGCTAATTGGTTAAGGACATCAGCATTGCTCTGATTTGCTGCCTCGGGAAGCTTGGAAGCTTCTCAACCACTTGACAATCTGGAAGTGTTGGGGAGCTAATGACCAGAGGGGACTCTCAGCCAGTGAGGGCAAGAATCACGGCTGAGACAGCTTCTGAGATGCAATCTATGCATAGTTCCTTAGAAGGTCCCCACACAATTGAGTCTCAGTTGCCCCCAGTGGTAACCAGATAATTTGCATGCTCTCTGTTGGCTTCTCTTCCTTCCAAGTCTCACTTTTCTCATTTCTGCTTCCCAGGATCACCTTTGAAGTAAACTATCTTTACCCGAGTTCTCAGGAGAACCCAAAATAAGGCAGGTATATTAAGTAGCTTGCCCAAAGACACTCAGTAATAGGCAGAGCCAGGATTCGAACCCAGAGAGCCTGTTTTCAACGCCTGTGGTCTTAGGGGCACTGTCCTGAGGAACTTGGGCTGTAATGCCAACAATAGGCACCTTGTTATATAAACTCCAGAGAGTCACATGAAGAGTAATTTACATAGAGCACTGAGTCTAGTGATAAATAAGTGTGATCTTCATGCGTACATCAGGGTCATTAGTAAGAATCAATTCAAGGTGGAAAGTAATATACAATTGGAGTAGTTATCAGGTTTAGAGGCAAATTTTGGGCAGTCTTTGCAGGCCTGTGTTCTGGTTCTGACTCTACTGCTAAAAACATTTTGTGATTTGGGACATGTTATTGAACTCCTCTCCTCGTCTGTAAGGTGAAGACAATTCTCACCCAGCCTGCTGCCTAGGACTACTGAGAAGCCCAAGGGAGATACTGTACCTGAGATTTCTTTGACTCTCATAAAGCACTTGGCTATTATAAATTACTATTATTAAAACTTTGACTCATCACCCTTATCAATTTGTATGATTATTTCTGCATATGTTATGCAACAGGCACCATGAACAAACTTTTTAAGGGGTATGCTAAATAGCATAACATATGACCTTGCTGTGACATTAGTTACAAGAGAGTGGAATTGAATATAGAACAGATCTGATTTTGAGCCTAAGAAATAGCATTTTACTAATGGGGGCTTCCATATAATTGTTAATACGGCACTGACATAATGCATGCCGTGACCACATTCCAGCATACTGCATTCTTTCCCTAGGTTGGATTCCAGGACCAAAGTCACTTCCGTGGAATTAGCTAATTGGTTAAGGAAATAAGTTAACTCTTCCAGACCATTATCCTTAGTACCAATTAGTGCTAATGGATACTAATAAAGAACGGGCTATAATAAAGAATGGGCTAAAACATTTAATGAGATAAATGTAAAATCATAGACCCAGAGATAAGGAATTTTAGAAAAGGAACACTGGTCATCATCCCATTGTTTGGGAGAGCCAAATAAATATTACTCTGTTCTGAACCAATTGAGAAATAAGATAATGAAGTAAGACCGTTGGGATCAAAACTACTACATTATCACTGATAAAGCTGATAATGAAGAAACGGGTTTAAGCATGCAGGGAAGTGGCCCTCCCAATAGGGAATCCTACTGGACTACTGCAGACCTCCTAGCCTGAAAAAACTGCTTGCAAAACTTAGGGCATGGGGAGAGTAGGCCAGAGTATGTGCTTTTGGTGGCTTGTTTATTCCTGAAGAAAGAGGAGATTGTGTAGCAAGTTGGTGACAGTGCCAGGGCTGAAACCCAGTGCTGTTCTATTTGTTTATGTTTTTTAAAAAGGAGCAAAATCAGAATGGCAGAAACCTCCTGCTTTATTAGCATTGCGTCTGAAAAAAGCTGGAGGTGGGGATTGTTTCATTAACTATCAACTTAATATGAAACAGTCTGTGATGGGTGCGGCTCTGGTAGAGGGTCCAGATCACAGAGAATAGCATTTCTTGTGTTCCTAAAACTGAGATGAGGATTGTACTCAACTCCAGAAGCCACATTTTATTAGGAGGATTGAAAATAAAAAGTACAGAAGGATACCATGAGGATAGCAAGAAGCTGAAACAGAACTGGAGTTTAAACCCCGCATGTTCTCACTCATAGGTGGGAATTGAACAATGAGAACTCATGGACACAGGGAGGGGAACATCACACTCTGGGGACTGTTGTGGGGTGGGGGGAGCGGGGAGGGACAGCATTAGGAGATATACACAATGCTAAATGACGAGTTAATGGGTGCAGCAAAACAACATGGCACATGGATACATATGTAACAAACCTGCACATTGTGCACATGTACCCTAAAACCTAAAGTATAATAATAATAATAAAAAAATTTTTTTAAAAAAGCCCTCACAGAAAAGAGAAAGGACACTTGTTTCTGCAGAGCTCCGGAAGAAAGAAGGCAGAAACCAAGACTAGTGGCAGAAAGCTGAACGAAGGCATTTATAAGTCAATAGAAGGAAGAACTTTCTAATACACACACACACCCCTAAGCAGTGAGTAGGATGCAAATTTGATCGTGTTTCCTCCATTTGATCCTGTTTCCCCTTGTCTAAAACTACTGAATGGTTCCTCAGTACTCTTAGGATAAAGATCAAGCTCCTTAGCAGAGTTTGCAAGGCTCTTTGGGGACTGGCCCCTCCTTGGTGTCCAGCCCCAGCCTGTACCTGGTCCCCTTTTCCACTGATGGCAACCATACTGACCTCCCTTCTGTCCCTGGTGCACAGCAGCCTCTTTCCCACCTGTTGAAAGTGCCAGTCCTTCTGCCTGGGTAGTCTTCCTTCAATTCTATATCAAGCCAGCTTGTATTCATTCTTCAGCTCTCAGTTTACCCATCCTCCGGGAGAGCCTCCTGACCAACAAGAGGAGGTCATTTTGCCTCTGTGTGCTGCCCTTCTTAAGCATTTGTCAGAGTTGTGCCTTTACTTTTGTTTTGTTTTGTTTCTTTTTATTGTGGTAAAATATACATAACATAAAATTTACCATTTTAGCATAGCTTAATGGCATTAAAGACATTCACATTGTTGTACAACCATACCATTATTCATCTCCAGAACCTATTCATCATCCCATACTGACACTCTATACCCATTAAACAATAACTCCCCATTCCCTCCTGCCCCCAGCCCCTGGCAATCGCTATTTCACTCTCTGTCTCTATGAATTTGACTATTCTGGGTGCTACTTTTTTTGTCTGACTCTTTTATTAATGTTTGTTTCCCCTACCAATCAATGAATTCCATGAGAACAGGGAACATGTTTTTGCTCACAATATCCCAGAGCCTAGCACAGTGTCTGGCATATGGATCTCCTGAAGGAAGGAGAGGAGGGGAGGAGACAAGGAAAGAGGAAGGAAAGGGTTTCCTGGAACTGGAAAGTCTTAAGCAGAAAATATTAAGGACCATCTTAGAGGAATATAGTTGAAAATATTTCTGCAATGGATAGCAAGATTGAACAAGATGAAGTTATTCAGCAAATATTTACTAAGCACATACTGTGTTGTAGGTACGAGGTACAGGGGATACTGTACTGAACCAATCTGTGCACTGATGTATATGGTACATTTCAATTCTAAGAATTGGTGATTAGATGGAACAAATCCACTTAATACCATGTGACAGAAAAAATAAGAATGTACAGCATTCTGGAGCAGGTTTTCATCCCAAATTGCAGTGATATCTAATTTCATTAACTACATATTCTTGACCTTGAATATTGGAATTACTTTTTATGGTAGCCATAGCTATGATTTACAGAGGATGGGAGAAGGAGAATTAAGTTAATGTCTTGCGAAAAACAACCGAGAGACCTAAAATAAAGAACCATTCCAGTGATTCAGACCAACACTTTTTAGTAACCACTAAGTACGCAATTAAATAAAGCCCAACTGAGCTTGTTTCCACTGAGTGCTTCCGAAGAGTTTGAATATGTAAGAACAGAGATGAGAAAAATTCTAATTCCCTTTTCCTGGGATGTTGTCCACAGTAAAAGGCTCCATTTGGAAGCAATTGCTTAAAAAATTTTTAACTTTGGTGTTCTAAAACTGTGTACTTGTGATGAAAGCATGAAATCAGACTTGCAGCTCTTTCTATCGGGAGAGGCAGAGGCAGAGGCAGAACAGATCATGAAGGAACAGAAGGATTGTGAAGGATAAGGCCAGAGGTGATTCTGAGCTTAAAGAGCACAAAATGAACCCCCTGCTGATATTTAATTTCTCTGTGCAATTTGTTATTTTATTATTTTATTTTATTTTTGAGACAGAATCTCGCTCTGTTCCCCAGACTGGAGTGCAGTGGTGCGATCTCGGCTCACTGCAACCTCCAGCCTCCCGGATTCAAGCGATTCTCCTGCCTCAGCCTCTCGAGTAGCTGGGATTACAGGCGTCTACCACCACACCCAGCTAATTTTTGTATTTTTAGTAGAGACAGGGTTTCTATGTTGGCCAGGCTGGCCTCAAACTTCTGACCTCATGATCCGCCCGCCTCAGCCTCCCTAAGTGCTGGGATTACAAGTGTGAGCCACTGCACCCAGCCTATTTTATTATTTTCTTGCTGGCCTATTCAGAGTCGCCGGTGAGATTCATCCATTGTTATTAAATACTTTCCCACCATCACTGACCTTGGAGCATGCTGCCTAGCGATAGCCATGTGAGAAGCAGCTTGAAGGCAAATTAGTGCCACAGTGCATGGCCTCTGCCCTTGGGACATTCGGTTTGGTATACACGCTTGCAGTCACTGCTGTCTTCATCCACATTGCCTTACCACCTACACCCTTGTCCTCTTCTTGTGCATCAGCAAGAGTTTTGTGCATGGGAAGAGTATTGTTGTATCTTAAGATAAGGAATATCAGATCAGACTAGTCTACAAGATGCAGAAAAAGTAAGAATATGGAAAGAGACTGAAGATACATTGGAAGAGAAGATAATGGAGAGAGATTTTGGAGGAGGTGGGAGGGGTGAAACAAATGCCCATTCATCTGAAAAGTCATTTTAAGACTGAGTTCCAGAGGGCTGCTAAAAATGCTCAGTGTTCTCTAACTTGGCAACTGTTCAAATGTGCAACTCCTGTATTATTGCTCCTTCTGTATTTGTTTCTTCTCACCAAAGTACTTTAGTAAAATAATAATTCAAGAGAAATTTATCATTCAGCTCTCAAAATACAGCCATTCAGAATACAAATTTAACTACACTGGCTTCAGTGCTTTGAAAATGTTTAGGATCTCATTAATTTTGACCTAAGTTGATTAGTATATTTAAGAACCATATTATATAAATGTAGTTTTATAAATTCCTATGTAATAGAATAAGCATGACATAATTTATCAACAATTCAGGTATATCCAAATGGTTAAATATCTAAACACAGTTTCTATCAAGGTAACCATCTGGATATACCTGAATACAAAAAAAAAAAAAAAAAAAAAGAAGAAGAAAAAATGTAGAAAAGTGGTTTTTTTTTTTTTTTTGAGACAGAGTCTCACTCTGTCACCCAGGCTGGAATGCAGTGGCACCATCTCGGCTTACTGCAAGCTCCGCCTCCCAGGTTCATGCCATTCTCCTGCCTCAGCATTCTGAGTAGCTGGCATTACAGGCGCCCGCCACCACACCTGGCTAATTTTTTTTTTTTTTTTTTTTTGTATTTTTAGTAGAGATGGGGTTTCACTGTGTTAGCCAGGATGGTCTCAATCTCCTGACCTCGTGATCTGCCCGCCTTGGCCTCCCAAAGTGCTGGGATTACAGGCGTGGGCTACTGTGCCTAGCCCAAATATCATTTTCTTTCATCTGTGTCTATGCATTACAATTTTAACTATTACTACTAATGCTTACTTCCTAGAATTGACTCATCGGAAGTTTGTTCTACCACCATTTCTAAATACAATTCATAAATTTTACCTTTAACTGATTGCAGCAAAGCTGCAGTTTTGTACCATAGATGACTAGGTAGCCATCCAGGGATTAAACGTTCTTCATTTTCTCTCTCTCTCTCTCTCTCTCTCTCTCCCCAACCCCCTATTCTTTCTCTTCCCAAACCACATGTTTCCTAACCCGAGGTTACTTTAGCAAATCCCACCTCTCTGACACCAACTGAAAAGGGAAAAACGTTTTTTTGTTTTTTTGGGGGGTTTTCTTCCCCTTATATTCTCACTTAACACTCACAACACTTCACTCCTGGCCACCAATTGTGTAGGGATTTTTCACACCAAGCAATTCCCTAGTTCTCTGCAGACACTGACTGGGCATTCTACAATTTAACCCAGTTTTAACACTATCTACTTGGAAATGGCTCTCAGAATACACAGGTTAAGGGCTCAGTCCCATAAGTGAAGATGGGACTCCACTTCAGATGCCAATCACAGCTTGTCACCTGCATTTCTGGCTGACCAGCTATGAATCAGAGGTTTGCATGACCTCCTGCTGGGTTCAGTCATTTGCTAAAGCAGCTTATAGAACTCCAGAAAACAGTTTAGGAGTCAAATTTTGAACTAGAAGCAGTATATAAAACTAGATTACCAGATTATTACAAAGGATATATTGAAAGATAGAAATGAACAGCAAGATGAAGAGATAAATAGGGAGAGGTCCAGAAGGGTCCCAAGCACAGGACCTCCTGTCCCTATGGAGCTTCCAGGTGTGCCACCCTCATAGCACATGGTTGTGTTCTTATTCACCACCCAGAAGCTCTCAGAACTTCATTCCTTTGGGTTTTTATGGAAGCTTCATTGCAACAACATGATTGATTAAATCACTGGCCATTGGTGATCAACTCAACCTTGAGCTCCCCTCCCCTCCCTGAAGGTGAGCACTGGGGCTGGAAATTCCAACTCTCTAATCACATGATTGGTTATCTTTGCAACCAGACCCCATCCTGTGGTTATCTGGAGGCTTTCTAAAAATTACCTCATTAACATAAATTCATGTATGGATAAAAGGGGCTTGTTATGAATAACACAAGATGCTTCTTTCACTTTTATCATTCTGGAGCTGTTTCAGGAACCAAGGGCAAAAAAGCCAAATATTATAACAATAAGATACTACCATAGCTCTAATAGCTTAGGAAATTTCAAGGGTTTTAGGGGCTGTGAATCAGGAACTGTGGATGAAAACCAAAACATATACTTCTTATTATATCACAATATCACACAACTGTATGCAATAAATATTATGTTCACATTTCAGATGGGGAAACAAATGTAAAGAGAGGAAGGGACTTCCCCAAAGAGAAATATAAATTAAATTGAAATGAAATCAAATTAAATCATATCGTGAATGTAGAATAGAGGTGAAGCATAAATGACAATTGATATTTTAATTAAATTCAGAATTTAGGTCTTTGAGAATGAAAGATTAAAGGTTCCTGGCTGAATTAAATAGTTTAGTACTATAAACTATAAACTTTCCTCTTAGTACTACTTTCACTGTATCCCATAAGTTTTGGTATGTTGTGTTTCCATTATTATTTGTTTCAAGAAACTTTTCAATTTCCTTCTCAATTTCTTCATTGAATCACTGGTGATTCAGGAGCATGTTGTTTAATTTCCATGTGTTTGTATAGTTTTTTGAATGTTTTAAGGCTTGTTTTGTCCTTTTCTTTCAGACTGAAGAACTCTCTTTAGCATTTTTTTGTAGAAAAAACCTGGTGTTGATGAAGTTCTTCAGCTTTTGTCTGGTAAAATCTTTATTTCTCCTTCATGTTTTAAGAAGATTTTCACTGGATATACTATTCTAGCATAAAATATTTTTTCCTTCAGCACTTTAGATATGTCATGCCACTTCCTCCTGGCCTGTAAGGTTTCCACCAAAAAGTCTGCTGCCAAACATATTGGAGCTCCATTGTATGTTATTTGTTTCCTTTCTCTTGCTGCTTTTAGAATCCTTTCTTTACCCTTGACCTTTGGGAATTTGATTATTGAATGTCTGGAGGTGGTTTTCTTTGGGTTAAATCTATTTAGTATTTTATAGCTCTCTTATACTTGAATGTTGATATCTTTTCCAGGTTTGGAAAGTTCTCTGTTATTATCCCTTTGAATAACCTTTATATCCTGATATCTCTCTCCACCTCCTCTTTAAGGCCAACAACTCCTAAATTTGCCCTTTTGAGGCTATTTTTTTCTGTATCTTGTAGGCCTGCTTTATTGTTTTTTATTCTTTTATCTCCTTTGTGTATTTTCAAATGGTCTGTCTTTAAGCTCACCAGTTCTTTCTTCTGCTTGCAATTCTACTGTTAAGAGGTTCTGATGCATTCTTCAGTAAGTCAACTGCATTTTTCAACTCGAGAATTTCTGCTTGGTTCTTTTTAACTGTTCCAATTTCTTTGTTAAATTTATCTAATATGATTCTGAATTCCCTATGTTATCTTAAATTTCTTTGAGTTTCCTCAAAACAATGATTTTGAATTCTCTGTTGAAAGGTCACATATCTCTGTCTCTGCAGGATTGGTCACTGGTGACTTATTTAGTTCCTTTGGTGAAGTCATGTTTTCCTGGATGGTCTTGATGCTTATTGGATGTTTGTCAGTATCTGGGGATTGAAGAGTTAGGTATTTATTGTAGTCTTCACAGCGTAGGATTGTTTGTACCTATCCTTCTTGGGAAGGCTTTCCAGGTATTCTAAAGGACTTGGGAGTTGTGATCTAAGTTTTGCCATTGTAGCTGTATTTGTATTAGAAGATACCCCAAGCCTGGTAATGGTGTGGCTCTTGCAGACTCGTAGAGGTACTGCCTTGGTGGACTTGGATAATACCCAGAAGAATTCTCTGGATTATCAGGGAGAGACTCTTGCTCTCTTCCCTTACTTTTTCCCAAACAAATGGAGTCTCTCTCTGTGTGCTGAGCTTCCTGGAACTGGGGAAGGAGTGACATAAGCACAGTTGTGGTCACCAACACTGGGACTGTGCTGTGTCAGACCTGAAGTGAACACAGCACTGAGTTTTGCCCAGGTGCCACAGTAACCACTGTCTGGCTACAGCCTATATTTTCTCAAGGTCCTAGGGCTCTACAATCAGCAGGTAGTGAAGTCAGCCAGGCTTGTGTCCTTCCCTTCAGAGAGGCAAGTTCCCACCCTGCCCCAGGGCCTGGGCAGATCTAGAGATGCCATTGGGGAGCCAGGACCTAGAGTCAGAAACTTTAGGAATCTACCTGGAGCTCTATTCTACTGTGGCTGAATTGGTACCCAAGCCAGAAGTCAGAGTTCTTCCCACTCTTCTCTCACTTTTCCACTAGCAGTAAAGTCTCGCCCTGTGGCCACCACTACCGCAGACCCATGGCCAGTACTGCAGGACCACTGCCGATGTTCACTCACGGCTCAAGGGCTCTTCAGGCAGCTTATGGTGAATGCTTCCACACCTGGGACTCTCCCTTCAGGGAAACTGGCCTCCCTGTGGCCCAGGACAGGTCCATAAATGTCCAAGAGCCAAGGCTTGGAATCAGAGAACCCAAAAGCCCACTTGGTACTTTACACCATTGTGGTTGAGCTGGCACCCAAACTGTAAGATAAAATTCTCTTTACTCTTCCTTCTTCTTTTTTCAAGCAGAAGGAGTCCCTCCCCATACCCACCATAGCTGGAAATGTGCTGAGTCATACTTGAAGCCAGTATATCTTTGAGTTTCAACCAAGATCCATGGCAAACACTGCCTGGGTACTACTACTAACTATTCGGGGCCTAAGGGCTCTTTAGTCAGCAGGTGGTGAATACTACCATGACTGGGTTCCTCCCTTCAAGGCAACTGGTTTCCTTCTGGCCTAGAATGTGTCTAGAATTGTTGTCTGGGATCTAGGGCCCAGAATGGGGGACTCAGGACTCTGCCTGGTGCCCTATCCTACTGTGGCTGAGCTGGTATCCAAGTTGCAAGACACAGTTTTCTTTACTCTTCCCTCTCCCCTCCTCCAGTGAAAGGAAGGCAGATGCTGGAAAGTCTCAGCAATAGAATTGAACAATAGAAGAAAGAACTTCGAAGCTCGAATACAAGGCTTTTGAGTTAACCTAATCCAACAAAGACAAAGAAAAAAGAGTTTTAAAGAAATTAACAAAGCTTCCAAGAAGTTTGGGATTATGTTAAATGACCAAACCTAAGACTAATTGGAGTTCCCAAGGAAGAAGAGAAATCTAAAAGTTTGGAAAGCTTATTTAAGAGAATAATCAAGGAAAACTTCCCTAGCCTTGCTAGAGATCTAGATATCCAAATACAAGAAGCTTAAAGAACACCTGGGAAATTCATTGTAAAAAGTTCATCGGCCAGGCACAGTGGCCCAAGAGTATAATCCCAGTACTTTGGGAGGCTGAGGTGGGTGGATCACTTGAGATCAGGAGTTTGAGACCAGCCTGGCCAACATGGTGAAAACACATCTCTACTAGAAATATAAAAAATAGCTGGGTGTGGTGGTGTGTGCCTGTAATCCTGGCTACTCAGGAGGTTGAGGCAGGAGAATCACTTGAACCTGGGGGGTGGAGGTTGCAGTGAGCCGAGATTGCACCATTGCTCTCCAGCCTGGGCAACAGAGCAAGACTCCATCTCAGGAAAAAAAAAAAAAGATCATTGCTTAGGCACATAGTCATCAGGTTATCTAAGGTCAAGATGAAGGAAAGAATCTTAAGAGCTGTAAGGCAAAAGTATCAGATAACCTATAAAGGAAATTAGATTAACAGCAGATTTCTCAGCAGAAACCCTATAAGCCTGAAGAGATTGGGGTCCTATCTTTAGCCTCCTTAAATAAAACAATTATCAGCCAAGAATTTTGTGTCTAAACTAAAACTAAGCTTCATAAATGAAGGAAAGATAAACTTTTTTTCAGACAAAAAAATGCTGAGAGAATTTGCCACTACCAAGCCAGCACTACAATAACTGCTAAAAGGAGCTCTAAATCTTGACACAAATCCTCAAAAGACACACAATAGAATCTCCTTAAAGCATAAATCTCACAGGATCTATAAAACAATAACACAATGAAGAAAAGGTATTCAGGCAACAACTAACGCAATGAATAGAATAGTACCTCACATCTCAATACTAACATTGAATGTAAATGGCCTAAATGCACCACTTAAAAGATACAGAATGGCAGAATGGTTAAGAATTCACCAACCAAGTGTCTGCTATCTTCAAGAGACTCAACTGACACATAAGGACTCACACAAAGTTAAGGTAAAGGGGTGAAAAAGATATTCCATGCAAATGTGCAGCAAAAGTGAGCAGTAGTAGCTATTCTTATGTCAGACAAAACAAATGATAAAGCAACAGCAGTTTAAAAAGACAAAGAGGGACATTATATAATGATAAAAGGACTTGTCCAACAGGAAAATACCACACTCCTAAATATGCATGCACCTAAAACTGGGGCTCCCAAATTTATAAAACAAATAATTACTACTAGACCTAAGAAATGAGATAGCAACACAATAATAGTGGGGGACTTCAATACTCCACTGACAGCACTAGACAGGACATCAAGACAGTCAACAGAGAAACAATGGGCTTAAACTATACCCTAGAAAAATGTATTTAACAGATATTTACAGAACTATCTAGCCAACAACTGCAGAATATACATTCTATTCATCACACATGGAGCATTCTCCAAGACAGACCATATGATAGGCCACAAAACAAGTCTCAATAAATTTAAGAAAATCAAAATTATATCAAGTACTCTCTCAGACCACAGTGGAATAAAATTGGAAATTAACTCTGAAAGGAACCCTGAAAACCATGCAAACACATGGAAATTAAATAACCTGTTCCTGAATGGTTGTTGAGTCAAAAGGAAATGAAGATGGAAATTTAAATTTAAAATTCTTTGAACTGAACAATAGTAATGACACAATATCAAAACCCCTGGGATACAGCAAAGGCAGTGCTAAGAGGAAAGTTCATAGCATTAAATGACTACATCAAAAGGCCTGAAAGAGGACAAATCTAAGATCACACCTCAAGGAGCTAGAGAAACAAGAACAAACCAAACTCAAACCCGGCAAAAGAAAAGAAATAATGAAGATCAGAGAAGAACTAAATGAAATTGGAACAAATGAACAAAACTACAAAAGACAAATAAAACAAAGAGCTGGTTTTATGATCATATGATCATCTCAATAGATGCAGAAAAAGCATTTGACAAAATCCAGCATCCCTTTATGATTAAAACCTTCAGCAAAATTGGCATAGAAGGAACATATGTTAAGGTAATAAAAGCCATTTATGACAAACCCACATCCAATATTACACTGAGCAAGAAAAAATTGAAAGCATTCCCCCTGAGAATTGGAAGAAGACAAGGATGCCCACTTTTACCACTTCTATCCAACATAACACTGGAAATTCTAGCTAGAGCAATCAGACAAGAGAAAGAAACAAAGGGCATCTATATTGGTAAAAAGAAAGTCAAACTGTCGCTGTTTGTTGATGATCTGACTGTATACCTAGAAAACCCTGGGGTGGAGCCAAGATGGCCAAATAGGAACAGCTCCGGTCTACAGCTCCCAGCGTGAGCGACACAGAAGACAGGTGATTTCTGCATTTCCATCTGAGGTACCGGGTTCATCTCACTAGGGAGTGCCAAACAGTGGGTGCAGGACAGTCAGTTTAGTGCACCGTGCACGAGCTGAGCCAAAGCAGGGCGAGGCATTGTCTCACTCGGGAAGCGCAAGGGGTCAGGGAGTTCCCTTTCCTAGTCAAAGAAAGGGGTGACAGATGGAACCTGGAAAATCGGGTCACTCCCACCCTAAAACTGCGCTTTTCCAACGGGCTTGGAAAATGGCACAACAGAAGATTGTGTCCCGCACCTGGCTTGGAGGGTCCTATGCCCACGGAGTCTCGCTGATTGTTAGCACAGCAGTCTGAGATCAAACTGCAAGGTGGCAACGAGCCTGGGGGAGGGGCACCCGCCATTGCCCAGGCTTGCTTAGGTAAACAAAGCAGCCAGGAAGCTTGAACTGGGTGGAGCCCACCACAGCTCAAGGAGGCCTGCCTGCCTCTGTAGGCTCCACATCTGGGGGCAGGGCACAGACAAACAAAAATTCAGCAGGAACCTCTGCAGACTTAAATGTCCCTGTCAGACAGCTTTGAAGAGAGTAGTGGTTCTCCCAGCATGCAGCTGGAGATCTGAGAATGCGCAGATTCACTCCTAAAGCGGGTCCCTGACCCCTGAACAGCCTAACTGGGAGGCACCCCCCAGTAGGGACAGACTGACACCTCACTCGGCCGGGTACTCCTCTGAGACAAAACTTCCAGAGGAACTATCAGACAGCTGAATTTGCGGTTCACGAAAATCCGCTGTTCTGCAGCCACCACTGCTGACACCCAGCAAAACAGGGTCTGGAGTGAACCTCTAGCAAACTCCAACAGACCTGCAGCTGAGGGTCCTGTCTGTTAGAAGGAAAACTAACAAACAGAAAGGACACCCACACCAAAAACCCATCTGTACATCACTATCATCAAAGACCAACAGTAGAAAAAACTACAAAGATGGGGGAGAAAACAGAGCAGAAAAACTGGAAACTCTAAAAAGCAGAGCGCCTCTCTCCTCCAAAGGAACGCAATTCCTCACCAGCAACGGAACAAAGCTGGACGGAGAATGACTTTGATGAGTTGAGAGAAGAAGGCTTCAGACGAAAACAACTCCGAGCTACAGGAGGAAATTCAAACCAATGGCAAAGAAGCTAAAAACTTTGAAAAAAAATTAAACGAATGTATAACTAACATGACCAATGCAGAGAAGTGCTTAAAGGAGCTGATGGAGCTGAAAGCCAAGTTTCGAGAACTACGTGAAGAATACAGAAGCCTCAGTAGCCGATGTGATCAACTGGAAGAAAGGGTATCAGTGATGGAAAATCAAATGAATGAAATGAAGCGAGAAGGGAAGTTTAGAGAAAAAAGAATAAAAAGAAATGAACAAAGCCTCCAAGATATATGGGACTATGTGAAAAGACCAAACCTACATCTGATTGGTGTACCTAAAAGTGACAGGGAGAATGGAACCAAGTTGGAAAACACTCTGCAAGATATTATCCAGGAGAACTTCCCCAATCTAGCAAGGCAGGCCAACATTCAGATTCAGGAAATACAGAGAACATCACAAAGATACTCGTTGAGAAGGGCAACCCCAAGACACATAATTGTTAGATTAACCAAAGTTGAAATGAAGGAAAAAATGTTAAGGGCGGCCAGAGAGAAAGGTTGGGTTACCCACAAAGGGAAGCCCATCAGACTAACAGCTGATCTCTCGGCAGAAACTCTACAAGCCAGAAGAGAGTGGGGGCCAATATTCAACATTCCTAAAGAAAAGAATTTGCAACCCAGAATTTCATATCCAGCCAAACTAACCTTCATAAGTGAGGGAGAAATAAAATCTTTTACAGAGGAGCAAATGCTGAGAGATTTTGTCACCACCAGGCCTGCCCTAAAAGAGCTCCTGAAGGAAGTACTAAACATGGAAAGGAAAAACCGGTACCAGCCACTGCAAAAACATGCCAAATTGTAAAGACCATTGAGGCTAGGAAGAAACTGCATTAACTAACCAGCAAAATAACCAGCTAACATCATAATGACAGGATCAAATTCACACATAACAATATTAACTTTAAATGTAAATGGGCTAAATGCTCCAATTAAAAGACACAGAGTGGCAAATTGGATTTAGGAGTCAAGACCCATCAGTGTGCTGTATTCAGCAAACCCATCTCACGTGCAGAGACACACATAGACTCAAAATGAAGGGATGGAGGAAGATCAACCAAGCAAATGGAAAACAAAAAAAGGCAGGGGTTGCAATCCTAGTCTCTGATAAAACAGACTTTAAACCAACAAAGATCAAAAGAGACAAAGAAGGCCATTACATAGTGGTAAAGGGATGAATTCAACAAGAAGAGCTAACTATCCTAAATATATATGCACCCAATACAGGAGCACCCACATTGATAAAGCAAGTCCTGAGTGACCCACAAAGAGACTTAGACTCCCACACAATAATAATGGGAGATTTTAACACCCCATGGTCAACATTAGACAGATCAATGAGACAGAAAGTTAACAAGGATACCCAGGAATTGAAGTCAGCTCTGCACCAAGCAGACCTAATAGACATCTACAGAACTCTCCACCCCAAATCAACAGAATACACATTTTTTTTCAGCAGCACACCACACCTATTCCAAAATTGACCACATAGTTGGAAGTAAAGCTCTCCTCAGCAAATGTAAAAGAACAGAAATTATAACAAACTGTCTCTCAGACCACAGTGCAATCAAACTAGAACTCAGGATTAAGAAACTCACTCAAAGCCACTCAATTACATGGAAACTGAACAACCTGCTCCTGAGTGACTACTGGGTACATAATGAAATGAAGGCAGAAATAAAGATGTTCTTTGAAACCAATGAGAACAAAGACACAACATACCAGAATCTCTGGGACACGTTCAAAACAGTGTGTAGAGGGAAATTTATAGCACTAAATGCCCACAAGAGAAAGCACAAAAGATCCAAAATTGACACCCTAACATCACAATTAAAAGAACTAGAAAAGCAAGAGCAAACACATTCAAAAGCTAGCAGAAGGCAAGAAATAACTAAAATCAGAGCAGAACTGAAGGAAATAGAGACACAAAAAACCCTTCAAAAAATTAATGAATCCAGGGGGTGGAGCCAAGATGGCCGAATAGGAACAGCTCCGGTCTCCAGCTCCCAGCCCCAGCGACACAGAAGACTGGTGATTTCTGCATTTCTGCTTGAGGTACCGGTTTCATCTCACTAGGGAGTGCCTAACAGTGGGTGCAGGACAGACGGTGAAGCGCACTGTGCGCGAGCCGAAGCAGGGCGAGGCATTGCCTCACTCGGGAAGTGCAAGGGGTCAGGGAGTTCCCTTTCCTAGTCAAAGAAAGGGGAAACAGACGGCACCTGGAATATCGGGTCAGTCCCATCCTAATACTGCGCTTCTCCAACGGGCCTGGAAAACGGCACACTAGGAGATTGTGTCCCGCACCTGGCTCGGAGGGTCCTATGCCCACGGAGTCTCACTGATTGCTAGCACAGCAGTCTGAGATCAAGCTGCAAGGCGGCAGCGAGGCTGGGGGAGGGGCGCCCGCCATTGCCCAGGCTTGCTTAGGTAAACAAAGCAGCCAGGAAGCTCGAACTGGGTGGAGCCCACCATAGCTCAAGGAGGCCTGCCTGCCTCTGTAGGCTCCACCTCTGGGGGCAGGGCACAGACAAACAAAAACTCAGCAAAGAACCTCCACAGACTTAAATGCCCCTGTCTGACTGACAGCTTTGAAGAGAGTAGTGGTTCTCCCAGCACGCAGCTGGAGATCTGAGAACAGACAGACTGCCTCCTAAAGTGGGTCCCTCACCCCTGAGCAGCCTAACTGGGAGGCACCCCCCCAGTAGGGTCAGACTGACACCTCATTCAACCGGGTACTCCCCTGAGACAAAACTTTCAGAGGAACTATCAGACAGCTGAATTTGTGGTCTCACGAAAATCCGCTGTTCTGCAGCCACCGCTGCTGACACCCAGCCAAACAGGGTCTGGAGTGGACCTCTAGTAAACTCCAACAGACCTGCAGCTGAGGGTCCTGTCTGGTAGAAGGCAAACTAACAAACAGAAAGGACTTCAACACCAAAAACCCATCTGTACATCACCATCACCAAAGACAAAAAGTAGATAAAACCACAAAGATGGAGAAAAAACAGAGCAGAAAAACTGGAAACTCTAAACAACAGAGCACCTCTCCTCCTCCAAAGGAACGCAGTTCCTCACCAGCAACGGAACAAAGCTGGATGGAGGATGACTTTGATGAGTTGAGAGAAGAAGGCTTCAGACGATCAAACTACTCTGAGCTACGAGAGGAAATTCAAAACAATAGCAAAGAAGTTAAAAACTTTGAAAAAAAATTAGAAGGATGGATAACTAGAATAACCAATGGAGAGAAGGGCTTAAAGGAGCTGATGGAGCTGAAAGCCAAGTTTCGAGAACTACGCGAAGATTGCAGAAGCCTCAGTAGCAGATGCGATCAACTGGAAGAAAGGGTATCCCTGATGGAAGATGAAATGAATGAAATGAAGAGAGAAGGGAAGTTTAGAGAAAAAAGAATAAAAAGAAATGAACAAAGCCTCCAAGAAATTTGGGACTATGTGAAAAGACCAAACCTACGTCTGATTGGTGTACCTGAAAATGATGGGGAGAATGGAACCAAGTTGGAAAACACTCTGCAAGATATTATCCAGGAGAACTTCCCCAATCTAGCAAGGCAGGCCAGCATTCAGATTCAGGAAATACAGAGAACGCCACAAAGATACTCCTCGAGAAG
>NW_026652277.1:66927043-66958802 GCF_009828535.3 Hylobates moloch
TCCTTACACCTTATACAAAAATTAATTCAAGATGGATTAAAGACTTAAATGTTAGACCTAAAACCATTAAAATCCTGCAAGAAAACCTAGGCAATACCATTCAGGACATAGGCATGGGCAAGGACTTCATGTCTAAAACACCAAAAGCAATGGCAACGAAAGCCAAAATTGACAAATGGGATCTATTAAACTAAAGAGCTTCTGCACAGCAAAAGAAACTACTCTCAGAGTGAACAGGCAACCTACAGAATGGGAGAAAATTTTCGCAACCTACTCATCTGACAAAGGGCTAATATCCAGAATCTACAATGAACTCAAACAAATTTACAGGAAAAAAACAAACTACCTCATCAAAAAGTGGGCAAAGGACATGAACAGACAGTTGTCAAAAGAAGACATTTATGCAGCCAAAAGACACATGAAAAAATGCTCATCATCACTGGCCATCAGAGAAATGCAAATCAAAACCACAGTGAGATACCATCTCACACCAGTTAGAATGGCCATCATTAAAAAATCAGGAAACAACAGGTGCTAGAGAGGATGTGGAGAAATAGGAACACTTTTACACTGTTGGTGGGACTGTAAACTAGTTCAACCATTGTGGAAGTCAGTGTGGCGATTCCTCAGGGATCTAGAACTAGAAATACCATTTGACCCAGCCATCCCATTACTGGGTATATACCCAAAGGACTATAAATCGTGCTGCTATAAAGACACATGCACACGTATGTTTATTGCGGCACTATTCACAATAGCAAAGAGTTGGAACCAACCCAAATGTCCAACAACGATAGACTGGATTAAGAAAATGTGGCACATATACACCATGGAATACTATGCAGCCATAAAAAATGATGAGTTCATGTCGTTTGTAGGGACATGGATGAAACTGGAAAACATCATTCTCAGTAAACTATCACAAGGACAAAAAACCAAACACCGCATGTTCTCACTCATAGGTGGGAATTGAGCAATGAGAACTCATGGACACAGGAAGGGGAACATCACACTCCGGGGACTGTTGTGGGGTTGGGGGAGGGGGGAGGGACAGCATTAGGAGATATACCTAATGCTAAATGACGAGTTAATGGGTGCAGGAAATCAACATGGCACATGGATACATATGTAACAAACCTGCACATTGTGCACATGTACCCTAAAACCTAAAGTATAATAGTAATAAAAAAAAAAATAAAGGTAGGAAAAAAAAAAAGAAATAACTTTCCAATTATATTTTTCAATCTAAGTTTTCTTGTTAAAAATAAAAATGAGGCCAGGCACGGTGGCTCACGCTTGTAATCCTAGCACTTTGGGAGGCCGAAGCGGGTGGACTGCCTGAGCTCATGAGTTCAAGACCAGCCTGGGCAACACGGTGAAATCCTATCTCAACTAAAATACAAAAAATTAGGCCGGGCGCGGTGGCTCACGCTTGTAATCCCAGCACTTTGGGAGGCCGAGGCGGGCGGATCACGAGGTCGGGAGATCGAGACCACGGTGAAACCCCGTCTCTACTAAAAATACAAAAAATTAGCCAGGCGTGGTGGCGGGCGCCTGTAGTCCCAGCTACTCGGAGAGGCTGAGGCAGGAGAATGGCGTGAACCCGGGAGGCGGAGCTTGCAGTGAGCCGAGATTGCGCCACTGCACTCCAGCCTGGGCGATAGAGTGAGACTCCGTCTAAAAAAAAAAAAAAAAAAAAAAAGAAAATACAAAAAATTAGCCGGCGTGTCAGCACGTACCTGTAATCCTAGCTACTTGGGAGGCTGAGGCAGGAGAATTGCTAGAACCTGGAAGGCAGAGGTTGCAGTGAGTGGAGATCACGCCACTGCACTCCAGCCTCGGTGACTGAGCAAGACTCTGTCTCTAAAAAAAATAAATTAAATAAAATAAATAAGTTGAGCCAGTGGTTCTACTTCCCTTTGTCAGGTGGGGTGCCAAGAACTTGGCCTGGTACTCATTCCACACTTGCTGCTTGACCAGGTTCTTACTAATGGCCTCCCGTATGGGGTAGGCACACACCAGCTCTAAAGCTCTTCTCCTCAATCCAGTGCTGGCTTCTGCTAGAAACACGTTCTTGGGAATGAAAATGCATTTCGTTCCTTCACTAATCTAGAAGAGAGAATAAACATTTTGATATTTATTTTGAGAGATTTTTAGTTGCTTAATGCATAAAGGTAATGTAGGTCAAACATGGATTTGAGAGTTCGTATGTCTCCACCCACCCAAGGGCCTAATGAATCAACATGGATGTGATGTATATAAGAGGAGTGGCTGACTGGTCTACCCAATCTGGGAACCAAGATGGCAACTGTGAAGTCATTTGGGTCCATTATGTCCTAACATCCTTCCTAACAAACAAGACATTCTGCATAAGGACTATAAAAGGATTAGTCTAGAAAATATGAGCCCTAATGGGGACAAGTGAAACACAGTTAAACTATAAGATAGGTAGTTATTTAACAATTGGCAGGTAACCTGGAACATGGGTCTGATGTTAACTGTTAATTCTCCCTCAGTAGGCCATAGTGTTCTCTGTCTCTGTTCTAGTCCTCATCTAGATCTTTCACTTCTTCTATTGGGCCAGGTTTTATTCCTCTGACCTCTATTGTACATTTCTATGTTGTAGATGGATCTATATGAGCCAGGGACACATTTATGAACGAGAAACTGATCACTCTGTCATATTAGACTTCATTCTCTCTTCAACTCAAAATATCTGTCTCCCCCAAGGTTCAGCAAGGTATTTTTTTTTGGTTTTTCAATTTGTGTTCTTTTTAAATTGCTATTTTCCAATGCCAATGTATCAGATGTTAGGATTCTGGTTCTTTAAAATACTTTCTATACCAGTGTGAGAGTAAATTAGAATCCTGTAAGATTTTAAAAGAGGAAGAGAACATATTCTTGGTTTTGGATATTCCCTGGGATGCAGTCTCATTATTTAAATGGCTTTTCTTGTAGAGCTGTTTCTCTGTTCTAGTAACAATGCTTCCATTTTAACTGCCTGCTCTGGAGAACAGGGATTGGCCCCATAGTGGATTCTGTAGGCTAACTCTGCACAGGTTCTATACGCACAGGGAAGGCTCTGGCTATGTAAGTTTCAAAACTTCTTTGAATACTCAACTTTATATTGCTTGAAAACCTTGTGAATCTCAAAGAGTGAGAAAAATTAGGAAAATCTGAAAAGTTTCAGTTAACATGGGATAAATCCTGAATATACATGACATGGAAAATGGCAGATGAAAACTGGTATTTACTCTTGAAAAAAAAAACCCACCAATAGACCAAAAAAATTCCAAGGTAGGCCGGGTGTGGTGGCTAACACCTGTAATCCCAGCACTTTCGGAGGCCTAGGTGGGTGGATCACTTGAGGTCAGGAGTTTGAGACCCACCTAGCCAACATGGCGAGACCCTATTTCTACTAAAAATACAAAAATTGGCTGGGCATGGTGGTGTGTGCCTGTAGTCCTAGCTACTCAGGAGGCTGAGCCAGGAGAATCGCTTGAACCCGGGAGGCAGAGGATGCAGTGAGCCGAGATCACGCCACTGTGCTCCAGCCTGGGTGACAGAGCAAGACCCTGTCACAAACAAACAAACAAACAAATCCAAGGCAATTTAAATATTTTAAATTCCATTTTTAAAATGTTTCAATATTTCTGAACCCAAAGTTTTTTTATTTCCATAAATCTCTTTGGATTTCTATGTTGTAGGATGCTGCTAGGAACATTGCGTCCTGTCTGTGAGCTCCTGTGTGCTGAGCAAATGAACATAACATGTGACTTTTTGAAGAATGATTCAGAGACCACTTTGGAAAAAAGATGTGCTTTTAGCAGACACAGATGAAGATCACGTGACTTGTCCAGTGTTTCCTCCAAGCCCTCAAATTGTAAGAGAACCCAAGTCACTAAACGTCAAAGGTAACTTTTTATTAATTAAGCAAGAGACCAGAAAAATAAAATCAGCAGCAGATTTTTAATTAATTCTACTGTAGCAATGAACCTACACATGATCCTTTAGGAGTCAAATAAAATAGGAAGGTAAACTATGTATTCTAAAATCCATGTAAAGTTCAGAATCAGATATTCAGAAGGAATGAGCCACACTACCAATTAAAATATCTGTTAAAAATCCAAGGCAGATAATCCATTTTTGTTTTGAGTCTTAAAAAATTTATCATAATGGCAAAAATGAATGAGGCAAAAATGAATGATTATTACTTTTGGGGATAGCCAGACTTGAGCTAGGACTTGCAGGACAGAAAAGCTATTGCTCAGGAGGGCAGATGATCTAAATTAATTTCCATTTTCTTTTTTCTTTTTTCTTTTTTTTTTTGAGATGGAATGCCGCTCTGTCGCCCAGACTGGAGTGCAGTTGTGCAATCTCGGCTCACTGCAACCTTTACCTTCTGGGTTCAAGTGATTCTCCTGCCGCAGCCTCCCTACAGGTGCCTGCCATCACACCCGGTTAACCTGTATTTTTAGTAGAGATGGCGTTTCGCAGTGTGGTCAGGCTGGTCTCGAACTCCTGACCTCAGGTGATCCACCCGCCTCACAGCCCCTCAAAGTGCTGGGATTACAGGCATGAGTCATCACACCTGGCCTAATTTCCATTTTCTTAGTAACCAATATGCATGAGTCTTATTTTCTACCTCATACATGGTTCTCGTTTCTTAACTCATGAGACAAATCTTTATACCTTTTTCTTAAGTTGTAGAGCCCAGAACGGGACAGTTTATTGGTAAACATCTGTTCAGCATTGAGCTTTCATTTCCATACAGGAAGGCAAACACCTAAATTAAGCAGAAACCTACAAACCAGTTTGAGGAGCCAGCACCCAGAAGCTAGGTGCCCCCATTACCTTTGAATCAAATATTTTTGGAGGGAAAAATAGAATGTTTCAAAGTACACATGTATGTGATTACATAACAGTTTGGCTAGTCTAAATAAAATATTTTGGTCTTTTTCAACAACCTAAAACTTATTTTAAGAATATTTTTTCTGAGCAAATGTAGGTTCTGCCAAAAATAAAAGTTTATAATACTCATCCCCTTTTAACATAAAATATCCCAGTTTTCTAATAATTGTTTTTTTGAGACAGGATCTCACTCTGTGGCCCAGGCTGGATTGCAGTGGTGTGATCTCAGCTCACTGCAGCCTCGACCTCCCTGGCTCAAGGGATCCTCCTACCTCAGCCTCCCGAGTAGCTGGTACTACAGGTGCGCACCACCACATCCGTTTAATTTTTATATTTTTTGTAGAGACAAGTTTTCACCATGTTGCCCAGGCTGGTCTCAAACTCCTGGCCTCATGTGATCCAACTGCCATGGCCTCCCAAAGTGCTGGGATTACAGGTGTGAGCCACTGCAACCAGCTGGTAACTTATAGATATATATCTGAGTTTGTTGTTTTGTACTACCTGTGCCTATGATGGACCTTGTTCTTACTTGAGTTTTTGCATATATTCCAGTTTGTTTCCATTTTCTTACCTTTTGTCTCTATGAGAAAATGCTGATATTATTATAAGAGTAGAAATTTTGGAATCAGATCCTAGTACTGAAACTTGCTATGTAAGGGACATTAGACCCAATCCTTTATTTTAGGAAGACCAGTTGGTTTTTTATTTTTTATTTTAATTTGTAAAGTGAGGATAAAATAACTTACAGGTTCATGGTAGGATCAAATGAGTGAACATATATAAAGCTCGTAGCATAGTTTCCCCATATTAGCTACTCGATAAGTGAGAGGCTCTCCTTTTGTATGAGGTAGCCTAGACATCCTCGATCTAAAAATTAATAGTTGTCTAGACTGTGAGAGCATACGCAAATATCTGTTTTAAAATAATTATTTTTAAGGCTGGGCATGGTGGTTCACACCTGTAATCCCAGCATTTTGGGAGACTAAGGCAGGTGAATCACTTGAGGTAAGGAGTTCGAGACCAGCCTGGCCAACATGGCAAACCCTGTCTCTACTAAAAATACAAACATTAGCCAGGTGTGGTGGCAGGTGCCTGTAGTCTTCAGCTTGTAGAGGCTGAGGCAGGAGAATTGCTTGAGTGCTTGAATCCAGGAAACAGAGGTTGCAGTGAGCCGAGATCACGCCACTGCACTTCAGCCTGGGTGACAGAGCAAGAGTCCCTCTCAAAAAAAAAAAATAATAAATAAATAAATAAAATAATTATTTTAATTACATATATGCAAACTAAGAATTAAATATAACATAGATTAGACTTCTAATAGCAGGCTCTGAGAAGACTGTAATGTAATTTTAAGTCTCATTTCTCCAGAGCTCTTCAAGAATGGAGTCAGTCTAAAGCCCAGATAATATGAAACTAAATGAGCTTTGTTTCTGATTCTCTGCCTGAGCCCCATCCATAGCCTGGTAACACATGCAAAGCCCATAATCAATCTTCTTACTTCCTTGGTGACCACTTGGTCTAGGAAATGTTCTGGGAAAAGGCATTCCTTCAGTTGAGGTTTATAGTGAATAGTAACCCATAAAAGTGACTGAAAAGTAGTCTATAAATATATATGCCTGATAAAAGTGATTAGCAATCAGGAAATATTTATTTATAATGTGTGAGACCATGGGAAAGACGAATGAGATGTGTTCTTTGCCTTCAAGAAACCTCAGTCTGCTTTAGAAGATAAGATTTGCTTTTTGCATTGATCTAATTGCTTTCTGAAAAATGCAAGGACTTTTTAAAAAATGAGCTAAATTTATGTGAGGAAGAAATTGTTATGTTTTCCATTCTTAATATGTACCAGGCACTGAACACATATTATCTCACTTAATGCTCTTGGCAATTCTGTGAAGTGGATATAATTATTCTCATTTTTTAGATGAGAAAACTGAGGGTCATACATGTTAGGTGACTTGGATAAAGTCCATCAGAGTGGCATTTCCAAGAAGGCAATGCAGACCAATGTTTCTGGATCCGATGTCCACACTATTTTCACTACCACATATGGTAGCAGGGAGAATGGAAGGGAAGAAATAATTGTGAAATACACAAATAATTATAAATTTTAAAATTTATAAAATTTAAAATTTTTAAAAAAATTATAAAATTTAAAATTTGTACTTTTTATAATTTCTTGGATATAGATGTATTAATATCAATACTTTATTAACAAAATTACGTGAAGCCTTGGTTGAATTTTAATGAAATCTTTCATAAATGAGACAAGGTGGGAGCACCAGGAAATGAAATCCAGTTAAGTGTGTTGAGGGAACAGATTAGTTTTATCCTCCTATTTTAAAAGACTTAGCTTAATAATTTAAATAAGTATACTACTGTGCTTTTATGCAATGTATTTTTACTGTTGGCATTTTAAATTTAGAAGGCACCATTGTGAAAAGGAAAAAGCATTAGGTTAGATGATCTGGGTTTGAGTTTTAGCTCCCAAATTACTATGGTGTGTTTGATCGTGGGAAGCTCACATAATATACTTTTAATCTTGTAGGAATATTATTACCGATTCTACCTGATCCAGCCATCCACCCATCCACTTATTCGATTATTTATTCAATATACATTTATTGAGCATCTACTAAGTGCCAGTCACTTTCACTTGAGACATCTTAGAGTTAAACTAGATTCAGATTCTGACCTGGAGGAGACCAGTATAGAAAGAGAGACAGACATGAATATAAAACAAGGCAGTGTAAAACATCATAGGTGACATAAAGAAAACCTGTCCTGATCACAGTGGACAGAAAGAAGAGGTCACTTCTTGGTGGGAGGTGGAATGGAAGGACATCTCCTTCCATTACACCATAGGAGAGAGGTAGGACAGGCATCATGAAAAAGGTGACTCTTGAGCTTAGTCTTGGTAGACTACAAGTAATTTTTTCCCAGTGAATCTGGGGTGTGATGTTGGGAAGCGTGCTTTACCTAGAGGAAAACACATAAATAAATACTCACAGGCATGATATGGTGTGGTAGTCAACAACATCAGCTTGATTTGGCTAAAATGTAGGGTAGGAGGAAGAGGCAATTAGAGATGAGGCTGGAGAGGATGATTTGCCATGCCGAGGAGGTTTAATTTTATTCTATGGGCATTGGGAAGTAATTAAAAATCTTTATAGTGAAATGATCATATTTGCATTTGAGAAAGACTGCTGGCTATGGAAAATCAATGTGAGAATCAGGAGAGGCAACATATGAAGACCCATTGTAAACTGCAGATCACTATAGAAATCATTATATAAATGTTTGCTTTTATTCTTAGTTTGATATGAATTATCATTTGCTTTATTATCATCCATGTGTGAGTGACAAAACATGAATTCCAATTTTTTAACTATGTTTATTTAAACCTATGAAACAATATATTTTTCTTCACTTAGAAATGAATTGAAATAATAAACGAAGGAAACTCACAAGAATTCCATCTTGTTCCAAAATTCTTATATCAAAAAAAATGTTGCTGGTGAAGATCCCCAAAAAGAATAAATAAAAATATTAGTAATCTTTGAAATTAACAAGTTGACAAGGATTTGGAGAAATTGGAACATTGTGCCCTGTTTGTAGTAATGTAAAACGATGCAGCTGCTATGGACAACAGTATAGTGGTTCCTTTAAAAATTAAAAATAGAATTACCATATGATCTAGCAGTTTTACTTTGGGGCATATATCCAAAGAATTGAAAGCAATAACTCAAATGGATACTTGTACACCCATGTTCAGAGTAGCATTATTCACAATAACCAGAAGCTAGAAGCAACCCAAGTATGCATGGCTGGATGAATAGATAAACAAAAAGGTGTATACATACAATGAAATATTATTCAGCCCTTAAAAGAGAAGGAAATTCTGACACATGCTACAACATGGATGACCCTTAAGGACATTATGCTAAGTGAAATAGGCAAGTCATAAAAAGACAAATATTGCATGATTCCACTTATATGAGGTACCTAAAGTGGTTAACATTCATAGAAACAGAAAGCAGAATAGTGGTTGCCAGAGCTGGTGGGGAGGAAGAAATGGGGAGCTATTGTTAAACTGGTATGGAGTTTCAGTTTCCCAAGATGAAAATAGTTCTAGAGATTGGTTGCACAACAATATAATATATTTTAAACTACTGAACTTAAAAATTGTTAAGATGGTAAACTTTCTGTTATGTGTATTTTACCACAGCTTGAAAATATTAAATATCATCTTTAATAGATTAAAATATTCATTCAAGGGATGTGTGAACAATGATCATCAAACAAGGCAGTTTTTGATGTTTTTTTGGTTGGTTGGTTTATTTTTTTAGAGACAGGGTCCTCCACATTAGAGTGCAATGGTGTGATCATAGTTCACTGTAACCTCAAACTCCTGGGGTGAAGCAATCTTCCTGCTTCAGCCTCTGGAGTAGCCAGGATTACAGGTGTGCCAACACACCTGGCTAATTATTTTTTTGGTAGAGATGGGGGTCTTGCTATATTACCCAGGCTGGTCTCAAACTCTTGGCCTCAGAGATCCTCCTGCCTTAACCTCCCAAAGTGCCAGGATTACAGATGTAACCCACTGCACCTTGCCAAGAGTTAGTTTTTAAATCATTGGCAGTATGAAGGGTTTCTTTTCTTTTCTTTTGGTGGGGAGATAGTGGCTTACAGTAAAAAAAAAAAAATTATACACTATATCTCAACTAGAAACTAAATGAAACTAAACTAGTATGCACTTTTGAGACATTAAGATGAAATAAAAAACTAATACCAATCATACTTCCAAACTCATTTATCATATCAAAGCCAGAGAAGGACACTATAAGAAAAGAAAAATTACAGGCCAATATCCCTGATAAACATAGATGCAAAAGTCCTCAACAAAATACTAGCAAGCCAAATTCAACAGCGCATCAAAGGATGATTCATCAAAAGGATAATTCATCGAGATCAAGTAGGATTAACCCTGGGATGCAAGGAAGGTTCAACATAGGCAAAGTAAATATATGTAATGTACTGCATTAAGAGAATGAAGGACAGGAATCACATAATCATCTCAATAGATGCAGGAAAGGCATTTGGCAAAATTCAACATCTTACAATGATAAATACTCTCAATACATTAGGTACAGAAGGAATGTACCTTAACACAACAAAGTCTATAACGAAGCCAATAACTGGCATTAGTGAAAAGTTTAAAAATCAGAAAGGAAGAAGTTATTTCTGTTTGTGAATGACATGACCTTATATAAAGAAAATCCTAGGGTCTGTTCCAAGATGGCTGAATAGGAACAGCTCTGGTCTGCAGCTCCCAGCGTGATCGATGCAGAAGACAGGTGATTTCTGCATTTCCACCTGAGCCTCTGCTGGTGGTACCCAGGCAAACGGTCTGGAGTGGACCTCCAGCAAACTCCAACAGACCTGCAGCTGAGGGACCTGTTTGAAGGAAAACTAACAAACAGAAAGGAATAGCATCAACATCAACAAAAAGGACATCCATACCAAAACCCCATCTGTAGGTGACCAACATCAAAGACCAAAGGTAGATAAAACCACAAAGATGGGGAGAAACCAGAGCAGAAAAGCTGAAAATTCTAAAAACCAGAGAGCCTCTTCTCCTCCAAAGGATCGCAGCTCCTTGCCATCAATAGAACAAAGCTGGACAGAGAATGACTTTTACGAGTTGATAGAAGTAGGCTTCAGAAGGTTGGTAATAACAAACTTCTCTGAGCTAAAGGAGGATTTCAAACCCATCGCAAGGAAGCTAAAAACCTTGAAAAAAGATTAGATGAATGGCTAACTAGAATAAACTGTGGAGAGAAGACCTTAAATGACCTGATAGAGCTGAAAACCATGGCATGAGAACTACATGATGCATGCACAAGCTTCAGTAGCTGATTTGATCAAGTGGAAGAAAGGGTATCAGTGATAGAAGATCAAATTAATGAAATAAATCAAGAAGAGAAGTTTAGAAAAAAAGAGTAAAAAGAAACAAACAAAGCCTACCAGAAATATGGGACTATGTGAAAAGACCAAATATACGTTTGATGGGTGTACCTGAAAGTGACAGAGAGAATAGAACCAAGTTGGAAAACACTCTTCAGGATATTATCAAAGAGAACTTCCCCAACCTAGCAAGGCAGGCCAACATTCAAATTCAGGAAATATAGGGAACATCACAAAGATACTCCTCGAGAAGAGCAACTCCAAGACACATAATTGTCAGATTCACCAAGGTTGAAATGAAGGAAAAAATGTTAACGGCAGCCAGAGAGAAAGGTCGGGTTACCCACAAAGGGAAGCCCATCAGACTAACAGCTGATCTCTTGGCAGAAACTCTACAAGCCAGAAGAGAGTGGGGCCAATATTCAACATTCTTAAAGAAAAGAATTTTCAACCCAGAATCTCATATCCAGTCAAACTAAGCTGCATAAGTGAAGGAGAAATAAAATCCTTTACAGACAAGCAAATGCTGAGAGATTTTTGTCACCACCAGGCCTGCCTTACAAGAGCTCCTGAAGGAAGCACTAAATGTGGAAAGGAACAACCAGTACCAGCCACTGCAAAAACATGCCAAATTGTAAAGACCATCAATGCTGTGAAGAAACTGAATCAACTAACAGCTAACATCATAATGACAGGATCAAATTCATACCTAACAATATTAACCTTAAATATAAATGGGCTAAATGCCCCTATTGAAAGACACAGACTGGCAAATTGGATAAAGAGTCAAAACCCATCTGTGTGCTGTATTCAGGAGACCCATCTCATGTGCAGAGACACACATAGGCTCAAAATAAAGGGATGGAGGAAGATCTACCAAGCAAATGGAAAAAAAAAAAAAAAAAAAAAAAAAAAAAAAAAAAAAAAAAACGGGCAGGGGTTGCAATCCTAGTCTCTGATAAAACAGACTTTAAACCAACAAAGATCAAAAGAGACAAAGAAGGCCATTAAATAATGGTAAAGGGATCAATTCAACAAGAAAAGCTAACTATCCTAAATATATATGCACCCAATACAGGAGCAACCAGATTCATAAAGCAAGTCCTTAGAGACCTACAAAAAGACTTAGACTCCCACACAATAATAATGGGAGACTTTAACACCCCACTGTCAATATTATACAGATCAATGAGACAGAAGGTTAACAAGGGTATCCAGGACTTGAACTCAGCTCTGCACCAAGCGGACCTAATAGACATCTACAGAACTCTCCACCCCAAATCAACGAAACATACATTCTTCTCAGCACCACATCGCACTTATGCCAAAATTGACCACATAGTTGGAAGTAAAGCACTCTACAGCAAAAGTAAAAGGACAGAAATCACAACAAACTGTCTCTCAGACCACAGTGCAATCAAATTATAACTCAGGATTAAGAAACTCACTCAAAACTGCACAACTACATGGAAACTGAACAACTTGCTCCTGAATGACTACTGGATACATAATGAAATGAAGGCAAAAATAAAGATGTTCTTTGAAACCAATGAGAACAAAGATACAACATACCAGAATCTCTCTGGGAGACATTTACTGCAGTGTGTACAGGGAAATTTATAGCACTAAATGCCCACAAGACAAAGCAGGAAAGATCTAAAATTGACACACCCTAACATCACAATTTAAAGAACTAGAGAAGCAAGAGCAAATTCAAAAGCTAGCAGAAGGCAAGAAATAAGTAAGATCAGAGCAGAACTGAAAGAGATAGAGACACAAAAAACCTTTCAAAAAAATCAATGAATCCAGATGCTGTTTTTTTGAAAAGATCAACAAAATTGACAGACCACTAGCAAGACTAATAAAGAAGAAAAGACAGAAGAATCAAATAGATGCAATAAAAAATGATAAAGGGGATATTACCACTGATGCCACAGAAATACAAACTACCATCAGAGAATACTATAAACACCTCTACGCAAATAAACTAGAAAATCTAGAAGAAATGGATAAATTCCTGGACACATACACCCTCCCAAGACTAAACCAGGAAGAAGTTGAATCTCTGAATAGACCAATAACAGGCTCTGAAATTGAGGCAATAATTAATAGCCTACCAACGAAAAAAAGTCTAGGACCAGATGGATTCACAGCTGAATTCTACCAGAGGTACAAAGAGGAGCTGATACCATTCCTTCTGAAACTATTCCTATCAATAGAAAAAGAGGGAATCCTCCCTAACTCATTTTATGAGGCCAGCATCATCCTGATACCAAAGCCTGGCAGAGATACAACAAAAAAAGAAAATTTTAGACCAATATCCCTGATGAATATCGATGCAAAAATCCTCAATAAAATACTGGCAAACTGAATCCAGCAGCACATCAAAAAGCTTATTCACCGCAATCAAGTCAGCTTCATCCCTTATATGCAAAGCTGGTTCAACATACACAAATCAATAAATATAATCCATCACATAAACAGAACCAACAACAAAAACCACATGTTATCTGAATAGATGCAGAAAAGGCCTTCAACAAAATTCAACAGGTTTCATGCTAAAAACTCTCAATAAACCAGGTATTGATGGAATGTATCTCAAAATAATAAGAGCTATTTATGACAAACCCCCAGCCAGTATCATAATGAATGGGCAAAAAACTGGAAGCATTCCATTTGAAAACTGGTACAAGACAGGGATGCCCTCTCTCACCACTCCTATTCAACATGGTGTTGGAAGTTCTGCCAGGGCAATTAGGCAAGAGAAAGAAATAAAGGTTATTCAGTTAGGAAAAGAGGAAGTCAAATTGTCCCTGTTTACAGAAGATGTGATTGTATATTTAGAAAACCCCATCGTCTCAGCCCAAAATCTCAAGCTGATAAGCAATTTCAGCAAAGTCTCAGGATACAAAATCAATGTACAAAAATCACAAGCATTCCTATACACCAATAACAGATGAACAGAGAACCAAATCTTGAGTGAACCCCCATTCACAATTGCTACAAAGAGAATAAAATACCTAGGAATCCAACTTACAAGGGACGTGAAGGACCTCTTCAAGAACTACAAACCACTGCTCAGCGAAATAAAGGAGGACACAAACAAATGGAAGAACATTCCATGCTCATGGATAGGAAGAATCAATATCATGAAAACGGCCATACTGCCCAAGGCAATTTATAGATTGAATGCCATCTCCATCAAGCTACCAATGACTTTCTTCACAGAATTGGAAAAAACTACTTTAAAATTCATATGGAACCAAAAAAGAGCCCGCATTGCCAAGACAATCCTAAGCCAAAAGAACAAAGCTGGAGGCATCATGCTACCTGACTTCAAGGCTACAGTAACCAAAACAGCATGGTACTGGTACCAAAACAGAGATATAGACCAATGGAACAGAATAGAGCCCTCAGAAATAACACCACACATCTGCAGCCATTTGATGTTTGACAAACCTGACAAAAACAAGAAATGGGGAAAGGATTCCCTATTTAATAAATGGTGCTGGGAAAACTGGCTAGCCACATGCAGAAAGCTGAAACTGGATCCCTTCCTTACATTTTATACAAAAATTAATTCTAGATGGATTAAAGACTTAAATGTTAGACCTAGAACCATAAAAACCCCAGAAGAAAACCTAGGCAGTACCATTCAGGACACAGTCATGTGGAAGGACTTCATGACTAAAATACCAAAAGCAATAGCAACAAAAACCAAAATAGACAAATGGGATCTAATTAAACTAAAGAGCTTTTGCATGCAAAAGAAACTACCATCAGAGTGAACAGGCAACCTACAGAATGGGAGAAAATTTTTGCAATCTACCCATCTGACTAAGGGCTAATATCCAGAATCTACAAAGAAATTAAACACATTTACAGAAAAAAACAACTCCATCAAAAAGTGGGCAATGGATATGAACAGACACTTCTCAAAAGAAGACATTTATGCAGCCAACAGACACATGAAAAAATGCTCATCATCACTGGCCATCAGAGAAATGCAAATCAAAATCACAATGAGATACCATCTCACACCAGTTAGAATGGCCATCATTAAAAAGTCAGAAAACAACAGATGCTGGAGAGGATGTGGAGAAATAGGAACACTTTTACACCGTTGGTGGGAGTGTAAACGAGTTCAACCATTGTGGAAGACAGTGTGGTGATTCCTCAAGGATCTAGAACTAGAAATACCATTTGATCCAGCCATCTCATTACTGGGTATATACCCAAAGGATTATAAATCATGCTACTATAAAGACACATGCACACGTATGTTTATTACAGCACTATTCACAATAGCAAAGACTTGGAACCAACCCAATGTCCATCAATGATAGACAGGATTAAGAAAATATGGCACATATACACCATGGAATACTATGCAGCCATAAAAAAGGATAGTTCATGTCCTTTGCAGGGACATGGATGAAGCTGGAAACCATCATTCTGAGCAAACTATCACAAGGAGTGAAAACCAAACATTGCATCTTCTTACTCATAGGTGGGAACTGAAGAATGAGAACATTTGGACACAAGGCGGGGAACCTCACACACCAGGGCCTGTCGTGGGGTAGGGGGCTGGGGGAGGGATAGCATTAGGAGAAATACCTAATGTAAATGACGAGTTGATGGGTGCAGCAAACCAACATGGCACATGTATACCTATGTAACAAACCTGCACGTTGTGCACATGTACCCTAGAACTTAAAGTATAATAAAAAAATAGAAAATCCTAAAGACTCTACAAATAAAAATATTAGAACAAATAAACAAATTCAGTGAAGTTGCAGGATAAATAAATCAACTTACAAAAATCAGTAGCATTTCTGTACACTAACAACAAACTACCCCCAAAAAAATCAAGAAAATGATCTCATTTATGATAGCAATCCAAAAAATAAGATACTTAGGAATAAATTTCACCAAGGGAGTGAAAGATCTGTACTCTGAAAACTATAAAACATTGATTAACAAAATTGAAAAAGACAAAAATGAATGAAAAGATATTCCATGTTCATGGATTGGAAGAATTAATATGGTTAAAATGACCATAAAAAACCCGAATAGCAAAGCCATCACAAGCAAAAAGAATAAAGCCAAAGGTACCATACCACCAGATCTCAAAATCAGAACTACACTATATCTCCACTAGAAACTAAATGTCAGTACCATGCTGTTTTGGTTACTACAGCTTTAGTAGTAGTATAGCTTAAAGCTGTAGTAACCAAAACAGCATGGTACTGGCATAAAAACTCATACATAGTCAAATGGAAGAGAATGAAGGACCCAGAATTTAATCCACATATCTACAGCTAACAGATTTCTGATAAAGATGTCAAGAATACTCACTGGAGAAAGGACAGTCTCTTCAATAAATGGTGCTGGGAAAACTGGATATCCATATGCAGAAGAATGAAACTAGACCCCCACCTCTCACCCTATACAAAAATCAACTCAAAATGGGTCAAAGGCCTAAATGGAAGAACAAAAACAATAAAGCAACTGGAAGAAAACACAGGGAAAATGCTTCACAACAATGATCTGGGGAAGATTTTATGAATAAGACCTCAAAAGCACAGGCATCAATAGGAAAAGGCCTAAATGGAAGAACAAAAACAATAAAGCAACTAGAAGAAAACACAGGGAAAATGCTTCAGAACAATGGCCTGGGAAAGATTTTATGAATAAGACCTCAAAAGCACAGGCATCAATAGGAAAAATAAACAAATGGGATTATATCAAACTAAAAAACTTCTGCACAGCAAAGGAAATATCAACAATGAAAAGACAACCTACAGAATGGGAGAAAACATTCAAAATTTACTCATCTGACAGGGGATTAATATCCAGAATACACAAGGAATGGAACCGTCTCAACAGCAAAACAAAAATCTGTTTTTAAAGTGGGCAGATGATTTGCACAGACGTTTCTCAAAAGAAGACATGCAAACAGCTAACACACATATGAAAAAATACTCAATATCATTAATCATCAGGGAAATGCAAATCAAAACCACAGTGAGGTATAATCTCACTCCATTTAGCATGGCTATTATCAAAAAGACAAAAAAAGACGCTGATGAGGATGCAGAGAAAAGGGAACTTTTATGCACCATCGATGGGAATGTAAACTAGTACAGCTACTATGGAGAACAGTATAGAGGTTTCTCAAAAAACTACAAACAGACCTACCATATGATCCAGCAAGCCACGACTGGGAATTTATCCAAAGGAAACGAAATCATTATATTGAAGAGACATCTGTACCCCTATAATTATTGCAGCACTATTTTCAACAGCCAAGATATGGAATCAACATCAGTATCCAGTAACAGATGAATGGATTTTTAAAAGTAGTGTATATACAGCATGGAATAATATTTAGCCATAAAACAGAATGAAATCCTGTTATTTGTGGCAACATGGATGGAATTGGAGGACACTATGTTAAGTTAAATAAGCAAAGAACAGAGAGTTAAACACTTCAGGTTCTCACTTGGAAGTGGAAACAAAAACATTGATCTCATAGAAGTAAAAAGTAGGACAGGATACTAGAGGCTCAAAAAGGTAGGGGAAAGGAGGGGATAATTGGGAGAGATATGTTAGAGGATCCAAAATTATAGCTAGATAGGAGAAATACGTGTTCTATACCACTGTAGAATAACTGCAGTTAACAATAATATGTTATATAGTTTCAAATAGCTAGAAGGAGGATATTAAATCTTCACAACACAAATAAATGATAAATGTTTGAGATGATAGATATGCTAATTACCCTAATTAGATACATTATGCTGAAACATCACTATGTACTCCATGAATATGTATGGTATTATTTGTCAATTAAATAGAAATGAAACAATTTAAAAATGTATACAATTTTTAAAAATTGCTAAAATGTCCATACTGCTCAAATCAATATACAGAATCAATCCAATTTCTATCAAAATTCCAATGACATTTTTACAGAAATAGAAAAAACAATCCTAAAATTCATATGAAACCACAAAAGACTCTGAATAGCCAAAGCAGTCTTGAGCAAAAAGAACAGAGGGAGGTATCACACTACCTGATTTGAAAATCTACTACAGAATTACAATAACCAAAAAAGCATGGTACTGGCATAAAAAAAGTCACATGCTCCAATGGAATAGAATAAAGAGCCCAGAAATAAATCCACACATTTAAGGTCCATTGATTCTCAACAAGGATGTCATGAACACACAATGGGAAAAGAACACTCTTCAATAAATGGTGCTTGGAAAACTGGATATTCATATACAGAAGAATGGAATTAGATCATCACCTCACACCATATAAAAAACTAAATGCAAAATGAATTAAAGACTTAAATGTAGGACTTGAAACTTCAAACCTCCTAGAAGAAAACATAGAGGGAAAGCTGCATAACACTGGTCTAGGCAAAGGCTTTTTGCATATGACTCCAAAAGCATGGCAACAAAAGCAAAAATAGACAAATGAGATTATATCAATCTAAAAAGCTTCTGTACCACAAAGGAAACAATCAACAGAGTAAAAAGAGACAACCTATAGAATGGGAGAATATATTTGCAAACCATATGTCTGCTAAGAGGTTAATATCTGAATATATATAATGAACTCAAACAACTCAATAGTAAGAAAACAAATAGCCCAATTAAAAAATGGGCAAAGGACCTGAATAGACATTTCTCAAAAGAAGACATACATATTGAATAACATGACGGCTACAGTTAACAAAATATTGTATTCTTGAAAAATGCTGAGAGTGGATATAAAATGTTCTCACCACAGAAATAGGAATGCTTTTACACTGTGAGAGTGTAAATTAGTTCAATCATTGTGGAAGATGGTGTGGCAATTCCTCAAGGATCTAGAACAAGAAATACCATTTGACCCAGCAATCCCATTACTGGGTATATACCCAAAGGATTATAAATCATTCTACTATAAAGACACATGCACATGTATGTTTATTGCAGCACTATTCACAATAGCAAAGACTTGGAACCAACCCAAATGTCCAGCAGTGATAGGCTGTATAAAGAAAATGTGGCACATATGCACATGGAAAACTATGCAGCCATAAAAGGAGTGAGTTCATGCCCCTTGCAGAGACATGGATGAAGCTGGAAGCCATCATTCTCAGCAAACTAATACAGGAACAGAAAACCAAACACTGCATGTTCTCACTAATAAGTGGGAGTAGAACAATGAGGACACGTGGACATATAGAGGGTAACATCACACACCG
Organism: Hylobates moloch; assembly: GCF_009828535.3. Lineage (NCBI taxonomy): Eukaryota > Metazoa > Chordata > Mammalia > Primates > Hylobatidae > Hylobates > Hylobates moloch. The sequence goes on from NW_026652277.1 coordinate 66,946,185, forward strand.
GGGCCTGCCAGGGGGTGGGGGGCAAGGGGAGGGAAAGCATTACAACAAATACCTAATGCATGCAGGGCTTAAAACCTAGATGATGGGTTGACAGGTACAGCAAACCACCATGGCACATGTATACCTATGTAGCAAACATGCACATTCTGCACATGTATCCCAGAACTTAAAGTAAAATAAAAATAAAAAAGATTTAGTTGTAAGAATGTCCGCCAGGCGCGGTGGCTCACGCCTGTAATCCCAGCACTTTGGGAGACCGAGACGGGCGGATCACGAAGTCAGGAGATCGAGACTATCCTGGCTAACAAGGTGGAACCCCGTCTCTACTAAAAATACAAAAAAAAGAAATTAGCCGGGCGTAGTGGCGGGCACCTATAGTCCCAGCTACTCGGGAGGCTGAGGCAGGAGAATGGCGTGAACCCGGGAGGCGGAGCTTGCAGTGAGCTAAGATCGCGCCACTGCACTCCAGCCTGAGCAACTGAGCGAGACTCCGTCTCAAAAAAAAAAGCATGTCCTATAAATTTTTTTATTATGAAAAAATGTTATCACCACAAAAATGACAACCATGTGAGGTAATGCATATGTTAATTAGCTAGATTTAGTCATTCCACAATGTATAAATACTTCAAAACGTTATGTTGTACACAATACATACATACAATTTTATCTGTCAATTTAAAAATAAAAAGTAAATATTTATTTTGGGGTATGATAAAGCAAATGTCTTCAGTTACATGCTGTTACTGAAATTTAAGGACTATTATTGTTCAAGAACAATTTTTAAATTAAAATTCTTTATACTCAAAAAAAGAGGGCATACAAATGGCTCATAGGTATATTTTTTTTAATGTTCAACATCACTAATCATGAGAGAATGCAAATTAAAACCACAATGGGGTATCATCTCACACCTGTTAGAATGGCTACTATCAAAAACATGAAAGCTAACACAAGTTGGCAAGGATATGGATAAAAGCGAACCCTTGGACACTCTTGGTGGGGATGTAAGTTAGCGCAGGCATTATGGAAAATAGTATGGAGGTCCTTCAAAAAATTAAAATAGAACTAGTATGTGATTCAGCCATGCCATTTCTGCATATATATCCAAACCAGATGAAATCAGTATGTCAAAGAGATATGTGCACTCCCATGTTCACTGCAACATTATTCACAACAGCTAAGACATGTAAACAACCTAAGTATCTATCAGCAGATGAATGGATAAAGAAAATGTAGTATATATACAAAGTGGAATACTATTCAGCCTTAAATAAGAAGGAAATCTCATGTGCGACAACATGGATGAACCTGGAGAACATTAAGTGAAATTACCCAGACACAAAAAGATTTAAAAATTGCATGATCTTATTTATATGTGGAATCCAAAAAATTCAAACTCATAGACACAGAGAGTAAAATGGTAGTTACCAAAGGCTAAGGGGTAGGGAGTTTGGCGAAATGTTGGTCAAAGACACAAAGTTTCAGTTACACAGGAGGAGTAAGTTCAAGAGATCTACTGCATACCATGGTACTATAGTTAATAACAATATATTGTATACTTGAACACTGTGAAGAGGTAGATTTTAAGTTTCTTACCATACACAAAAAATGGTAAATATGTGAGGTGATGCATATGTTAAATAGCTTGATTGAGCCATTCTACAATGTATACATGTATCAAAATATCATGCTGTGTGCCACAAATAATACAATTTTTAGTCATCAATTAAAAAATTTAATAAATAGTAAATAATAAGCAGTTTTCTATATTAAGTATAGAAACTTTAAAAAGAGAAAAATAATTTTATCTATTACTTTTAATTTCATGGCAGCTAAAAATAAGCAGAAATACTACAAATCTAATAAATTCAAGAACAGAAATTTAGGAGGAAGATATGCAAATGAAATTACTCATAGGATTATATTTTACAAGGTAAATCAAACTGTTGTATAGGTCAAGCTAATCTTTTTTTTTCAGTATAATGAAGTAGGATTTGCCCATTAACTAAGTTATGTAGATCTACCTTGCTTTTTTGCCTATGTTCAACAAGATACTTAGAAAGGAATTATTTCCAACCCATTAGCATGGTGGTTTTTCAAACCTGAGTGTAAGAATCACCTGGGGAATCTGTGAAAATTGCAGATCCCACGGCATCATCTCCTTCTGCCAGATTCTAATTCAGTAGGTCTGGGGCAAAGCCAAGGAATCTGCATTTTAGCACACATACAAGGGTATTTTAGTGCTTCAGGTTCACAGACCATACTTTGAGATAAAGTATATTGTAGATGGTCAAGTAAAAACAATCTATCCCACATGTATCCTGAATTTTTTTTTTTTTTTGAGACACAGTCTTGCTCTGTTGCCCAGGCTGGAGTGCAGTGGCACGATTTCAGCTCACTGCAATCTCCGCCTCCTGGGTTCAAGCAATTCTCCTGCCTCAGCCTCCCGAGTAGCTGGGATTACAGGCGCATGCCACCACGCTCGCCTAATTTTTGTATTTTTAGTATAGATGGGGTTTCACCATGTTGGCCAGGCTGGTCTCAAACTCCTGACCTTGTGATCCACCCGCCTCAGCCTCCCAAAGTGCTGGGATTATGGGCGTGAGCCACCGTGTCTGGCCACGTATCCTGAATTTTGAAATACAGTTGATAAATGATCAATTCTAATTGGAAGATTCCTTTAGCATCAAGAGGTAAACTCAGTTATGTCATATTGATCCTTTGAACAAGATCTCCACGGATTTGACCATGATCCTCAAGTTAGACTTGAGGTCCAAGATGGCTGTTACTGTGACATATACCTACAGCCACCCAGTAAGGAAGAGTGTCATCCACCGCCTCTTCTGTTGGAAACTTCTCTGCTCTCCTGAAACCCACAATGGATCATTTTAGGGAATTTAAATTAGCGTGGGCATGCCCATTGGTGTGCTCTGACATGTAACCAAAGGAGACAGGGAAAAGTCAGGGTCGAATGAATCCTGGAATTTCAGAACTAGAAGATGATGCTTGAGGGTCTAATCCTCTAAATGTACAGATGAGTAAACAGGCAGCCAAATAGATAAACAAAAATGTAAGCAACTTACTAAAAACCACATTTGTGGAGTTTCCCTGTACTCTACATCAGATGATAGCCTGACCTTTAATTCCTCCATAATGATGGATTGCTTCATCCATCCTTCCATACACCAGGAAAAAACAAACTAATTAGATGCATCTTTCTATCTACTGAATGGCAAAAGGGATCCTTGGAGGGGGGCAACAGGCAATTTGGGCTCTTGCAATCTTCCTTATAATTATGTCATTTAAAATTTTTAACCTGTCCTCTCTATTGAGATGTCTTCACTGGTAATGAATAATGACAGATGCAAACTTTTTAACTAGAATTTCATATATTATGGAAATACTGACTCTCAAGAGTTGAAGAAGACTCACTGGTGTTTTTGCTGATAAAATACATAATTTGCTTTTAGTTGCTCCTAGATTTTTATGTTGTATATACCAGTACAAAAAGAAATAACTGAAATAAGTGTACCTGATTTGCTAAATAACTAGGAATCATGGCAATAGTTTGATAACAGTACGACAGATAGGAAGAAAAGCAGCAGCTATTCTATATAGTCTGTGAGGACCAGAAAGTGAAATCTATGCCCTTTCCTGTAGCTGAATGCCTAGATCCCAGTAAAAATGGCATAGGTATCAATAAAATGAGAAATGAATTGATTCCTAGATTCAAGGCCAAGTGCTTCTTGTAAGCCACCTCAAACCATTTTGTGAAACAGATCAAGGTGTAGATAAATGCACGCACACACAGCACATTCATATATACACATAAAACTATTTTTCTCTTTCACTTCACCATCATTCATTCAATTTATTCAACAAGTTTTTACTGCATGCCTACTGAGTACCAGGCACTTGTGTGAGTAACAGCAGCAAACAAGACATACCAAGCCTTCTGAAGCTCATAACCTAGAGGGAGGAAGGCAGACCATAAGCAAAAAAGCAAACAGATATACAAGGTAATTTCAGAAAGTAATAAGAGCTCTGAAGAGTTGGACCAAGACATGAGAGACAGACTGGGTAAGAGGTCATTTTGATGGGAAGACCCCAATGAAGAAGTGACTCTGAGATGGGAACAATGAGAAGGAGGCTGAGAGTGTAAAGCACTGTGTGAAGAGGGAGGAACATTCTGAGCAGGGCAAACAGCAAGGACAAGGTCAGTCAGGAGGCAGGAACAAGCTCAGCCCTAAGCATCGTGAGCGGGTGAAATGAGCAAGAAGGGGATGGTATGAGCTGAGGCTGGCAAGGCAGGAAGGTGTCAAGTCATGCTGGGCTTTAGGGGTTATTCCAGTGTTGTATAGCAGTAAGGGTCAGAACTCTGATTTTCTGATTTATAGCTCAGGTCCATATTCTCCCCTTTGCCACTTTCTTTGGTGGGAAACATGGAATGGAATAGCCAGCTGCCCATTCAAACAAAACAGAGACCTGCCAAGCTCTGGGAGGCATGGAAGAGGTGACTATGTCCCCAGTCACATTTTGCCTTCTTGGATGTGGCTCCCCCTGGGGTTCTCTTACTTTGATTCCCATCACTCCTATCCTGCCCAAGTCCCTGAAGTATAGTGGTCCATAAATGGACAAAGAAATACTGCTGTCCTTGTTTCTCCTTGGCATGTATGAAATAAGCAAACATTTTTAAAGAAGAAATTTAGTAAATAGAAAGGGAGAAATAGATTTCTAAAATACGGGTTCCTGAACATAAGATTCATTCATCCCTATATTACCCAGCCTCAATGGATTGGTGCAGATCCTCAAATACCCTGATCAGCTTTTTTCCCACCCAAGTCCCACCTGTTATTTGACATTAGATCTTGGGGACCCTTCCTGTTTCCTGAAATCTTCCTGTCCAGTCTGTCATTCTGAGACAAGTTTGCAAAATAATCAAATTAAACTTTAATTCAAACTTGCTCTCCTTATGAATGAAAAAAAAATTTACTCGCCCAAAAAGCTCTTTCTTCATTGCCTATCCAAACCCTTTTCATTCATTAACATCCAGTTCACATTCTCTTTGATCACTCTGGGTTATATTACTGTCTTTCTCTAAATAGCTACCTACCTACCATTTACATAAATCAACAGAGCATTTATTTACATATGGGTTTATTCCCAAATTGTGGCAGCAAAGCCATAAACTTCTCAAGGGTAGAGACAATGTCATAATCTTTTATTATTACTGTCTATTATAACTTGAAATGTAAATGTTGCATTTTTTTGTTTTTGTTTTTATTTTTTTTTGAGATGGAGTCTCACTCTGTCACCCAGGCTGGAGTGCAGTGGTGCGATCTCAGCTCCCTGCAAGCTCTGCCTCCCTGGTTCACGCCATTCTCCTGCCTCAGCCTCCTGAGTAGCTGAAACTACAGGTGCCCACCACCATACGTGGCTAATTTTTTTTTTCTTGTGTTTTTAGTAGAGACGGGGTTTCACCATGTTAGCCAGGATGATCTCCATCTCCTGACCTCATGATCTGCCCACCTTGGCCTCCCAAAGTGCTGGGATTACAGGCATGAGCTACCACATCTGGCCCTGAAATGTAAATGTTGTATTTGTTGGAATGTTATTCTTCAGTTGTTTTTTTTTAAAAAAAAACATGGACTACATTTATATCTTAAATAACTTAAACAAAAAGATATCTTTCTTAATTAGACAGTCTAGCATAACTTTGGGTACAAGATTATGTAACTAACATCCTTATTAAATTTAATTAGGAGGTGGGGGTTGCACTTATATACTAACATTTTTTCTTTGTGCCAGGCAATGTTCTTAGTGCTTTGCATAAATATTTTTATTTAATTAAGTGGAATAAAATCTGAGTCACATATAAACATTATTGTACATTTATGATGTGCAAATAAGATGAATTATTTTTATCAACTTAAAAATGTCAGTTAATCTAATTCAGCTACCCAAGAAATCATTCCTCAGAATCCCAAATTTCTGTCTTGACCCACCTCATCATGATGAAAATATCAAACTTAGAATATTCAATATACATTAACATTGCTAAGCATATTCTCCAATAATTTATAGTGATAATCATGTTCTTAAAATATGATTACAAAAACTATTTGAATTGTCCTAAAACTATTTTCATTTTATACATTTGAATTATGCCATTAAGTCAGTAAGTTCCTCTAAAACAATTACTTTATCTCACTTTCCTTGGTATCTTCTCTTAGTACTCAAGAGTATCTTTGTTTATATTAGATTCACATGACTGTCCAAATATGTAACTGTGGATGCCAGAAATATTTTTCAGATTAGGGCAAATAGTTACTGGAAAAAAAATTACGATTTTTCTACTAAAATAGTCACTGGAAATTTTTTTCTAAAAATACCCAATATGAAATGTGGTAGAATTATTCAATGTTGGAACCACAGCTTTAACTCAAATATTGTTGGCATCAGTGAGAGCCTGTGTCACTACATAAAGGAAAAAACATAGCCCTTATTATAAATGAAATATTAAAAAGATTTCAGAAAGATATAAATTTAAAAGAGGTTGCTTATATTTAGTGATATATTTAGTGATATAACTTGAAATGGAAATGTATATTTGTTGGATTGAATGTTATTCTTCAGTTTTTTTTTAAAAAAACCATGGACTACATTTATATCTTAAATAAATTAAACAAAAAGTTATATTTTCTTAGATAGTCTAGCACATAGCATCACTCAATAAATGTAACCTTTCGTATCACATTATCACAGGACTCTCAACATTTCCAATGGTGAGATTTAATGAGTGATAGGGATAAGTTACTTATATGTTAGTCTTTCATAACAGTCTCAATCGATACTTATTTTAAATATTTACTCATGCAGATATTCATTCCTAAAACATTTTTGTCTAATATGTGCCAAGGACTGAAGAATTGCATGTTTTCTATAATACGTACAGGATGTGCACATGCATCAGTACCTAATCTACTATACTCTAAAATTTAAATATTATCTCATCTTTTCAGCAGGGAATGATAATTTAATTATGTGTATATCACGCTTCTATTTATACCTCTAAATTTAAGTAATAAATAGAGGCAGATTTGCCAAGAAACAATGAATCTTAAACTTTAGAGTCCCTCATTTGCACAAGTCCCTTGCAAGGTCTAAGAGGAGTTCCAGCAACAGAGCCACAAGGACATATATTTTTTGTCAAATTTGAAAACATAAGACATTTTAACTATAGTTGTTTAAGAGCTTTCCCGGGGGGCAGTTCCAAGATGGCTAAATAGGAACAGCTCCAGTCTACAGCTCCCAGTGTGAGTGACATAGGAGACGGATGATTTCTGCATTTCCAACCCAGGTACTGGGTTCATATCACTGAAGATTGTCAGACAGTGGGTGCAGGACAGTGGGTGCAGTGCACCAAGCATGAGCTGAAGCAAGGCGAGGCATCACCTCACCCAGGAAGCGCAAGGAGTAAGGGAATTCCCTTTCCTAGCCAAGGAAAGGGGTGACAGACAGCACTTGGAAAATCAGGTCACTCCAACCCTAAAACTGTGCTTTTCCGATGGTCTTAGCAAATGGCACACCAGGAGATTATATCCCATGCCAGGCTTGGAGGTTCCTATGCCTGCAGAGCCTCCAAATTGCTAGCAAAGCAGTCTGAGATCAAACTGCAAGGCGGCAGCGAGACTGGGGGAGGGGCGCCCGCCATTGCTGAGGCTTGAGTAGGTAAACAAAGCAGCCCAGAGGATCGAACTGGGTGCAGCCCACCACAGTTCAAGGAGGCCTGTCTGCCTCTGTAGACTCCACCTCTGGGGACAGGGCACAGACAAACAAAAGGCAGCAGAAACCTCTGCAGACTTAAATGTCCCTGTCTGACAGCTTTGAAGAGAGTAGTGGTTCTCCCAGCACGCAGCTTGAGATCTGAGAAAAGACAGACTGCCTGCTCAAGCGGGTCCCTGACCCCCGAGTAGCATAACTGGGAGGCACCTCCCAGTAGGGGCAGACTGACACCTCACACGGCCGGGTAGCCCTCTGAGATGAAACCTCCAGAGGAACGATCAGACAGCAACATTTGCTGTTCAGCAATATTCGCCGTTCTGTAGCCTCCGCTGCCTACCCAGGCAAACAGGGTCTGGAGTGGACCTCCAGCAAACTCCAGCAGACCTGCAGCTGAGGGTCCTGACTGTTAGAAGGAAAACTAACAAGCAGAAAGGACATCCACACCAAAACCCCATTTGTACGTCACCATCATCAAAGACCAAAGGTAGATAAAACCACAAAGATGGGGAAAAAACAGAGCAGAAAAACTGAAAATTCTAAAAGTCAGAGCACCTCTCCTCCTCCAAAGGAACGCAGCTCCTCACCAGCAACGGACCAAAGCTGGACAGAGAATGACTTTGACAAATTGAGAGAAGAAGACTTCAGATGATCAAACTTCTCCGAGCTAAAGGAGGAAGTTTGAACCCATGGCAAAGAAGTTAAAAACCTTGAAAAAAGATTAGACGAATGGCTAACTGGAATAACCAATGCAGAGAAGTCCTTAAAGGACCTGATGGAGCTGAAAACCATGGCATGAAAACTATGTGACGAGTGCACAAGCTTCAGTAGCCGATTCGATCAACTGGAAGAAAGGGTATCAGTGATGGAAGATCAAATGAATGAAATGAAATGAGAAGAGAAGTTTAGAGAAAAAAGAATAAAAAGAAATGAACAAAGCCTCCAAGAAATATGGGACTATGTGAAAAGACCAAATCTACGTCTGATTGGTGTACCTGAAAGTGACGGGGAGAATGGAACCAAGTTGGAAAACACTCTGCAGGATATTATCCAGGAGAACTTCCCCAATCTAGCAAGGCAGGCACACATTCAAATTCAAGAAATACAGAGAACGTCACAAAGATACTCCTTGAGAAGAGCAACTCCAAGATACATAATTGTCAGATTCACCAAAGTTGAAATGAAGGAACAAATGTTAAGGGCAGCCAGAGAGAAAGGTCGAGTTACCCACAAAGGGAAGCCCATCAGACTAACAGCTGATCTCTTGGCAGAAACTCTACAAGCCAGAAGAGAGTGGGGGCCAATAGTCAACATTCTTAAAGAAAAGAATTTTCAACCCAGAATCTCATATCCAGCCAAACTAAGCTTCATAAGTGAAGGAGAAATAAAATCCTTTACAGACAAGCAAATGCTGAGAGATTTTGTCACCACCAGACCTGCCCTACAAGAGCTCTTAAAGGAGGCAATAAACATGGAAAGGAACAACCGGTACCAGCCACTGCAAAAACACGACAAATTGTAAAGACCATCGAGGCTAAGAAGAAACTGCATCAACTAATGAGCAAAATAACCAGCTAACATCATAATAACAGGATCAAATTCACACCTAACAATATTAACCTTAAATGTAAATGGGCTAAATGCTCCAATTAAAAGACAGACTGGCAAATTGGATAAAGAGTCAAGACCCATCAGTGTGCTATATTCAGGAAACCCATCCCACGTGCAGAGACACACATAGGCTCAAAATAAAGGGATGGAGGAAGATCTACCAAGCAAATGGAAAGCAAAAAAAGGCAGGGGTTGCAATCCTAGTCTCTGATAAAACAGACTTTAAACCAACAAAGATCAAAAGACACAGAGAAGGCCATTACATAAAGGTAAAGGGATCAATTCAACAAGAGCTAACTATCCTAAATATATATGCACCCAACAAAGGAGCACCCAGATTCATAAAGCAAGTCGTTACAGACCTACAAAGAGACTTAGACTCCCACGCAATAATAATGGGAGACTTTAACACCCCACTGTCAACATTAGACAGATCAACGAGACAGAAAGTTAACAAGGATACCCAGGAATTGAACTCAGCTCTGCACCAAGAGGACCTAATAGACATCTGCAGAACTCTCCACCCCAAATCAACAGAATATACATTCTTCTCAGCACCACATCACACTTATTCCAAAATTGACCACATAGTTGGAAGTAAAACACTCCTCAGCAAATGTAAAAGAACAGAAATTATAACAAACTGTCTCTCAGACCACCGTGCAATCAAACTAGGACTCAGGATTAAGAAACTCACTCAAAACTGCTCAACTACATGGAAACTGAACAACCTGCTCCTGAATGACTACTGGGTACCTAACGAAATGAAGGTAGAAATAAAGATGTTCTGTGAAACCAACGAGAACAAAGACACAACATACCAGAATCTCTGGGACACATTTAAAGCAGTGTGTAGAGGGAAATTTATAGCACTAAATGCCCACAAGAGAAAGCAGGAAAGATCTAAAATTGACACCCTAACATCACAATTAAAAGAACTAGAGAAGCAAGAGCAAACACATTCAAAAGCTAGCAGAAGGCAAAAATAACTAAGATCAGAGCAGAACTGAAGGAGATAGAGACACAGAAAACCCTTCAAAAAATTAATGAATCCAGGATCTGGTTTTTTGAAAAGATCAACAAAATTGGTAGACTGCTAGCAAGACTAATAAAGAAGAGAGAAAAATCAAATAGATACAATAAAAAATGATAAAGGGGATTTTACCACTGATGCCACAGAAATGCAAACTACCATCAGAGAATACTATAAACACCTCTATGTAAATAAACTAGAAAATCCAGAAGAAATGGATAAATTCTTTAACATATACACCCTCCCAAGACTAAACTAGGAAGAAGTTGAATCTCTGAATAGACCAAAAACAGGCTCTGAAATTGAGGCAATAATTAATAGCTTACCAACCAAAAAAAAGCCCAGGACCAGACGGATTCACAGCCGAATTCTACCAGAGGTACAAGGAGGAGCTGGTGCCATTCCTTCTGAAACTATTCCAATCAACAGAAAAAGAGGGAATCCTCCCTAACTCATTTTATGAGGCCAGCATCATCCTGATACCAAAGCCGGGCAGAGACACAACCAAAAAAGAGAATTTTAGACCAATATCCCTGATGAACATTAATGCAAAAATCCTCAATAAAATACTAGCAAACCAAATCCAGCAACACATCAAAAAGCTTATCCACCATGATCAAGTGGGCTTCATCCCTGGGATGCAAGGTTGGTTCAACATACGCAAATCAATAAATGTAATCCAGCATATAAACAGAACCAAAGACAAAAACCACATGATTATCTCAATAGATGCAGAAAAGGTCTTTGACAAAATTCAACAACCCTTCATGCTAAAAACTCTCAATAAATTAGGCATTGATGGGACGTATCTCAAAATAATAAGAGCTATTTATGAGAAACCCATAGCCAATATCATACTGAATGGGCAAAAACTGGAAGCATTCCCTTTGAAAATGGGCACAAGACAGGGATGCCCTCTCTCACCACTCCTATTCAACATAGTGTTGGAAGTTCTGGCCAGGGCAATCAGACAGGAGAAGGAAATAAAGGGTATTCAGTTAGGAAAAGAGGAAGTCAAATTGTCCCTGTTTGCAGATGACATGATTGTATATATAGAAAACCCCGTCGTCTCAGCCCAAAATGTCCTTAAGCTGATAAGGAACTTCAGCAAAGTCTCAGGATACAAAATCAATGTGCAAAAATCACAAGCATTCTTATAAAACAGTAACAGATAAACAGAGAGCCGGGGGGTGGAGCCAAGATGGCCGAATAGGAACAGCTCCGGTCTCCAGCTCCCAGCCCCAGCGACACAGAAGACGGATGATTTCTGCATTTCTGCTTGAGGTACCGGTTTCATCTCACTAGGGAGTGCCTAACAGGGGGTGCAGGACAGTCGGTGAAGCGCACTGTGCGCGAGCCGAAGCAGGGCGAGGCATTACCTCACTCGGGAAGCGCAAGGGGTCAGGGAGTTCCCTTTCCTAGTCAAAGAAAGGGGAAACAGACGGCACCTGGAATATCGGGTCAGTCCCACCCCAATACTGCGCTTTTCCAACGGGCCTGGAAAACGGCACACTAGGAGATTGTGTCCCGCACCTGGCTCGGAGGGTCCTGTGCCCACGGAGTCTCGCTGATTGCTAGCACAGCAGTCTGAGATCAAGCTGCAAGGCGGCAGCGAGGCTGGGGGAGGGGCGCCCGCCATTGCCCAGGCTTGCTTAGGTAAACAAAGCAGCCAGGAAGCTCGAACTGGGTGGAGCCCACCACAGCTCAAGGAGGCCTGCCTGCCTCTATAGGCTCCACCTCTGGGGGCAGGGCACAGACAAACAAAAACTCAGCAAGAACCTCCACAGACTTAAAGGTCCCTGTCTGACTGACAGCTTTGAAGAGAGTAGTGGTTCTCCCAGCATGCAGCTGGAGATCTGAGAACGGACAGACTGCCTCCTAAAGTGGGTCCCTCACCCCTGAGCAGCCTAACTGGGAGGCACCCCCCCAGTAGGGACAGACTGACACCTCATTCAACCGGGTACTCCTCTGAGACAAAACTTTCAGACGAACTATCAGACAGCTGAATTTGTGGTCTCACGAAAATCCGCTGTTCTGCAGCCACCGCTGCTGACACCCAGCCAAACAGGGTCTGGAGTGGACCTCTAGTAAACTCCAACAGACCTGCAGCTGAGGGTCCTGTCTGGTAGAAGGAAAACTAACAAACAGAAAGGACCCTCAGCTGCAGGTCTGTTGGAGTTTACTAGAGGTCC